>NC_051084.1:67125096-67461346 GCF_004664715.2 Peromyscus leucopus
TGTTGTATAATGCCAAAGTTCAGGGTTTATCTCAAGTCCTTATTCAAGTAGTCTTTGAGACTGGATCATCTCAGCTAGTCATCTCAAATTTGCTCTGAGCACCTTGTAGTTCAAAAGCTGATCTGTGGATGATGTTTGTCAGCTTAATGATATTATTATTGTCCACGTGGAATTTTGTTGTTGTTGTGGCCCCATCTTCTTTCTGTAGACTTCATTGATGTTAGGCTGGCCGTGATTTCCTGCAGAAAACTGATAAGAGACTCGAACACAAAAACATATATATGCAGCTAGCCTTTTTTCTAGAATTAGTTAGTACTCTATGTGACCATTTCATATCTTAACAAAGTTTAAAATGTATTATATATATTAATCTTATAAATTTTGATATAAATTTATACTTTGAGAAAAGTTTAAAGAATCAGAATAGAATCAAAGAGTTGAGATTAGTAATAGAATAGTCCCTTAATTAATTTTGCTTTTGTCCTGTACCATAGCAGAAGATGGCTCTTATTCTGCATGATACAGGGAGTTGCATTTTCCTTTTAACAACATGCTTGAGTTTAAAGAAGGAGAGAGCCATTCTCCAACTCCAAAGTCAGCTTTAAATTTTAATTGAACTGGACTGTTAGAAGACCAATAGTGTTAAATCTTTAGAGAAAAGCAGAAACAAACATTTAGAAGACATAAATTTTTTAGATAATATATACCCATACACCGTTTCATTCTGTTTCTTGGATAGATGATTTGTCACTTTTCTTCAGTTGTCTCATTTGTCCAGTGTTCTTCAGATTCCTTAACCTTCATTTTCCTAAAAGACAAAAACAAAAACCTTTCCCCAAGACTAATTTTGGGATTTCCTTTTGGCAAGTTATTATCTGATTAAATGAAAAGGCATGTTTTATTGATACAAGTTAGTTTAAATTGGATGTTCATACTGGTTGATGAACTATCACCTCCTCAATTAAGAGGTCTCTCTTGTTCAAATCGAACCTTTATCAATTTTGATGGTACCACAGCTTATCTTCTCCTGTAGAAACAAAAGCAAAACACGTCCCCAATGTAATACATACCCTGGTTTCCATTCTGAGGTCAGCACATCCTTAAAGTATATAGGCTGATTTAATTCTGTAGTTTTTCTATTATCCAATGTCTCTCTGCAGCTGTTGTTCCTTTCTCATGGCATTCAGAAAATTCAAAGTTAGAAGAGCATTATGCAGTCTATTTCTGGGGTTTTTGTTACCCATTTCTGTTTATTTAGCATATCCTTTAGAGTTCTGTTTGATCTTTCTATAACTGCTTGACCTGTAGGATTATGTGTATGCCTGTAATATGCTTTATATTGTAATAAGCAAAAACTGTTTCATTTTAACAGAGACATATGATGGAGCATTGTCAGTTTTGATTTGTGCAGGTATACCCATGATGGCCATAACTTCTAGCAAATGAGTGATTGCAGAATCAGCCTTTTCAGAACTCAAAGCAGTTGCCCATTGAAATCCTGAAAAAGTATCAATGGTGTGTGTACATATTTCAGTTTTCCAAATTCTGCAAAGTGAAACACGTCCATCTGCCAGATTTCATTTCTCTGAGTACCCTTTGGTTACATCCTGCTGTAATGGCGTTTGATTGTAGAAGGAACAAGTAGGACATTTCTTTACTATTTCTTGGCTTGTTGCCAGTTATGGAAAAATCCTTTTTAAACCTTTACTATTGACGTGATGTTTTTTATGAAATTCTGAGCTTCCAGCACATTTCCTATCAATAATTTATCAATCTCATCATTGCCTTGTGCTAGAGGCCTGGCAGACCAGTATGGATCGAATGTGAGTTATATATAAAGGATGATTCCTTTTCCTGATTGTATCTTGTAATTGAATAAATAGTGAAGTTAATTCTGAAGCATCAGGATAAATTCTGCAGTCTCAATATGTAACACCACTCTTTCAGCATACTGAGAGTCAGTTACTATGTTGAGAGGTTCTGAAAAATCCATTAATACCAACAGAATAGCATACAATTCTGATTTTTGAACTGAATTATACGGACTTTGAACCACTTTACTTAAATTTTCTGATTTGTAACCAGCCTTTCCTTCTTTGTTGCATCTGTATAAAATGTACGAACTCCAGATATGGTTTTTGCCGTACAATTTGAGCAAATCCATTCAGCTCTCTTTATAAGATCAATTCTATTGCTTTTGGATATTTGCTGTTAATTTCTCCCAAAAAATTACTGCAAGCTCTTTGCCAAGGTTCACTTTCTGTCCATAATTTTCAATGTCCTCCTTAGTTAATGTACGACAATTTCTGCTGGTCTATGCCTGCTAATTGACGAAGTCTCAATTTTCCTTTGTAAATCAAGTCAGAGATTTTTTCCACATAAGTTTTTAATTTTTTATTTGGTTTATTTGGTAAAAATATCCATTCCAATATAATATCTTCCCTCTGCATTAATATTCCAGTAGGAGAACGCCTAGAAGGTAAACAACCAAAATGCAATCCAGCTTTGAATCAATACGATCCACGTGTCCTTCATGCACTTTCTTTTCTACCAAGGCCAATTCTTTCTCAGCTTCAGGTGATAATTCTCTTGGACTATTTAAGTCCTTGTCACCTTCTAAGGTTTTGAACAAATTAGTCAGTTCATCATTTTTTACCCCAACAATAGTTCGTAGATGAGAAATGTCTCCAAATAATCTTTGAAAGTCATTAAGAGTCTGTAGTCTATCTCTCCTAATTTGCACCTTTTGGGTCTAATTTTTTGTAGCTCTATTTATATCCTAAATAATTAATAGAATCTCCTCTTTGTATCTTTTCAGGAGCAATTTGTAATCCCCAGCAAGGCAAAATTTCTTTACTTCTTCAAACATTATTTCTAAAGTATCTGCATTTGAGTCAGCTAGTAAAATATCGTCCATATAATGATAAATTATAGATTTAGAAATTTTTTACGTATCACTTCCAATGCTGTTGTACAAAATATTGCACAGAGTTGGCTATTCAACATTCCCTGTGGGAGGACCCTCCATTGAAATCTTTTAACCGGTTGAGAATTATTATAAGTAGGCACTGTAAAAGCAAATCTTTCTTTGTCTTTTTCTTGTAAGGGTATTGAAAAGAAACAGTCTTTTAAATCAATAACTATGAGAGGCCATCCTTTTGGTAACAGAGTAGGCAAAGGCATCCCAGATTGTAGAGAGCCCATTGGCTGAATTACTTTGTTAATTGCTCTAAGGTCTGTTACCATTCTCCATTTACCAGATTTCTTTTTAATAACAAATACAGGAGAATTCCAAGGCTGGTTGATTCTTCAATATGCTGAGCATTTAACTGTTCTTCTACCAGCTCTTCTAAAGCCTGGAGTTTCTCTGTTGTTAAAGCCATTGCTGGACCCATACAGGCTTGTCTGTTAACCATTTTAAAGTAGAGCTGTTGTGTCTTTGGAAGATCATCAGTTATTGTGCCCTGTTCTTGTATAATATGGATGGCTGTGACCACTCATTAGAACAATATCTTCTAATATTTCTCTCAGTAACATGTGCTAATTTATGATTTGTTTCTGAGATTGGAGGGATGTTAATCTGAGTATTCCATTGTTGCAACAAGTCTCGACCCCACAGGTTCATGTTATGTTAGCCACATATGGTTTTAATTTTCCTCTCTGTCCTTCTGGACCTATACATTCGAGCCATCTTGCACTCTGTTTCACCTGAGATAATGTCCCAATTCCTAACAGTTGAACGTTTACCTCCTGAAGAGCCAAGTTGGATGCCAAAATTCTGGTGCAATTATGTAACGTCCGCACCTGTGTCTACCAGACCAGACAACAAAACACCATTTATTTTTATTGTTAATTTTGGTCTTTGTTCATTAATAGAAGTTTGCCAAAAAATTTTCTTTATGTTTTCTCCTGAATTTTTTATTCTCTCTGTTTCATCATCCTGACCAGCATGATTTATTCCAATAGGCATTTGGTTATTTAATCGCTCTCCAGAGCAGGCATTTCCTCTATGGCTGCAGGAAAGGTTTGAACTGGATTTGCACTGGGGGCCTGTGCGAGGCCCCTCTGGGAGTTTCCCGAAGACTGAGGCAAAGGATTACCCTGTCTGTCCTTTGTTGATCTACATTCGTTGGTCCAGTGTTTTCCCTTACCACACCTTCTGCATACTCCAGAAGGAAGGGCCTTCTGTTGCCATTGTTCCTTGAAGAAACATTGTTCTGGAATGACCTGTCTACAGTCCCTTTTCAAATGTCCTTGCTTTCCACATCCAAAACATCTAACACTCCTCAAACCTTTGAAATTACTTCTCCTACCCATGTATCATCATGCTCATCAGCTTCAACATTAATTGTTTCTCTAATCCAATCTTCCATAGGTGCAGATCTTACCCTTAATGGCCTGATTATTGTTTTGCATGCTGCATTCGCATTCTCAAAGGCCAAAGATTCAATTATTGCCTTACTAGCTTCTGAATCCGAGACCATTCTCTTTACTGCTGAAGCCAGTCTTTGTAAAAAATCTGTAAAAGACTCTTTTGGGCCTTGCTTCACCTTTGTAAATGACTCAGATTTTTTTCCTGGTTCCTCAACTTTGTCCATGCATTCAAGGCTGCCGTTCGACATAAAATTAGGGTTTGGACATCATATAAACATTGTGTTTGTGCTGAAGCATATTGGCCTTCGCCATAAGCTGATCCTGGCAAACTTGTATTCCTTTATCCCTCCATTGTTTTTCTATGTTTTTAGCCTCCTCCTTAAACCAAGTCAGAAATTGAAGTCTCTGGCTGGTTCCAGAACACCTTGTGCAAGGTCCCGCCAATCCTGTGGTACTATCCTATTATATGTTGACCAAGAGTTTAACATTTGTTTTACATATGGGAATGCATTCCATAAGATACTATTGCCTCCTTAAACCTTTTTAAATCCAACATTTCAATTGGAACCCAAGTATTTTGTGTAGCCATTTGATCAGGCATCTGCTGTACGGTTACAGGATAAATTAAGGGTGACTGTGTGAAAACAGGCTTTCTTTCTGCAACCTTATGATCCCGACTTGAAACAACTTCACTGTTAATTTCTTCTGTCTGAATTTTTACAGGTTTAACAAGTTCTTCTAAAGCTGTTATCCTGGCACTTAAATTGACTATCTTTTTAAATATTAAAATGTGGATTATTATAGTGATAAGGTGCATAATTCCACCAATACTAATATTATATAGTTGTTCCATTGCCAGACTGCCTAAAATTTCGAACAAAAACCAATTTTCTTCCAATGTACACATAAAACCCATTTTTTTTTTAAACGTGGAAAAAAAATTCTCTTTTAGATAGTTTCCTTTAAAATATCTGATATATTATGACTTACCAAATCTGCGTAGAACAGTAGAAATCCGAGGGATTTCAAAACAGCCACCTAGTGTCCCAGGTGTAAATCCAAAGAGAAAGAGAGAGAGAGAGAGAGAGAGAGAGAGAGAGAGAGAGAGAGAGAGAGCGCAAGAAAGCGTAGCTGGCTAAAGTTTAAATGCAGCCACGTGTTCCCTCTTGTGCCGAATCAAGGCTTGGGTCTGGCTTCCTTAAGCTCCGACCACGTGCGTTGGCTTTACAGGTAGGGCCCTGTTCGGCAGGGCAACTCTGAGTTGTTTGTAGCACCGGCTTTAAGCAAGCAGGATTTAAGCAAGCAGCTCACCGATAGTCCAGCCTGAGGTCAAGCAGAACTAGACCCAGGCTCGGACTAAGAAGCCGATCGCCGCCGGCCGCCGCGTGCCACCGCCGCCGCGCGGGCCGCCTGCCGCCCTTGCGGGAAAGCGGACCTGCCGCCAAGCCAAGCAGTTTTTAATGGATTCTTGTCACGTTGGGCGCCAGATGTAGATGTAACCAACCGTCTTATTAAATAAGAAACACAGAAACAATGTAAAAGAGAAAGTCGAGAGGTCAGAGCTCAGAGCTAAATCTCACCCTTCCTTCTGCTGTCCCAGCTTCGCGAAAAGAGACCTACTTCCTGTCGGTTTGTTTTTTTATAGTATGTCGTTCTGCCTTCTCATTGGTTGTAAACCCAAACACATGACTGCCTCGTCACTGTCTGAATGTACAGCCCCCTAGGTCTTAAAGGTATATGTCTCCAATGCTGACTGTATCCCTGAACACACAGAGATCTTATGGGATTAAAGGCGTGTGCCACCACCGCCACACTCTTGCTATGGCTCTAATAGCTCTGACCCTGAACACACAGAGATCTTATGGGATTAAAGGCGTGTGCCACCACCGCCACACTCTTGCTATGGCTCTAATAGCTCTGACCCCCAGACAACTTTATTTATTAACATACAATCAAAATAATATTTCAGTACAATTAGATTACCACCACATCCCCCTGTCCTCCTCCACTCTCTCATCCCTTGACCTTCTTCCATTCTAAGGCTGATGATGCAAGCCCTTCAGCGAGAGGACCCAGCCAGATGCTTGTGTGTGTTCTCATGCCTGGCTGCCTGTAGAGCTCTTGTAGACTTCCGCGTCGGTATACCCAGTGACCAAACAATTCTACCCCTGCGTGTTTACCGGAGAGAAGTGAAAACAGATCAATAAGAAGGCATGCAATGAGCAGTCACTGTGGTTTGCTATTACAGTGCCCTCAAACAGAAAGCAACCCGGATGGATACCCATCGAGTGGTGAATCATTGAATAAGTGTAGAGTATTCAGAGCACAAGCCGCTGGCAGTCAGTAACTCATGAATCTCAACAACACATGGAATGGAAGAACCCTCACATAAAGGATCCTGATAATGAATTCTTCATAGAAAATTCGAGAAAGCCCAGGCTAATCTACAGCAACAGAAATCAGAAAAGAATATAGGGAGGCGACAGGGTGGGACTAAGAAGTAGTAGTGACCAGAAAGACACATGGAGGGGAGATTTAATGTAACTCTATTTAAGGTGTGAGCTTCACAGGCACACACATTCAACTGTTCGCTTAAGCTTTGTGTGTCCAGTAGAGCCAAGCAGATCGGTTCTCTGGAGAAATAAAGTAAATGAGTCTATGGTGTTTAACTATCCATAGAGACCTCACAAAGCAAGGCTGGGCTACCAAGATATAGTGCAGGGCAGCATGAAAGGGGACGGCTTCCCCAGCAAGCAGACAGCAGAAAATGATCATGGGCAAAGCAGGAACAACTTTCCAGAAGAGGGGGAACATCATTGCTATTCAGAGAAGTCACCAGCTGTCAGGGGCCACCCCAGCCACCGCAGCCACAGGCTTCCCTTTGCAAAGCTGGCTTGTCATCAAACACAGTCGAGGCCCATGAATGGGGCTGACATGACATATCCTGAGTATCTGTCTACTCATCCTGTTGCTGGGCCCTCTGTCTCCTGCTTCGGAGTGCTGACCTCCAGGCATGGCATGGCTATTGTGCTGTTGAGCTCTTGGTAGCTATGATTAGCAGAAAGACACCACCACCAAATTGTGACCATTAGCTTTCTGTCACCACACAGGAGGCGATCACAAGGTCTCATCTCTCCTCAAGGATCCATAGACAGTTAAAGTTGATGCAAGGGAGGTGGTTATCCTCAGGGGGGCAGCTGCTCCTCAACGGCCCATGTTCCTGTTCTCACTCAGTCACACTCTTCTAAGTAATTCTACGTGAAACACTTGTTTCCCTAGCTAAACCTGCATGGAATCATTCCTTTGGTCTGTCACTCATATCCTTTCTGGGGTGAATAGACATCTGTTCATATTTCCCTGGGAAGAATTTGCACATTGCTGTGCCTGCATGGTAACTGAGCCCAAAACCTGGTGAGGGAAGTCGGGATGAACACAGCACACACTAGTCAAGTTGCAAGCATTAGAACAACCTTTATTCTTTCTTCCCCATCTTATATACCCTTTCAGGAGGAACAAACAAAATTGTTTATCAAGCACCCAGGGTCAAGGAACAGTCAGCATGCCCCAGGAAGCCACAGCTGCCAAACCACGAGATATACCAAACAGCAAAACATCCGCAGAACAGCCTGACCTCAGCGCACTCAGAACAGGGGAGGTGGGGGCAATCTTAGAGGGGTCAGAGCCATTCTGATCCCAACATCTCCTCCCTTTTTATTTATTTAAGTGGCACCTGTCTTAGGTCGACCCGGTAGCATGAACTTACCCGTCATAGGAAAGTGCCCTCCACACTTCCTGTCTTAGGCGCCCATGCTATCCTAGGAAGTTACCGGTCTCTGGTTACCGCTTATCAAGCTTCTGAATCCACACTTGCGTGGATTCAGTATGTGCTGAGACAGCTGGCGGGGCCTGTCGGTGACACCCTCATGAGTGGTGAATCGCGCTTTAAGTTGGCAGGGGGCCCAGAAGCATGTGTCGATTCCAAGATATCCTAGGATCGCCATAGCAAGCGATCCTGACCATTTTTGAAACCAGCCTCCAACCTGGGCCACCATCCAATATCCGAAATTGGAATAATTCTAGTATCATTAATGGCTTGTACGGCATGAAAAAGCTGCATAGTAAAATTTACAAATGTCATATTCCAGGACCCTGAAACATACTTATTCAGGCTCCAACCTTCATGAGAGGCATCAGCAACCCTCCCCAGGGTCACACACACAGATATGTACATCTGAGAGCAGGTCGATGTTGTTGAGTCCATAACAAATCCACTTGTTCTTGTACCAACGCCATCTGTTGATTGAGTGTTGGCAGTCCAGAATGTACATGTCCATTTATCTGATTTTGAGTGTCCAAAGCATTAGAGACTCTTTTCACCACATCAGCTTGCTGGGTCTGTTGCGAAAGGGCCATTCCTGCAGTAGTGGCAGCAACAGCAGAAACAGCAACAGCAGTAACAATGGCGGCAGTGATTCCAAAACCTCCCTTTGTTCTATGCAATTGGAGAGGAAACTGGGAAGATGCTTCCATTGGCATCGGAGTGGCAGCAGGAATTCTCACAATTAACTAATTATCTTCATCAATCCAGCAACTGCTAAGGCTGCAATTCTGATCAGAACCATTTTAATAAAGCACCCCCTCCCACCCCAGTATTATTCCACACCGCAAAAAGGAAAGGAACTAAAAACAGGGAAAGGAAGGAATGCTAAAAATTTTCCCCAGAAGAATAATTGACTTTAACAGACTCCTCAAAAGTCAGGATGAGAGGGAATAGAATCATTAAAGTTTTATCCATAGGTATACGAGCCGACGGACGGCCCATAGTTCAATTACTAGCATAAACAGAAGGAAAATAGGGCTATGTATCCCTACGGGCATCAGCACTGGGGGATTTTTTTACCAGACTCCAATATACCATCTCCAGCTTCACTTGATAAATCAGAAGCAGCATTTCCACCAGCCATAGACATTTCCACAGGATGAACACACCTCTCGGGAACCCACACTGGTGACTCAGCATCTGGAGGATAAACACACACTGCTCCCCTTACCCTAGCCAGAATCGGGGCAGGGTCTTTCCAATTACCTGTAGACAGATCTTTCCACCTAACCTGCGCCTGTACCATAGGCTGGCCCTGAAAATGTTGGGTCATGGCAGTAAGGCCCTGTTTATCCATTAAAAAATGTAAAATGTATAAAACAGATAATAATTTTACATTTGGTCCTGATTCTGGCCCCACAATCTCCCCCTCTTTTATTTTAATTAAATACTGCTTGATGATAGCATGTGCTTGTTCAACTATAGCTTGGCCTTGAGGATTATAAGGAATGCCAGTAACATGATGAATAGACCAGGCAGCACAAAATTGTGCAATCCCTCTGCTGGTATAAGCTGGCCATTATCTGTTGTTACTTGTCTGGGAACTCCAAGGTGAGTGAAAGCTTGAATACAATGGTTTTGTACATCTTTTTGGCATTCTCCTCGATGTAAGGAAGAAAACACAGCTCCTGAACACATATCTACGGAAACATGCATATACTTAAGCACACCAAAGGAGGGCATGTGTGTAACGTCCATCTGCCAAATATCACTGGGACGGAGACCTCGAGGATTCACTCCCAGCGCTGGAAAACTTAAAAAGGGGGCACTGGTGGGGCAGGTGGATGTAATTTGTTGAGATTCTTGACGAGAACATTTATGGAACTCTAAGGATTGTGCATTTAAATGATATTTTTGATGCAATTGCAAGGCTTGATCATATACAGTGGCAATCATAATTGCTCGGGTTAAGGAATCAGCTAAGGCATTTCCTTGAGCTAAGGGGCCAGGCAAGCCTGTATGGCCACATATGTGAGCCACAAACACAAAATGCTTGTGAGCCCACAATAGGGATTGTAATTGTAGTAACCATTCATGAATCCTAGAAATAGAGGCAACATAAGGAGAAGTCTCAGGGGTCCTACTATTTGACTTGTATAAATACTATCAGTATAAATATTAAGATCTTCGTTGGGAAACTGTTGAAGGGCCATTATTAAGGCAATAATCTCGGCCTGCTAAGCAGAAGAATGTAACACAGGTTGCTGAAAAATTTGTTAACCTGAGATAACCACAGCATAGCCATTAATAAAGGCATCTGTAAACACTAATCGAGCCTCTTTTATGGGCTTATTCTTAACAACTTTAGGGAAAGTAACAGGGTGATTTTGAAAAACATCCATGAATTTACTGGCGGGATAATGGCAATCAATATGACTAGCAGTGGTGCTAAGAAACAAGCACCACATATCATTGGTAATCTGTAAATATTGTATCTGTTGATTATTATATGGAAGAATAATTACATCTGGTTCTTTACCAAATATCCTAATACTCATAAGCTTGACTTTCCATAATAGTTGTAAAATTAAATCATAATATGGAGTAACTGTTTGATTTGGTGAAGCCGACCCATGAACCCAAAAGAGGGGAGCCTCCTGCCAAAAAACTCCTGTAGGACTAAGTTGAGAAGGAAAAACTACAAAGGAAAATGGAAAATCATAATTAATGCACCGTGAATGAGCATTTTCCAAGGCTGCTTCTACTAGTTGAAGGGCCCTTTTGGCTTCCGGAGTGATTTGTCGCAAAGAATTGGGATCTGAGTTTCCTTGTAATAAATCATAAAAGGGCTTTAATGCTTTAGTGGGTACGGATAGAAAAGACCGAATCCAATTTATATCTCCCAAATATTTTTGCCAATCATTCAATGTCTTTAAATGTTGTATACTCAATTGTAATTTTATAGGCTTGATGCCTCCCTGGTTAATAACATGGCCTAAATATCGATAAGGGGACTGAACCTTCTCTGGGGCTATAAGTAAACCTGCTACCTTTAAACATTCTTGCAACCGTGCATAGGCCCTTAAGAGTTGCTCTTCTTTGGATGCAGCTAGCAATATATCATCCATATAATGGATAATATACAATGAAGGAAATTCCTTTTTAATGGCAGGAGTGCTTCTAAAACATACATTTGACATATAGTAGGACTATTGGCCATTCCTTGAGGCAAAACCACCCAATGATATCTCTGAGCGGGAGCTCTTAAATTAATAGAAGGCACACTAAAGGCAAATCTTTGACAGTCCTTAGGATGTAATGGAATAGTAAAAAAAAACAGTCCTTCAAATCTATCACCATAAGGTGCCAGTCCTTAGGTATAGCCACAGGACTAGGCAAACCAGGTTGTAATGCACCCATGGGTTACATAGTAGCATTCACTGCTCTAAGATCCTGTAACAATCTCCATTTTCCAGATGTTTTCTTAATAACCAAAAATAGGGGTATTCCAGGGTGAAGTTGAAGGGACAATATGTCCCACCAAGAGTTGTTCTTCCACCAACTGATTAGCGGCGTGCAATTTTTCAGTTGGCAGGGGCCATTGTTCCACCCACACAGGTTTGTCATTAAGCCAAGTAATAGGTATGGGTTGTGGCCGCTGAACAATGGCCCCTACTAAAAATGCCCTGGTCCTGTTCAATCTCCTGGCAGTCGAACAATTTGATCATCAACCTCAATAGCTGCTTTCTTGCCCTGGGCGTTTTCTCCCTAGTCCAGACCCAGGAACACAGCCCATTTCCATCATCATTTTAGTAACAGGAGAAGGAGGATTCCTTGTTAGATTAGTTGTTAATACTGCTCCCATCTGGAACAGCATACCTCTTCCCCATAAGTGTGTGGGTAATCCAGGCAAAACATAAGGCTGAAAACTCCCTTGATGGCCATCATCATCTTTCCAGTGCAAAATTTTAGTACATTTAAGAGGTGTGGCTTGCCCTGTTCCTTGTAATTTTGACAAAGTACTCTCCAGAGGCCAGGCTTTAGGCCAATGTTCGTAAGCCAAAACAGAAACATCTGCCCCAGTATCCAGAATTCCCTTAAAAACCTTCCCATCTACAGTTAATTAAAATTGAGGTCTGTCCTGCGAAGAAGCAACCCAAAAGGCAGCATGACCTATGGAGCCAAACCCCCCAGTGCCTCTAACAGGGTTAATAATTGGATTATTTGTAGATGCCCTGGGAATCAAAAGTAATTGTGCCAATTGCTCCCCTTGGGGAATGACTATAACTCCTCTTTGAATGGTGGTCATAATCTTAAGTTCTCCTTGATAATCTTGATCTATGACTCCTGGAAGAACTGTGACTCCTCTTAAGGTTACATTGCTGCAGCCCAATATAAGGCCTATGGTGTTAGGTCGTAAGGGCCCATAAACTCCTGTAGGCAAGGCCTGCGGTCCCATTTGAGGAGTTAGGACTGCTCTGGCAGTGGTACTGAGGTCCAGTCCTGCACTCCCTTGGGTTCCTCTGGTGAGGTTCTCAACATGAAGGGATTGCCTTGAGGTCGAACTGAATCCTGCTGCTCCCTGGTATACTGGAAGTGTTCGTTGCTCCGTATACTTGGGCTTTTCAGGGGCCCCGGAGCAGCCCCTCTGGCCATTTCCCGGCTGTAAGGGTCTCCCTTCAGTGTCCGTTTTTGAACAACAGTCGCTACTCCAGTGAGCCCCTTTCCCGGCATCATGGACAGATGCCAGTAGTCTGTTGTCTGTTATTAGGGCAGTCCCTTTTAAAATGTCCTGCTTGTCCACAACCAAAACAGTTATGCTGTCCTGCATTACCTGCAGCCCCTCCAAGGCCACGGCATATGGCCACAGCTGACACCTGTCCCGTTATGTGATTTCCATCTATATTTCTATAGATCCTGATATAATTGTTCAAACTCTTACTTCTATGAGATCTTAAGGCTTCCTTACAGTATTTATTGGCATTTTCAAAAGCCAACTGTTTTACTATTGGTATGGCTTGATCAGCATCCCCGAACAGCTTTCCAGCTAATTGTAACAAGCGTGAAACAAAATCATGATAAACCTCAGATGGGCCCTGAACCACTTGAGACAGTTGATCACCTGCTGCTTTATTAGGCAATGCTTTCCCAGACTGGATTGCGGCAGTAGCTATTTGAGCATATACCCCAGGATCATAAACAAGTTGTGCCGCCAAGGCAGCGTACCCTCCTGAGCCAGTCAGCATGTCTAAATTCCTCCCAGGAAACCTGGCTTGTGCATTTAAACGGGCAATTTGTATACACTTTTCCTGATACTCTCCTCTCCATAGTAAATAATCACCTCCAGACAAACGGCACGGCACAGCTGCTGCCAGTCGATGGGTGTTAGGTTAGCTGCCTGGTAAGGTTCTACCAAAGATAAAGTAAAAGGAGCCACGGCACCATAGCTGGGTACAGCTTCCTTCAACTGCCTCACTTCCTTGAAGGTGAGGGCAACATGCTGTCTGATTCTCTGACCAGGGATAGCAGGATCATCTGTCTCTATGACCGGGAATGCATGGGCACCTGAATTTTGGAAGGCTACTCCTCGATACTCTTACATTTGGCCATTTCCAATCCTCCTCCTCATAATAGGCCGGAGGTAGAGGTGGCCCAGACGGCTGAGTGCCGACAGCGTCCTCTTTGCCTGAACTGTTTTTTGGTTTCACTTTATGTTGTTTTAATTTTTTCTTTAACTCCTTGATTTCTTGCTTTAATCTCTCCTCCTCCGAGTCCTCTCCTTCTGATTCTGACAACTCGGTCTCCATGCCCCCTGACACGTCTGATTTCTCATCAACAGTGCTTACAGATTTCTTGGTTTCTTCCTCTTGAACCTCATTAAAAAGTCTAGTAGCCTCAGCTAATTGTTCTTGTACTTTAACCTTCTCTGTTAGCAAGGCGTCTTTAACTAATCTCCATAAGGAAAATGTAGCTATAGGTGAGTTATCTGGGCCCCTCTCATGAAGGGCCTTTGTAAGTCCTGTTGCACTTGTTCCCAGTCAGGGATGTTCAATCCCCCAACAGTTAAAAACCAAGGACTGACTTCTGCAACCATTGCAACAAACGCGGCTGCAGTACTTCGCTTAATTTCTGTTCCTTGCTGTTTTAAAACCTTAGTGATCTCAGCGGCCATCTGAGATTTACTTGTAGCATTCCCCATGGTACATACCTTAATTACTCATATTCCCAATTTACTCCATTTGCTAGCCCAGGAGCGACCCCGTCCTTCAAACCCCTCTTTCCAGGTCTCGGTGAGACCTCCACTTGCTGCGCCTATACGGCAATTGAGCTCGAAACCTGGCGAGGGAAGTTGGGATGAACACAGCACACACCAGTCAAGTGGCAAGCATCAGGACTCTTTGTTCTTTCTTCCCCATCTTATATACCCTTTCAGGAGGAAACAAACAAAATTGTTTATCAAGCACCCAGAGTCAAGGAATGGTCAGCATGTCCCAGGAAGCCACAGCTGCCAAACCATGAGATGTACCAAACAGCAAAACATCTGCAGAACAGCCTGACCTCAGTGCATTCAGAACAGGGGAGGTGGGGGCAATCTTAGAGGGGTCAGAGCCATTCTGATCCCAACAGCACATGTTCCTTGAAAGCACATTCATGAATCTGAGTTGTTGTGTATAGGTCACCACAGCCAAAGAGTTCTGTGGTACAGAAGTACAAAAGGACTGCAGACATCACACAGTTGGTAAAGCGTTTGTCACACACGAGAATTGAGGTCAGTCCTGGGCACCCATGTAAAGAAGCCAGCATGGGAGCATATGCTTGTAATGCCAGTGCTAGGGAAGTAAAGACAGAATTCCTGAGGCTCACTGACCAGCCTTGCCTGCTTGGTGAGCTCCAGGCCAGTGGGAGACCCTGTCTCAAAACAAAAACAAGCCAGCAGACAACAGCAACAACAAAAACCCAAGGTGGATGGCATCCGAGAACCTAGAGTTGAGGTTGACCTGGGGAGTCCTCATTAATGCATGCACACATGCGCATATGTAAACACATACACATACACACATGCACACAAAAGGCTTTGGCTTTACCCTGTTCCATTAAAATGACCTGTCTTAGTTATGGTTTTTATTGCTGTGAAGAGACACCATGACCACAGCAACACTTATAAAGAAAACGTTTAATTGGGGCGGCTCGCTTACAGTTCAGAGGTTCAGTCCGTTATCATCATGGCAGGGAACATGATGGCATGCAGGCAGATGTGGTGCTGGAGCTGAGAGTCCTGCATCTTACAAGCAACAGGAAGTTGACTGAGGCACTGGGTGGTATCCTGAGCATAGGAAACCTCAAAGCCCGCCCCCTCAGTGACAGACTTCCTCTAACAAGGCCACACCTCCTAATAGTGCCACACCCTATGAGATTATGGGAGCCAATTCCATTCAAACTGCCACATGGCCCAAAGGTAGGAACAATGTCTCCACCTCCGGTCACAGAACACAACTCCCTGTGGGCGCTCATTAACATGTACTGAGTCGAGCGGGACCTGGAGGGGCTCCAGGCGCTCACTCTACTCACATGTGCAGGCACGGGCCCTGTGCCTGGCCCGGGGCGAAATGACACAGACGTCTCTGTCGCTTCATCCTCACAGATTGGGCCCCAGAGGTGGGATGTGAGGACCCAGAGAAGGCTGGGGAGACGGCTCAGTTGGCAAAGTGCTTACCAGGCAAGCACGAGCACTTGAGTTTGACACGCTGAAGCTACCTGAAAGAGGCAGGTGTGGTGGCACACACTTGTCACCTCCATGCTGAGGAGGCCGAGACAGGTGGATCCGGGACTTGGCCCAGAGCCAGCCTCACTTGAGGGTTAGTGAGAGATCTGGTCTCACTGGACAGGGTAGATAGTGACTAGGAAGACAGCTGAGACTTCTACATACATACATGCATGGACCTATGCACACATACGTGCACTGCACACGTGTTTACACCATACACACATGAACACACACACAGAACCTAGAGCAGTGGTTCTCAACCTGTGAGCCGCGACCTCTTGGCGGTCAAATGACCCTTTCCCAGGGGTCGCCTAAGACCATCAGAAAACACAGATATTTACATTGCTATTCGTAAGTGTAGCAAGTTACAGCTATGAAGTAGGAACGAGAGGGGTTTTCTGGTTGGGGTCACCACAACGCGAGGAGCTGTATTAAAGGATCGCCGCATTAGGAAGGCTGAGGACCACTGCCCTAGGGGAAAGTCCTGCCACTCTTCTTAGTTCACAAACAGGAGAGCTCACAGACAAGCAGTGTAGAGGAACAGAGTAATTTTCCTAAACTAGATTCCTCTTAGAGCAGATCTTATGATTCGGGACTTCACGGGGCTGGTAGCTCGGCTGACTCCGTGTGGTATCACTTACCACAGTTACTTCAACAATATCCTCCGTTGCGCTCTCTGTTTGGATGTTTGCCCTGTCCAGGAAGAATGTTTGTAACGTCACCATGTCACAAGCAACCCTCCCGAAAGCCTGTCAGAAGAACATTAAGGGCGTTTGTGATCTGCCTTTGATCACTTCCCCAGGCGCTGTCATCCTCCCCCTGGCTCCCCTCACCCACCCCGGCTCCCCCTCGCTTGCCTTAGCCACCATCTGAACACTTCGATCTGGTAAACACCATTCCGAGATGCCAGCTCTGGTCTGTCAGACTCAGCCCACAGTTCCAGGTCTGGGTCTCTCTGTAACAGTTCTCCGGCTTGGAGCCTGTGCCACCTCCTCTGACCTCTGACTTCTGTACCCCTCTGACCCTTTCTTCTTGACTTCTGACCTCTGACTTCTGACCTCTGACTTCTTCAGATAGCCATGAGCTTCAGGGGAGAGCTCTGCAAAAACTGTGGCCTTCCCTTTCTTTTCTTTTCCTTCCTTCTCCTCTTCCCCTTCCTCCCTTCCCCCTCTCTCCCTCCCTCCATCTCTCCCTCTCTTCCTTCTTCCCTTCCTTCCTCCCTTCCTCCCCCTTCCTTTCTTCCTTCCTCCTGCCCTCCCTTCCTTCTTTCCTTCCTTTCCTTCCTTCCTTCCTTTCTTGCAACATGGTCTCCTGTAGTCTAGGCTGCCCTTGAACTTGCTATGTGCCTGACGATGATCTTGAACTCTTGACCCTCCTGTCTCCATCTTCCAAGTTCTAGGCTTACAGGAGTACACCTCCACAGCGGACTCTTCTTTCTTGTGTTGACTGTATAACTTCTTGCCTTCCCTGTGGAGTGAGACCGCATTGCCCATTCAGGACAAGTCCCTAGCACCTAGCAGGGTGCCTGGCACACACCCCTGCGGGGTGTACACTTGCTAAGTGGCTTATTGAGGAAAGAAGAATGGAGGTGTTATCATCCCTTCATCCACACATTTGCAGGAAATGTGCGGAAATGGCAGCTCCATAGAAACAGAAAGTAGATGGGTGACTTCCGGGGTCCAGGAATGGGGAGTGTCTGCTAACGAGCAGGTGGCGTCTCCAGGGTGATGGAAAGGTTCTAAAACTAGATTGCACAATGTTTGCACAATGATGTACGTTTACTAAATTTATTAAGTACATTGGGACCATTTTAGGGCATGTCAAATAGACTTCAACGAAGCCATAAAACCTAACACAAAGGAAGTGTCTGGCTCCTTGCCAAGCAGTCCCAGAGTTTATTT
This sequence comes from Peromyscus leucopus, assembly GCF_004664715.2. Taxonomy (NCBI): domain Eukaryota; kingdom Metazoa; phylum Chordata; class Mammalia; order Rodentia; family Cricetidae; genus Peromyscus; species Peromyscus leucopus. The sequence continues at coordinate 67,142,957 of NC_051084.1, forward strand.
TGATGAAAAGGAAGACTCCTAATCCCCAGAGAACTTAAGTTCTGACGGTCACTGGAGACCTCAGAGCTCACTACTCCATGTGCAACTTGACTTCTCAGTGGAAGGTCGTTTGCTATGTCAGATTGTTCAGTGGCAACAGATAATAACATCCAGAGTCACATGACTATGTGATTTCCCAAACTAAGCGCTAAAAGGGGTTGGGGGTGGTAGTGAAACAATATGCTTGAACATTAGCACAATATGCATACATGTTAGATACGGTCAGAGAAGTGTCCCAGTGTGACCAGTCAAGGATAAGAAGCCAGTGTAGCCAACAGAAGGTATTGTCTCAAACTGTTAATTTACTGTATACAATGTTGCCTAGCGGCCACATGATTCCCAGTAGCAGAGGTTTCTGATTTCTGTTCTGCAAATTTAGCATGAGTGTGTACTCCCCCAAATCCAGAAGTGGGAACGTGTATAAGAGCACACCGGTCTTGAGATTTTAATCATGCACCGTCTTGTTAAATGAGATGGGGCTAGAATGGCTGGCAGGGAAGGATGAACCTGCTGTCCCTGTGACGTTCTTACTTACCACGCCCTAGCCAGCAAACAAAAAAATAGCAGTGTTTGATGGGTCCTGGACAGCTCATCTCCTATGGGATCTGAGACTGCTCAAGTGTTCCAATCAGAGCAGCCAAGCCAGCAGGGGAGAGATCTCCACCACCCTCTCTTTATTTTTGTGCACAGAAGTGATTGTTGAGACCTTACTACTCTCTAAGTGACCCCCATGTTTTGTAAGGTGTAAGAAACAGTCCTCTGGAGTATGAGTGGGATGGAGGATCTGAAACACAGAGGATCTGAACACAAATCACCCTTCTTCAATAAGTTAGCTGCACATCCCTGGGGAAATCATCTTTGTTCTCTGAGCATCTGATGGCCCATCTGGAAAATGAAGAGGTTTGAGTTTTAAGATCCTACTATTTGGAGCTGGAGCGATGGCTCAGTGGTTAAGGAGGGCACTGACTGCTCTTCCAGAGGACCCGGGTTCAATTCCCAGCATGCATATGACAGCTCAAAACTGTCTGAACACTAGTTTCAGGGGACCCGACACCCTCACACAGACATACATGCAGGGAAAACATCAACACACATAAAATAAAAACAAATACATTTAAAAAAGAAAAGAAAGGGCCAGTTATTCTAGTAGTAGGAATGCTAACAACTATAACTGGGCTGAGGAGAGAGTTCAATCAGTGAGGATCTTGCTGTGCAAGTGTGAGGACCTTAGTTTAAGCCCTAGAACCCATGTGTGAAAAAGCTGGGGAGGCAGAGAAACGTAAGGGCCATGCCACCTAGCTGAGTCAGCAAGCTCCAAGATGGTAGAAGAGCATACTTCAAAAAACAAACAAACAAACAAACAAAAGACCTAAGGTAGGGGCTGGAGAGATGGCTCAGGGGTTGACTCAGGGTTTGTTCACTCTGCTAGGATGGGAATTGTAAGCATGATGCTCGAGAAGAGATTTTCTGGTCATTGTTGTTGTTGTCAGCCTGACATAGAATCATTAGAGAAGAGGGAACTTCCATCGGAAAATGCCTCCCATCTGGTTGGTAAGTCTGTTATGGAATTTCTTGATTAGTAATTGATGTGTGAGGGCCCTGCCCACGGTGGGTGGTACCATCCCTAGGATCATGGTCCTGAGTACTATAAGAAAGCAGACTGGCCGGGCGTGGTGGCGCACGCCTTTAATCCCAGCACTTGGGAGGCAGAGGCAGGCGGATCTCTGTGTAGTTCTGAGGCCACGCCTGCGCTACCAAAGTGTGAGTGTCGCAGGAAAGGCGCTAAAGCTACACAGAGAAAAAACCCTGTCTCGAAAAAAACCAAAAAAAGAAAAAAAAAAGAAAAAAAAAAAAAAAAAGAAAAAAAAAAAAGAAAAAAAAAAAAAAAAAGAAAGCAGACTGGCTGGGTGGTGGTGGCGGCGGCGGCGGCGGCAGTGGCGGTAACGCACACCTTTAATCCCAGCACTTGAGAGGCAGAGCAAGGTGGATCTCTGTGAGTTCAAGACCAGCCTGGTTAAGAGTGAACGTTCCAGAGAAAAAACGCAGACAGACAAGTTTTGGGTGACCACAGAGGAGAAACCCTGTCTCGAAAAACCAAAAAAGAAAAAAGAAAGCAGACTGAGCAAGCCAGGGAAAGTAAGCGAGCGGCACCCTCCTGCATGGCCTCTGCTTCAGTTCCTGCCTCTAGGTCCCTTCCTTGAGTTCCTGCCCTGACTTCCCTCGGTAATGGGTGTGGTCTGGGAGTGGTAAACTGAAATAAATCTTTTTCTCCCCAAATTGCTTTTGGTCATGGTCTTTTATCATAACAATGGAAACCTAACTGAGACAGATTAAATTGATTGTGTTTCCTCTCCAACGGCACTTCATATTTATGGTTTTGTTTTGTGCCTGTGTTTGAGGGTACATTTGTGTGTATTTTTGTAATAATGACTTGTTTTAGAAACCAGTGCCTTTGAACCAAGTCGTAAGAGAGAAAACCAGAGTCATAAATGGTTTTGTAGAATAGGTGGTTCTTCTGTCGCCGCGATGGCAGTTGCTCTTTTTGCAGTGCATCCCCAAAGGATTTACATTCTTCATGAAAGAAAGAGGAGGAAGGAACAGAACAGGAAGAGGAGGAGCTGGGGAAGAAAAGGAGAGAAGGGGAGGAGGGAGGGAGGAAGGCAGCCAGTTTCCCCGGGCACAATCTGGACAAAGATTGAGAACGAAGAATATCAGCAAATACCAAAGGCAAGCAGCCCTGGAGTCCCGTAACTGGGTGCACTTTGCAAGTCCAGCACAGGAAGCAGGACGTGCGGTCCTGCACAGGGATTCATCGATTGTTTGATTTCGGACAAAAGTCTCCACTGAGCTTTAGGTGTGTAAACACCTGATCTGCTGGGTCAGTAGGGTATCCTAAAGAGGCCCCAAAATACCTGGTGTGCAGCCAAGGCTCCCCAATCAGAAACTCCTGGGATTCGCCACTGCAGCCAGTTCAGTAACTTACGCAAGAATTCATCTTGCACCTGCCTGTCTGTAAACACCAGCTTGGAAGAGAGAATGGCTAAGAAAGGAGCTTCTAATTTCTCAAGTACGCCAGCCTAAAGGCTGTGAAGGATTTTGTTGCTGTTGTTTCTTTATTTGCTTGCTTGATTTGTTTTGTTTTGTCTTGTTTCCTTTTTAGTGGGAGTGGAATCCTCTCTCTCATCTAGAAAACATATGTGATCCTATTTCATCCAGAATATATTATATTCCGTTTTCTTCTCTCTCTCTCTCTCTCTCTCTCTCTCTCTCTCTCTCTCTCTCTCTCTCTCACACACACACACACACACACACACACACACACACACACATACACACACACACATACACACACACACACACACACACACACACACACACACACAGTTCAGACAGTTCACATAGTTCAGACAGTTGTGAGCTGTCATGTGCATGCCGGGAATTGAACCAGGGTTCTCTGGAAGAGCAGTCAGTGCCTTTAACCACTGAGCCATCTCTCCAGCTCCAAATAACAGGATTTTAAAACTCTAACCCAAGCCTCTTCATTTTCCATGTGAGAGGTGTGTGTGTGTGTGTGTGTGTGTGTGTGTGTGTGTGTGTGTGTGTCTGTTAAGCCTTATGGGAGAAACTAAAGGAATACGTTCAGAGCCTCTGCCTCTTAGCTTAGAGCACAGTGCTAGGGAATAGAATAAATCATCATATGGTAATAAAACTCAGAGCAGACCCAGGTCGAGTGGGCTTGGTACTCTGAACAGCTTTCTGATGGAGGCAGATTGACCCTCAAAAGGAATGGGATTTATAGAGGCAAGAGGCAATTTAGGGGTTCAGTGAGATGGCTCAGAGGGTGAAAGCAGTTACCACCAAGACTGGCCATCTGAGTTTGGTTCCAGCACCCCAATAGTAGAATGAGAGAACAGTATCCCTCAAGTTGTCCTCTGACCTCCGTACAAAGTGATAACTGCCCACATGTCCACATGTCCATTGTGGTGGTTTCACTAGGTATGGCCCCACAGACGCATGTGTTTGAATGCTTGGCCTATGGAGAGGGGCACTATTAGAAGGTGTTGTTAGGTCCAAGGGCATGCAAAAAGTGGGGGACAGACCACGGAAGTCTAAAACCAGAAGCAAACTTTATTTTTCAAAAAATCACCACAGGTAGAAGAAGTATACCAGTTAACTAGGGCCATAGCCGGGGTTCGGGCTTCTGTCACTATGGCAAAGGGGGAGGGTTTCAAGCCCCTTTCTAGGAAGAGGCAAGCATTAGGCATGGACAAAGGAATTTTTACAATTTTTAAGTTACACTTTTAGAAACATATTGCATTTTAGGATTTACAATTTCCCACTAACAAGATTTTAGAGCATTCCAGCTAATGGATGTTTATATAACCCTGCAGTCCTTTTTGACATAATTAACAGTATTTGTCAAGACTTATAGCTTTCTTGACCTAGCTGGTTTCCCACAGCAGCGAGAATGTGAACCAATGCAAAGCAGGTTTTCAGGTAAAATTCATTAAAGGTTAACTTTGGTCTATGGCGGTTGTCAGTGGTAGAGAGTTGTTGAGAATAAATAGCTAACCCCAAGCTGTAGAGAGTCATGTAAAAAGCTAACATTTGGGTTGCTGACAGAGATGCCCATTGTAAAACAAAGACAGGCCCAGTTAAAGGCTAATCCCCCTTTGTTGGCAAAGCTATTGGCTGTAGGCTTCCATCTCTCAAGCTTACTACCTTTTTTATTCTTATATTCCTATCTCATTTCTGTATTTCTATCTTATTCTTATATTCATATCATCCTATTTCTGGACCCTTCAGTGTGTCCTTGTTGGAGTAGGTGTGGCTTTGTTGGAGGAAGTATGTCTCAGTCTCTCCCTGCTGGCCAAGGACCAGGATGTAGGACTCTCAGCTCCTTCTCCAGCATCATGTCTGCCTGCATGATGATAATGGACTGAACCTCTGAGCTGTAAGCCAGCCCCAATTAAATGTTTTCCTTTATAAGGGTTGCTGTGGTCATGGTGTCTCTTCATAGCAATAGAAACTCTAACTAAAACACACACACACAATAAGTAAAATATAATTTAAAAACTGGATACAAAAGCAAAAAGAAGTAACTTAAGTGGCGCTGGCATGTAGCCCATGGTGGAGAAGAGGACAACTGGTCACAGTGCACCTGCAACAGGAAACAGGGAAAGTACAGGCCATGGGGCCATCTAAGAAACCTCCGGGTGCACCACCAGTGACTTTCCCAGCTAGGCCCTGCCTCAAGGCCACACTGTCCTGGAGACCAAGTGTTGGAGCTCCATATAGGACAGGTTTTATCTATGCCACATTGTTAGAGAAGGAGGAAGAGGAGGAGGGGTGGGGGAGGAGAAGGAAAGAAGAAGAAGAACAACAAGAACAAGAAGAACAACAAGAAGAACAAGAACAAGGACAAGGAAAACAAGAAGAAGGAAGAGGAGGAGGAGAAGAAGAAGAATTCTTATTAATCTCCTTATTTTTCATGTTTTTAACCATTCACATTTATTTCTTCTTGGAGACACTTGAATGTGTTTTTCTATATATGCTACCACTCTTAGACTTTGTAGGACACACTGGCTTTAAGAAAGATAAGATGAAGGGTGTGAAGAGATTGCTCAGTGGTCAGGAGCCCAGAATGCTCTTTCAGAGGACCCAGGTTCAATTTTCACAATCCAGGTGGCATTTCACAATCATACATAACTCCAGGGGAATCCAACACTGTCTTCTAACCTCTGTGAGTACCAGGCATACATGTGGTGCCCTTACATACATGCAAGTGAAACACCCATACACATAAAATAATAAATTAAAAAGAAACAAGATTTTAAAGGGGGACTGGGAAGGTGGCACAGTGGTTAATGTGCTCCCCATGCAAGCATAAGGATTGGAGTTCGGATCCTCGGAAGTCATATAAATGCCAGGCTGGTGTGATGACGCTCCTGGAACTCCAGCTTTGAAAGGGGGAGACGGGATCCCCAGAGAAAGCTGGCTGGGAAGAGTGGTTGTTCTAGCAAGCACTAGGTTTGCTTGAGAGACTTCTCAGTGAATAAGGTAGAAAGGTGATGGAGGATGACACTTGACATCAACCTTGCTCTTCTACATGCATATGCCCACAAGTATAGGTGTGCCCACACATATGCAGACATGCACAAACACACACATACTCACCAGATACACACATGTGGAGATGGAAAACATAAAAAAAAGATAAAAACCATTCATGATATGTTAATTTGAATGTAATTAGTCCCCATAATCTCATAGGGAGTGGTACTATTAGGAGGTATGGCCTTGTTGAAGTAGGTGAGACCTTGTTGGCAGAAGTGTGACACTGTGGGGTGGGTTTTGAGGTCTCCTATGCTCAAGCTGTGCTTAGTTAGGTTCACATCCTATTGCCTGCTGATCAAGATGTAGGACTCTCAGCTCCTTCTCCAGCACCATGTCTGCCTGCATGCTGCCACGTCCCACCACGACGATAATGGATTAAACCTCTGAACTGTAAGCCACCCAATTTTTTTCTTTATATATAAGTCGCCATCATCATGGTATCTCTTCACAGCAATAGAAACCCTAGCTAAGACTCATGACCAAAGGAAGATTTTCAGATAATTCACTCATTGACCCAAACAGGACCTTGGGTACTGGACATTGTAGTTAGACTTTTATTTGTGCTTCCAGCTCACAAATAATGACTCAGAAACTTATTATTAATTATGAAAGCTTGACCTTAGCTTAGGTTTTTCCCCAACTAGCTCTTATAAGTTAATTAACATGCTTTTATTCATCTACATTCTGCCATGTGGCTCAGTTACCTCTCCTCTGTACTGTACGTCCCAACTTCTTCAGTGTCTCCTGGCATCTCTCATGCACCTAGATTCATCCTGAGTGCCTCTCTCTGCCTGGAAGTCCCATCTAGTCTCTCCTGCCTAGCCATGGGCCACTCAGCTCTTTATGAAACCAATCACAATGACACATCTTCACACAGTGTAAACAAATACTCCACAAGAGGACATACACAAAACACTGTGTCCTCTTGTTGTCTTGACTGTAGATCTGAATCAGGAACCGACAAGTTTAGGTTATAGTCCTCATTCTTCCCTTCCAGAGGCATAGGGCCCAAATGGCATCATTTGGAAAGTATTTGCTAAGTCTTCCTAATATACTCTCTAACATGACAGTGAGTAACCAGAGATTGCCACATTCTGTAGTCAATGCTACTATTGAAAGGCATTTACAATATTGAAAGGACTGTTACAATAAATCACTATATATAAGACATTAGTATTAGCTACTTTTCCATTGTTGTGATAAAACACTGTAACCAAGGGAACTTACAGAAGGATGTTTATTAAGGCTCATGGTACCTGGTAGAGTCTATAATAGAGGAGTAGAGGCATGGCGGCAGGACCAGGAATAGTGAGGGCTTTTTAATTCTCAGAGTGCCTCAGTGATGTACTTCCTCTAGCAAGGCTACACCTCCACATCTTCCCAAATAGTGCCACTAAGTGAGTACCACATACTCGAATGCCTGAGACTATGGTGGATATTTACACTCAAACTACCACAACACTTAAGCCAAATATTTTTTCCTTCAGTTTCAGAGGTCCACATTCGCATATCACCAGCACTTTGGAGGGTTACTTGATGGCTACTTTCATTGTCAACTTGGTGGGATTTGGAATCACCTGGGAAACACACTTTTATGTCTGTCTGTGAGGGTGTTTCCAGAGAGGCTTAACTTAGGAAGGCTCATTCTGAATGTGCGTGGGCTATCCAGTGGACTGTGGTTCTATACAAAACAAAAAGGAGAAAACATTGAATAGAGGTGCTCTGAATGCCTCCCCCAGAAGACATGGGTCATTAAATGAAAGTTTCATTGCCAGACATAGAATAGTTCCCTATGAACTCCCTGTGTTCAAGGAGTCCTAGAGGCTCCCGACACAACACAAGCTATTGCCATTGCTCTTGGTTGTCCATCATAGCTAGACAGCAAGACCCCATTGTTGAAGACATAACACACTGTGTGTGCAGGCTGTAGAGAAACCAGACTGGAACTAACTTAGAGTCTTCTCCCTATTGTTTACCTTTAATAGAGCCAGTAGGTGTTGTATAGGCTTCTGAGAGAGAAAAGTCATCAATGGACTTACCCAATGGTACAACCCACATGCTAAAGTACTAACCTGCCAGGCACTGGTACAATAGTGGCGTGACCATTATGGGAATAACCAAATGCTTTCTAATTTGATTTGAGGCTTGCTCCAAAGGAAGGAATTCTTACCTAGTACTATAAACATGGTCCAAAGTGCTGTGGATGATTGATTGATAAATAAAACACTGATTGGCCAGTAGCCAGGCAGAAAGTATAGGCGGGACTAGCAGAGAGAAGACTTGAGAGAACAGGAAGGCAGAAAAGAGGAGACACCAGCCTGCCATCCAGGGAGCATCATGTAGAAGCAGCAGGTAAAGCCACGGAACATGTGGCGACATATAGATTAACAGAAATGGGCTGACTATAAGAGTAAGAGCTAGACAATGGTAGGCCTGAGCTAATGGGTGAGCAGTTTAAATAATATAAGCATCTATATGTTTATTTTATAAGTGGGCTAAGGGACTGCTGTGGCTTGGCGAGACCCAGAGGGAAAAACTCTAGCACCACCAAAGTCTATGGCTAAGCAGGTCATAGGCCCTAGGCAGTGACCTGCTGCTGTTGTGTTGCCATATGGACATGTTGTCAAACTGCCTTCTAAACATTTATGTTTATACACATAGATGAGTGCTGCTCTCAACCTTGATTAGGGAAGTGGACAGTGGACAGGCATCTATGGGTCAAGGTGCTGAAAATAAATGACTGGTAAGTGCTTAGCCCTCAATGAGACAGTTATAACAACATGCACACACACACAGAGTGAGAGGTGGGGACTACTCAGGGAACATCATGGAAGAGGGAGCAGAAAAGATATAAGAACCAGAGGATGGGGAGGAGTACCTTTGAAGTTCTGTCTGTAAGCTATGACGGCCATTGAACTCACGAATTCATAACAACTATGGTTATCTGCACAAGCCGGGGACACGGTCCAGTCAGTCAAAGTTCCATCACAGGCAGGAGAGGGCCTCATGAGGCTCCCCACTCCTAGCTGAGGAGTCATTGCCCATTGATGGCTACTGGGAATCATTTCTCTTCAGAGATGGAAACATGGACAGTTTTTCTATAGCTACACCACTTTCCTGTAAAGAGTTGAAGCTTTCTTTTTTTAAGGCTAGAAAGTCCCAATCAAACCCAGCCCAAGTCAACAGATAATTAATTGAAGAGTGTGTAGTAAAGATCTTAGGGAGCTAAGGCTATTGATTCATGCAGAGAAATTAATTGATCAGAAAGACTGCAGAGCTGGCCATTAATATAAAATATGCCAGCATTATCTCTTACATGAGGCTACAGATGTCTGAATTCTATAGCAGTGCCAACAGAAATTAAATGCAAGCCACATAGGGATTTTTAAACATTCTAGTAGACATAAGCTTTAAAAAGTAAAGCAGAGCTGGCAAGGTGACTTAGTGGGTAAGGGCCCTGGCCACCAAGCCTGACCGTTGAGTTTGATTCCCAGGACCCAGATGATGGAAAGAGATGACTGACTCCCACAAGTTGTTCTCTGGTATTCAAGAGCATATACACAGAGAGAGACAGAGAGAGAGAGAGAGAGAGAGAGAGAGAGAGAGAGAGAGAGAGAGAGAGACAGACAACACACACACACACACACACACACACACACATACACAATATGGCAGGTCCGCACATTCCCCCAACAAAAAGAAAACCTACATAATCTTCTCATATTGAAAACAAACAGATAAAATAAAAAAAGAAAGAAGTAAAATTAATTTTCATAGTATGCTTTACTTAGCATTAAAACGTCTGATGCATTTCAGCAAATCAATATTAAAAATAGCTAGTGAGGCATTTATCTTTTTCTTGTACTGTCTTCAGAACTTCAATAGATGTGATACTTTTCTTGGAAATGTGTGATCTAACTTTTACAAAATCCACAATTGCAAAACTAGACCAATAAGCCCACGCTTCATCATTTTCTGCGTTTGCTCCGTTAGGTGGGGCAGAACCCCTCATGCCAGGCTTTCCGGTTCTCTCACTGAGTGGGTACAGTGCCCACCATTGCTCCTAGGTGGATGTGATGATGGGTAAAATTGTCAATGCTGGGACTGTGGGCTCCACAAGAAAGAAAGAAAAAAAAAGCTGAACGCCGAGAGAGCGTTTGCTTAGTCTTTGTGACAAAAAAAATTCATAATTTTATGCATAGATTGAATCAATCATATTGGGACATTTTAGAACTTTTTTTTGTAATTTATTTAACTTTATTTTATGTGCATTGGTGTGAGAGTGCCAGATGCCCTGGAACTGGAGTTACAGACAGTTGTGAGCTACCTTGTGGGTGCTGGGAATCGAACCCGAGTCCTCTGTAAGAGCAGCCAGTGCTCTTAACCTCTGAGCATTTCTCCAGCCCGAACTTGATTTTTGTTTTGCTTTTTATTTCATTTTTTGCCCCCCTCCCCCACGTCTGATCAATTTCACTGGAAGAGCCCTTTCTTTGATGGCGAACACTCTGTAACTAAGTGTGTGTTGGTGGGTGAGGGGCGGGGCATGATGGCATTGCAAGTCACTACAAACCAAGTGCAAGCAGCTGTTGCCTGTCCACTGCCCTGTCCCCTCCGGGTCGAGCTTCTGGGTTTAGCTTCACGCTCTTGGGTTTTGGCAGAAACACGGCAGCAAGACTTTCCAGCCGAGTGGTTTGCTGTGGAGGTCTGGGTAAGTAAGGGTGGTGAAGTCGAATTCTGTGAAGAGCAGGAAGCTGGGTCCCAGGTCCAATAAGTCTGTGTCCTGGGCTCCGCCTTCTCATACCCTCCAGGCCTTGGAATGGTTGAGCCTGGTGGAGCCTCGGATTCTCTTATTACTCTTTTTGTTGGTGTTTCGGTCTGGGGCGGGAAGAGACTCCTCTAGCTCCCTTTTCTTGAGGTCCCAGTCTGGGTCCCGCTCATCAAGCAACAGTCCTCTCTGGCGGTGGTCGCGGCATTCTGGTTCTGCCCTACAAAGAGACCGGTCTGTGAGTGTGGTGGAGGAGCCTGGCCCGCGCTGACAAGGCTCGGGCCTTGCTTCCCGAGCACTACACACAGCACAGGCCATTCATGGTCTAGTTAGGACGGTAGGAGGCCAGGTTCACACATGTCCAAGTGCACACGTTAGATTCCAAACCTTCTAAAGTTCAGAAGGTCTCAGATCCCAGAGGAACTACCTGCAGATGGAAGAGGCTGGTATGGCCTGGGCGTGATTAATCTTCCAAGACTGCTAGAAGGAGGGGCTGCTTATTGTTAAAGTGCCCACGTTTCCAGAACAGTCTTCATGTGATTGGGAAGCTGTTTCTTGTGGTGGTATTGTGTTCCCCAAAATATTGTGTACCCTAATTAACTTATCTGCGGTCAGAGAACAGAAAAACCAGTAGATACTTAGGATAGGCAGTGGTAGCACACGCCTTTAATCCTAGCATTCCAGAGGCAGAAATCCATCTCTACCATCACTCCCTGGGATTAAAGGCATGAGTCACCATGCTTGGCTGTATCCTTGAATACACAGAGATCTGCCTAGCTCTGCCTCCTAAGTGCTGGGATTAAAGGCGTGCACCACCACCACCCAGCTTCTGCTATGGCTTGCTATTAGCCCTGACCCCCAGGCAACTTTATTTATTAACATACAAATAAACCACATTTCAGTACAAATAAAATATCACCATAGTTTCTTTTAATTCTTTCTTTATTTCTTTTGGTTTTTGGTTTTTCAAGACAGAGTTTCTCTGTGTAGTTTTGCACCTTTCCTGGAACTCACTCTGTAGCCCAGGCTGGCCTCGAACTCACAGAGATCCGCCTGCCACTGCCTCCCAAGTGCTGGGATTAAAGGCGTGTGTCACTACCACCCAGCTGTTTCTTTTAATTCTATTTTCCTGACTATAAAAGGAACACATGTTTGTTGTTTAAAATTTTAAAGTATAGCCTGCCATGTATGCAATACCAACACCCAGGAGAATGAGGCAGGAGGATTGCTGTAGGTTCAAGGCTAGCCTCTGCTGTATAGTAAGCTCCAGCCCAGCCTAGGCTACAGGTGAAACCCTGTCTCAATCAACCAATCAATTAAGTAAATTGGAAGTGCAAGAAGAAAATGCCAATTGCATACATTGTGTGTATACGTAAATTAAGTAAAAATAGCCTCAGAATGCACATCCTCACAATGTGAACTGTGAAGAAACTCAGTGGTCTTGTCTAGCGTCATAAAGCCTCTGATCCCACTACAGGAAACCCAATTGCCACATCCTCTATTGTGTGAGCGACTTTGCTAGCCAGTCTGTTTCAGCTCATCAATCCCATGATGAGTTCAGCATTGGCTTCTTGCCCAACTAACTACGGTCCTCCGCCTACCCACTTTAGCTTGCAAGGCTCCTGGCTGGGATCACCCAGTTAGCCAGGGCATTCAGCCCTCCCTACACCCTCCACATCTTCTCATGCACACTGGACTGATGCACACTTCCAACACCCAGATCAACAGGTTTTCTCTCTCCTCCCTTGGCCAGGTCTTCACTCTATTTGCAGGACCAGACTAATTACACCCACATCCAGAATTCTTTCCTCTGACTCCTCTAGCAGCAGAAAGGAAGTAAGTTTCTGGTGGGAAACGGTAGGTAGATGTGATTCATGTGTGATGCAGCTGGCATTTATTTTTGTCTGCTCAGCATTGTCTGCCCGATTTCCCTGGTGGTGCCCACTCCATTTTAGATAACTGGGCTGAATGTCATGTGCATCCGGTCACTAAGGAGGGGCTAAGATTACTCAGAAAAATCCAGAGAAAGCCAAGGACAAGACTCTGAGGAATCCTGGCATTTGAAAGATACACAAGGGAAAATGTTGATGGTACCAGGCTGTAATCCTCACCCTTGGGAAAGGGAGGCAAAGCTGGGTTGTACAGTGAGGCTTTGACCAAAATAAATAAATAAATAGAAATTAAATGAAGGAAAAAAGGGAGGGAGGGAGGGAGGGAGGGAGGAAGAGAAAAAGGGAGGAAGGAGAGGGTGAAAAGAGAGGGGGAGGAGGAAGGACAATGCAGGATTAACTGTGAGTGGAGAAGGGGGCATTGTGTTAGGAACTGGGAGTTTATGGTTAGTCCTGTGAGAAATGTGTCAGTGCAGCCATGGCGAAGACTTCCAAAATGAGCGAGAGGTGAGGAAGAAGCACCAGCCCTGTGGATCAACTCTGCAGCTTCGGAGCCGAGGAGAGAAGGGAAAGCAGCCGGAGGGGCCTCTGGCTGTGTTCATTTGTTTAGTAAGATCTGCATGAACGAGTTCATAGACTGGGGAGGGGGGGAGAGATAACCGGCAATACAAGAGGAAGTGGAGACTAAACAAAGGACAACACAGGGGTGGCTTCCTTAGAGGAGATATGAAGGTTCTAGAGCAGTGGTTCTCAACCTGTGGTTTGGGACCCCTTGAGGGGTTGAACAACCCTTTCACAGGAGTTGCCTAAGACCATCAGAAAACAGGTATTTACATTCCAGTTCATAACAGTAGCAAAATTACAGTTATGAAGTAGCAACAAAAAGAATTTTATGGTTGGGGAAATCACCACAACAAGAGGAACTATGTTAACAGACCACAGTGTTAGGAAGGTTGAGGACCACTGTTTCAGATGGAGAACACCATGACACAGAAGGAAGGGAAGGTGAGGTGAACTGATGTGGGAATTTGTAAGACATGGAAGTACATGGGGGAGCAGCCTTTGAAAAGTGTGTCCTCTGAGAATCAGTTGAGGTGGGTTTATATAGAAGTAGACATCTGTAGTTCCCTGCCAATATTCATCTACTTATTTCTGGGCCTTTCTTTAGCCAGTCAAGCCCAGGAGTAGAGAGTGTAGAAATGCCAAGTCCAACAGAAACCCAGACAAATGGCTAACTATGGTGCCCATTAGCATACCAAAGAACATGCTGGCTTCCAGGCTCTCTCAACATTACAAATACCTATTACAAAGTCCATGCTGGCATTCTGGAGCTTCTCAGCTCTCCCACCCAACCCTAAACTTCTCCAGCTTACAGGCATCCTTTCCCCCAGCTTTTCATTCCTATAAGCCCTGCCATTTCAGCCATGCTATCTCTTGGCTCACTCTTGGCTGTTGGTCCTCTTGGCTCTCTCTCCTCTTTACCGTCTCTGATGGGTGATGTTGTTCTGTATGCTGTGAATATGTATTGCTATGATCGGTTGATAAATAAAGCTGTTTGGCCAATGGCGATACAGAATAAGATTAGGCAGGATATTCTAACTAGAAAGGAGGAAAGAGAACGGGAGAACAGAGAAGACGCTGCCGGCCACTGCCATGAGAAGCAAGATGTAAAGATGCCAGTAAGCCACGAGCCACATGGCAAAGTATAGATTTATAGAAATGGGTTAATTTAAGATGTAAAAGCTAGCTAGTGAAATGCCTGAGCTATTATGCTATAGAGTTTGTAATTAATATAAGCCTCTGTGTGTTCATTGGGTCTGAGTGACCATGGGATGCGGGAGCTGGGTGAGACCAGGAAATCGTCCAGTTACACTGTCTATGTTCCTCTCTTGCTTTCCTCTCATGACCCAGTCCATTCTACTGGCCATGTTTAGTCTACTACTTTGCACTGGAATGCCCCTGGCTGTACTCTCCCTCACATCTACAATAAAAACCTTCTCTTCAACCATCCCTCGGAGTGGTCATGTCCTCACTTTATAGATCTGGTGCTGAAACCCACATTATACAAGAGATCCATCCACAGATGGGAATGCTAGGTCATAAGGTATAGATAGCAAAGGGTCTAAAAGTTATTAATAAAGGCAAGAAAGGTATGGGATACCATACCACGGTATGCAGATGACAGGGAAATTAGTGAGTCCTGCACACAGGTGATAGGTTGGGAAAGAAAAGTGTCCAATGACAGGAGTTTCAGATTCAGATACCTGTGTGAGGACCTGAGAAGTAATAAGATCAAGGGAGCCATGTCACACAGCAGGGCGTTAGATCTGTAGGAAACTCAATGAGGAATGCCTGCTGGTGCTCAGGGCCATGGCACACAGAGGTCCTGAGTGTGACACCTAGAACTGGGGAGAGGGGTTTGTGAACAGGACTCACAGCTTGCTTCTTTCCAGCTCCCCATTTGTGATCTGTGATATTGTTAAATGGTGACACCATCTCCAAGGTAGGGTCTCTTGAGGTACTTCTATGGATTGCCAGTCTCAGCCCAGGGAACAGTTTTACTAGTTTAACTTTTAGGGGGATGGCAGTGTCAGGGATTGAACCCAGGGGCCTCACATGGGCTAAGCAGGCACTCCATTTACTAAGTTACATTCCCTAAATCTTATTTTACTTTTTCTTTGAGACTAATTTGTCCAGACTGACCTTTAACTCACTGTATAGCCCAGGCAGGCCTTGCATTTACAATTTCCCTGGCTCAGCCTCCTGAGCAGCTCTTATTTTAGGCCTAAGCCACCATCCTGGCCTAGTTTAACATTTTGACCATAACTATATTTGAAGCTCATTGGAGACAGCCCACGGTCACTGTTCTCTACCATAAACTGGCATTACTTCCAGGTTTTCTATCTCACCTTCCTTTCCCAAACAACCATGTTCAGACCAGGCTATTCAACTTTTTCTTGTATGAATCACTTGTTGACCCAAATTATAGGTTCATATATCTTATTTCCATTCCTCTCAAGGCTATGACTGCAAAGGACAGAATTAGTACTTAATTATATCCAACTGCTTAACTTAGTAAATAAATGAATGAATATTTGACAAGTTCTAGCTGTGTTAGGGGAGCCATACATGAATGTAGATGGCTCTTAAAAACAGAAGTCTAATTCATTTGCCTCATGGGGTGTGGGAGGGAGGGCATTAAATGTATGTGTTTGTGTGCATGTGCATAAGGAAGCCAGAGATCAATGTTATGTATCGTCTCCTCACATTTTGGGACAGAATTTCTCACTTGCAGTTCTGTCCAGACTGTCATGGGATCCTTCAGTGTCTGAACTCTCAAACTGGAGCTACCAATGTGGCCACTGTGACTAGTTTTACATGGGTTATGAGGTTTCAAACTCAGGGCCTCTTGTTTGTGTGGTGAGCACCTCACTGACTGAACCATCTCCACAGCCCCTCCTGCACTGTAAGTGTGTGGAAAATGAGGGTCAGGAGGCTGGTTTAGCTCCTACAGAGTCATACAGCTAGCTCGAACACCTTTCAGAAGCCCAAGAGTGGCCATGAGGCTTAGGTTGTGTCCCACCCCCAAACTTAGTGTCCAGCTCTTACTAGAGATAATTTTGACGGATCTAGAGCAAAAGATCAATGTACTTTTCACCCTCAAGTTGTCATTCAAATAAAAAATGTTAAAATCAAGTTAAAAATTATTATAGAAGCTAGAAAGATGGCTCATTCTGATAAGAACTGTAGCTAGAGTTTTCCTGCCTGGCCCACAGTCAGGACAATTCTCTCTCACTTGCCAGTACCACACCCGCTCAGACCCAACCAAGTAAACACACAGAGACTTATATTACTTATAAACTGTATGGCCATGGCAGGCTTCTTGCTAGCTGTTCTTCTATCTTAAATTAACCCATTTCTATTAATCTATAAGTTGCCACATGGCTTGTGGCTTACTGGTATCTTAACATGTTGCTTCTCGTCACAGCAGCTGGCAGCGTCTCTCTGCCTCAGCCTTCCACTTCCCCGAATTCTCTTTTCTGTTTGTTTTGCCTATACTTCCTGCCTGGCTACTAGCCAATCAATGTTTTATTTATACAGAGCGATGCAGAGGACCTTCTCTTCCTAGCCCACATGGCTGCTTACAGCAGTTGGTAGCTCCAGTTCCAGGGGATCTGGCACCTTCTTTTGGCACATACATACACCCAGGCAAAAACCTCATACACATAAAATAAAAGTAAATAATCATTTAAAAAAATTATGATACCAGTCAGTTGGTTCAGGGGTTCATAATCTATAGGTCATGACTCCCTTGGGGTCACATATCAGATATCCTGCATGTCAGATATTTATATTATGGTTCATAATAGCAGTAAAATTACAGTTATGAAGCAACAACGAAATAATTTTATGGTTGGGGGGTCACCACAACATGAGGAACTGTCATAAAGGGTCCAAGCACTAGGAAGGTTGAGAACCACTGGGTTAGATCTCTTTGTTTTGTTTTCATTTCCCTGAGATTGGTCAATGGACAAAAACTCCATTACAGGCTCCTTTCTATCTCTGGGAAAACACAGTACTTACTTCTCCAGAAAGTCCACACAGGCTTTCTGCCCATAGATCTGTGCGATCCTCTTGGGTGTATCTCCAAAGAAGTCAGCAGCATCAATGGCAGCATGCAGTGCGTGGAGAATTTTGAGTACATTCAGATGGCCTGACTCAGCTGCAAAGTGAGCTGCGGTCCAGCCCACATCAGTCACCAAGCAGGGTCTGGCTCCATATTGTATCAGGAGATGTATCACTTCCATTTGCCCTTAGATATACCACGGAGAAAAAAACATGGAGTTAAGATACAAATGTTCTCAGTGGCCTGAGGCCATGAGCAGCCTAGACAGTACCGATGCAGGAGGAAACTGGCCTTCGGGGTACCTCTGCCTTGTTATCATCATTCTTCTTCCTGGGAGGCAGTTCCCCATCCTCCTTCCATGGAGACCTGAGCCCTCTAAGAACTTCCTGCATTCTTTCTAGAACAGTTCTCCTTTCTGTGTACTGTCCCAGGCCTGACTCTAGTCCTTCCTTCCCATCTACACACTGGCAAGCCTCGCTGCTTCTGCAGCCACAATATGTTCCTTGCTTGTTTATTTTAATTATTTATTTTGTAGAACTTGGGATTGAAGCTAGGGCCCCACATGTCCTATGCAAGTTCTCTACCACTGAGTTACAGTCCTTAGAACTCTTCTTACTTTTTATTTTGAGAGCAGGTCTAGTTAAGTTGCCAAGACTGGCCTTGAACTTATTCTGTACCCCAAACAGGTCTTGAATGATCTGCTCCATTCATAAATAACCAAAAATGGGAAACAACCCAGATGTTTCTCAACAGAAGAATAAATATAGGAAACAGGGTCCATTTACACAATGGAATATTACTCAGCTGTTAAAAAAGGCATTGTGAAATTTTCAGGGAAATGGATGGAACTAAAAGAAAATCAACTTGAGTAAGGTAACCCAGACTCACAAAGATGAATATGGCATGTATTCACTTATATGTGGGTATCAGCTATGAGGTTAATGATAAGTGAGCTACAATCCATAGAACCACAGAGGTTAGATATAGAGTAAGGGACAAAAGGGAACATATAGATTTCCTTAGGAAGGTAAATAGAATATATAGTTATGGATGGATGTGGGGGGCTAGAATGGAAGGATCAAGTGGGGAGGAGGTTGTGGGAGGAATACAGAGAGAGACAGTGGAAATTAAGGGACATTTAAGGAGTAGTATGGTGTCTTAGTTTGGTCTTAGTTGCTGTGAAGAGACACCATGACCATGTTAAAGGAAAACATTTAATTGAGACTGGCTTACAGTTCACAGGTTTAGTCCATTATTGTCATAGTAAGAAATGTAACAGCATACAGACAGACATGGTGCTGGAGAGGTAGCTGAGAGCTCTACATCTGGATTGGATCAGCAGGCAGCAGGCAATGACTGAGCTACTAAGCCTGGCTTGAACTTCTGAGACCTTAAAAACCACCCTCAGTAATGTACTTCCTCCAACAAAACTATACCTATTGCAGCAAGGCCACAACTCCGAATAGTGTCACTCCCATGACCCTATGGGGCCATTTTCATTTAAACTACCACATATGGAAACCTAATATAGTAGAAGCTTTCTAAAATATATACATCTATGAAGGTGATCTAAATGAAATTGCCAAATAATGGAGGGGTGTGTGTCATCATTCCAATTGGCCATCTCTTGTCACCAAACAAAGCTTCCAGTACCAGTATTGGGTTAATCTAATTGAGTTGTTGGTCAAAGGGGCCCTACAGGAATCCCCAAACAACTCCAGCTATTACCAAGACTGTAGGTTGCTCTCCACAAACTGCTGGCAAGGCCCCATTGCTAAAGACAACACCTATACAACTCATTAATGATGGAGATGTTGAGCCAGTGCCTACACAGAGCCTTCACCCTATGTTCCAGCATCTTTGGTATGGTAAGGTACTCTTCACACTCTCAAAAGAGACATGAACACCAAGCCAGCCACAAACTCTGTATCTACAGCGGTATCCTATCTGAAAGATATGAAAAGGCAATGGTGGCACAAAGCTTATGGGAGTCGCCAACCTATACCTGATTCAACTTAAAGCCCACTCTGTGAGATGGAACCCTTACCAGACAGTGTTGTGGAATGTTATTTTACGATGTGTTACATTTATTCATGCTGTGGGACATTTTTTTTTTTAATGATTCAAAGATGTGTTGCTTTCTTTTATGTTGCATTTGTTTAACTTTGTGAAGCTGTGCTGCTTTGCCTGTCTAAAGTACCTGACTGGTCTAATAAAGAGCTGAACAGTCAATAGTAAGGCAGGAGAAAGGACAAGCAGAGCTGGCAGGAAGAGAGAATATATAGAAGGAGAAATCTGGGAAGGGGATCAAGGAATAAGAAAAGGAGAAAGGACACTAGGGGCGAGCTACCCAGCAACACAGCAAGCCATGGAGTAAGAAGTAAAGAAAGGTATATAGGAATAGAGAAAGATTAAAAACACAGAGGCAAAAGGTAGATGGGATCATTTAAGTTAAGGAAAGCTGGCTAGAAATAAGCCAAGCGAAGGCCAGGCATTTGTAAGTAAGATTAATCCAGCTGGGCGGTGGTGGTACATGCCTTTAATCCCAGCATTCGGGAGGCAGAGACAGGCAGATCTTTGTGAGTTTGAGGCCAGCCTGGTCTACAGAGCAAGATCCAGGAAAGGCGTAAAGCTACACAGAGAAACCCTGTCTCGAAAAACCAAAAAAAAAAAAAAAAAAAAAAAAGAAAAGAAAGAATAATCCTCTGTGTGTGTGTGTGTGTGTGTGTGTGTGTGTGTGTGTGTGATTTATTTGGGAGCTGGGTGTCAGGCCCCTAAGAGAGAAAAGAGCAAAAACAACTAACAACACAGTGGTTGGGTGACCAAGAAGCTAAGACTAGATAGCCCAGGGACCTAGGGTAAAAGGTAACAACTGTCACATATTTGCTGTGAGAGAGAAAAATCTGTTTTTTTCAAAAGAGTGACACCGAGTATATCAACCACCCTAGGATAGGCCTCATGTTCAGGAGTAGATAATCTTTTGTGTGTGTGCTTTTATTGGCTATAATTTGGTATTTTTTTTTTCTTTTTAGGTGTGGTTTTATGTGTTTTCCTGGTTTGGGGGCGAGTATTGTTGTTGTATTGGTTTTGTTTGTTGTTTGTTTTTCAATACAGGGTTTCTCTGTGTAACCCTGGATGTCCTGGAACTAGCTCTGTAGATCAGGCTGGCCTTGAACTCAGAGATCCATTTGCCTCTGTCTCCTGAGTGCTGGGATTAAAGGAGGGAGCGTGGAGAGGATTTAGAAGGACTTGGGAGAGAGGAGGATCTAGAAGGACTTGGGAGAGAGGAATAATATTATCAAAATATACTTAAATAACAAAAATATAAGAAAACATCAAAAATACATAAACTAAATTTTTAGAATAAAAAAAATTTAAAACTTGTGTTGATGAGATAGCTCATCATTCAAGCCTGGTGCCATGAACCAGAGCTTTTTTTTTTTTTTTTTTTTTTTTTTTTTTTTTGGTTTTTCAAGACAGGGTTTCTCTGTGTAGTTTTGGTGCCTGTCCTGGATCTCACTCTGTAGATCTCATAGAACTCATAGAGATCTGCCTGGCTCTGCCTCCTGAGTGCTGGGTTTAAAGGTGTGCACCACCACCATCCAGCCTGAGCCAGAGCTTAAAGTAAAACAGAACCAACTCCTGAAAGTTGTCCTCTGACTTCCACTGTACACCATGGCATACGCATACACACACACACACACACACACACACACACACACACACACACACACATCATGTACAAACACACACTAGCAAAACTAATTACAATCAGTAAATTGAGCAACCTTAGAATACAGCTGACACAGTTTAAGAGCACAGGCATTCTAAGCGGACAGATGTGCGTTCTTTCTCCAATAAGTAATACCATGGGTAAGAAACAAATGCTCAATGCCCTCATTTGCAAATTAGGGCTGCACCATTGGTCTCACCAAATCTGTGAGGAGTATGAATAAACTCCCAGACACGAAGCACCCAGCACAATATCCAGCACACAGCAAGTGTTCCCTGAGTGGTCATCTGATGCAGTTACTAATGCTCCCTACACAGATTTCTACAGAGATATCCCAACCAAGGTTTTTGCAGCTGGTTTCACTTTCTGCCTAGTCCCTCTCCCCACAAGAGAGAAGACAAATAATTGACAAGCAAAGTTGTCTCTAATGTCATTTGGTGGTGTTTATTACTAGAGACTTTTCAAAAAGTTTAATTTATGTGTGTGTGTGTGTGTGTGTGTGTGTGTGTGTGTGTGTGTGCACATGTGCTCATGCACATGTCTGTAGGTGCCCCACAGGCAGAAGGTGTTGGTTCTCCTGCAGCTGGAGTTAGAGGTGGGTGTGGGTGCTGGGACAAAAACTTGGTCCTTATATGAGCAGTGAACGTTCCTAACTGCTGCTGAGCCATCTATCCAGCCCCAGTTTCCAGTGAGTTTTCTCACTAACTTCTGGTCGCATAAACGGGATGTGCTGGGAGGGGGTGGGGATTCATCTTCATGATGCTCCATTCATGAAGTCATGACGATCGAGGACTAATTGAGGGCATTGTTTAGAGTCTCATCGTTGTTCTCTAACTCTCCATCAAAGAACTCCAGTACAGCATTACTGCCCCCATCGTGTAGAAGAATGAGTGCCCAAAACATTAAATAACATGGCCCAGGGGCTGTCACTAGTAAGGGTCAATGCCAGGTGAAATGGTCCATGGAGCATTAACGAAATGTCCATCCCACTCTGACACAGACTGACGCCCTCGTGAAGGTGGGCCCGGAGGAAGGGGTCTACGGCGCCATTGTCGTCTACTCACCTCTGATTGCAGCCCAGTGGAGAGGCGTCCGGTCATTCCAGTCCACGTCCTTGTAGTTTGGGTCACAGAGACCTTTCTTCAGAATCTTCTTCACTGAATTGCAGTCTCCTGCTGCTACAGCCTGGTGGAGCTTCGTCATGTCTGATATTTTCGACAGTTCCATGACAGAATCTGCCCGAGATACAGGCCATTTAGGAAAGTCCATACAATCCTTCACCCCTAGCAAGGGCTCCCTAGGTTTCTGCATCAGTGACTTGCTTTCCTGTCTTGTGGATTTGCATCTAAATTGTGTGTGTGTGTGTGTGTGTGTGTGTGTGTGTGTGTGTGTGTGTGTGTGTGTAACTCAGCAACTGTGGATAGCATCCACCATTCTGCAAACCCCAAACTACGGATGGCCTCCACTGTACCCAGAATTATCTCTAAAGTGATAGACTGGCACTTTACAGTGTCCCCTCCACCCATCTCCCAGTGTGACTTTTCTGCTCCTACTTCAGGGTTCTGTTAGTTTTATGCTACCCTGAGTTGGTTGTGGAGGTCTGCATCTTGTCTTTCTAGTATAGAAGCATCCAGAGATGCTGTGGGGACAGCGACAATCTGCATGAACAGTTTGGACTGGATGACTGGATCTGGCGTAAGGGATCCATGGAAATTCAAAGCTGTTGCCACACCACATGAGGAGTACAGCTCGCCAACACACAACTAAAACAGCTAAAAATTGTTATTCATGTATGCCACGAGGTGTCTGGGGGAGATGATGCACTGTCAGTAACGTGGCTTTTTTCTCAAGCTTGAAGACCTAAGTTCAGATCCCCAGAACCCCCACACAAAGCTGGGCATGGTGGTTCATGGTTGTGATCCCAGCATGGGAAATAGAAATAGGCGATCCCCGAGGCTCCCTTGCCAGGCGGTCTGACCTGCTTGGTGATGTTCCAGGCCAGTGAGAGACCCTATGTCAAACAAAAGATGGGAGACTGTGAGAACCAACACCCAAAGTTGTTCTCTGAACTCTACACACACATGCACACCTCCACATAAACAGCTCTGCTCCCACACACTCATGCACATGCACATGCACACATACACAAAATACTGTACCATGGATCACCAGTGCACATACTGTAATCTATAAACCCTTACGAGTCCCTGATTTTTAGTTTAGGGGACTTAGGAAATGAAAACTGTTTTCATTGTCGGATTAAAATGTCAACAGGCTCATTCACTCTGTTGTCACTTACCCTGTGGTTTAAAGACAATGGTAGAGAAAACTGCTGATGCATGGACACACAAAAAAAGATGTCATCGGCAAACTGCTGTATGCACCACACTTACAGGAGAGCACTGCCTCTTGGGAGCATGTTACAATCCAGGTACAATTTGGAGTGCATTTATTGAATCCTTTACCCCTGTGTATACGGCTTAGCAAATGTGATTGTACGATGAAATGTGTCAACATGAGGGAATCTCCACCACCCATGGACCAGTCTCTCCATATGACAAGCACAGGGTGTTGCAAGATGGAGCACATGTAAAGAGAGCCATTGGAGGTAGGTCGCTGGGTTCTAATGGACTATAGCAGGGACATGGACATCATTTCAGATGCTACATGGCACTACATCTTTGAGACATCACCACTTGTGAGGGTCTGATGTGGATCCAGAGAAGAAAACCCATGATTATCCAAAAAGGCTACAATTACTTTTCCCTGTCCAACTTTACAAATGCCTGAAATCACCGTTTCTTTATATACATCCATCAAAACATTACAGTGAATGCCAAAGTTGCTATAAAGATCGAGCTGACCCCAGTTACGTTAGCTGGTAAAGGGATTCTGGGAACAGAGAGTAAGCCAACATCATTCTTCACATTTTTTGTTGTTGTTGTGGAAAACATGATTACTTTTCATGAAAATATTTCTTATTGTGCTGTTAGCTTTCTTTAATTCTATAAGAAATTTAATTCATGAGACTACTCTAACATGTTTCTAAATGTACCATTCTTGTCAACTTGACACACAGGGAAGGAAGCTCAGCTGAGGAATTGGCCTTCATCAAATTTGCTCTCAGATGTTGGAGGGCTCAGTCCACTGTGGGCAACGCCACCCCTGGACAAATGGTCTTGGGTTGTATAAGAAAGCAAGCAAGCTAATAAACATTCCTCTATGATCTTTGCTTCAGTTCCTATCTCCAGGTTCCTGCCTTGAGTTCCTGCCCTGATCTTCCTTGGTGACGGACTATACCAGGTAAACTGCAACTTCCTCCCACAAGTTGTTTTGGGTCAATGTTTTTATCACAAGACAAGCCTAACCAGGACTCTTATGGAATGGGTTTATTTGAATTCCCATCGATGAATCTATCCTACTTTAAGATATTCTGTTTGAGGGCTGGAGAAATGAGTCAGTGGTTAAGAGCTCATGCTGTTCCTCCAGGGGACCAGAGTTCTACTCCCAGGCAGCTCACAACCACCTATAATTTCAGCTCTACGGGATCAAAGGTCTCTAACATTTGGTTCTAAAACCCACACGCCCCTCCAAAATGGGAGCTAGTTTTTAACTTTGTATGGCTGGTAATATCAATAGATACAATCTAAATAAACGAAAGCCCTTTGGGTGACATTTAAAAGATTCTGAGCTCTAAAGTCTTGAGAAATGCTGATGTGAACACATGAGGACTAGAGGCAGGAAACTGGAGTGGGCAGTTGCTTGAACTTGTGCCCACTGGGGATGCCCTAGATCTCAAGATTCAAGCTGAGAACTGGAGAGTCAGAGTCTACCTTCCAAACTATCATCACGAGCAGCTCCAGAGTTTGTTAGAAATGCAAATTATTGGGCTCGATATCTACCTACTGAACCTGAAACTCTGGGGCAGGGACCAAGGATCCTGGCCCGGCATCTGATGCATAATCAAATGTGAGAACAACCCTAGAGCCCGAGGATCAGAGAAGTAAACATAATTCAAATGCAGTGTCAAGGGATGGGGAAAAGAGCCAGTCACTAAGACTGGGAAGTAAACAGAGCTGTCCTGTCAGAGCTCTAGGTTGGATCCTAAAGAGCTGAATAACGGTTGTTTTCGTGGCTGACAGTGGAGGATCCTGGGACTAGGAGCTCACACTGCACAGGGTACGAGCTTCCAACATCAATGTGTAGATCAGGGCTCAACAATCTTTTTCTATAAAGGATCAGACAGTAAATCACTTTTACATGGAGGGACCAAGTGGAGGCTACTTCATAGGAACTTAAAAGCTGCTTCTATAACAATGGGAATTCCTGATCCACCATTTTTTTCTATGTGCCTCAGGTGAATGTGCCATCTACTTGGTATCCAGCACCCACCAGCTGTAGGCATTCTCAGGAAAAAGAAGACAGGCATGAGGAGGGAACAGCTGGTCAGTGAGAAGGTCAGGTGCCTCTCAGCCCCAGGGCTGAAAATCCTCTGGAGACCTCATTCCTCCCTGGGTTGGCAATCTCAACAGCTAGCCAGTGTTGAACAACCTGCACTCAGATCATTGATGGGCTATGTAAGGACCTGATGTTAAAATCCAGCTGTTGAAGCTCAGGCCACAATACTTTTCAGACGCACCTTTCACAGATAGCTCCAGGCTTCCTACAGAGACGCTTGCGTCTGTGAGTCCCTAGCTAACATAGTTTCAGGTTCTGGATTTCTCATCTGGGTCAGTGAGTTCACGTCAGAAGTGGACACACATCCTGCTCCTCAGCCCTTCTTTGCCCCCTGCCTATGACTAAGAGAGCCCGGCTACGGCTCGTGTGTGAAACCTCCTCCATCCTCAGAACAGTGTAAGAAAGGGCCCCTTCTTCTGCCACAGGGGCTCTGATTCTTCTTCAGAGACCCTGCCATGCTGTCTGTCTCCTGCTGGGGCCCGATCTCAGACGACAGCCATGTTTTTACTACCTGTCTGTCTTCCGTGGCAATAATAATCCTCTAAAAATCACTCATCATCAATACAACTTGGCGTCCTCTTAAACCCCATCTAAGACCTTTAAGACTATACCAGAGTTTAGTGTCAGGTCCAATGGGTACTGCTCTGTTTTTCCCCAAAAGGGCCAGTCTACTGATTTGGTCCAAAATCAAGTCTAGGTTCAGCCCCCCCCCCCCGAAGAATTTCTGGTGGTTGGATAAAAGCCAGCATTCCTCAGGGACTTGAGAAACTGGTTCCCATCTGCCAAAAGGAGTCATCTCCCTTGCCTCTGGCAGGGGGGACGTATGGCTCTCCATTGACATGTCCGTGTGGTTGCATATGGAAGCCCATGGTGGCCTTCAGGTTCCTTCAGCCCCTACTCACGCGAGCTTCTTATACATCTCAAAGCCCAGCTAGTTCCCTTGCCTTTCTCACGTCTCTCCCAAGGCTGTTCCAGACACAGACACACACGCAAGCACTCACAACCCCCTACACACACACACACACACACACACACACACACACACACACACACACACGTGCGCGCGCACACGTGCACACACATGCACTCACACACTTGCACACACACACACGCGCGCGCACACACGTGCACACACATGCTCACACACGCACGCAAGCACACACTTGCACACACACACACACGCGCGCGAGCGCTAACACACACACACACACACACAAACGCTCTCTGTATAACACAGGGTTTTTCACCCTACCCTGCTCCTCTCGCTAGTCTCTCACTCACTATTCTCTGCCATCCCTGTTTCCCGAGCCTGGGCCATGCCTAGTCTGCTTCTTTTTCTCTCTGCTCTGGACTCTCTCTCTCCCAGATGCTTCTGAATGTTTTCTCCCTCTTGGCCCCCAGGCATGGAGGGGGCAAGCATAGTGGGGGCTGGGCAAACAGGTGACTGGGGTGAAAAGGTCAACGAGGGTGGCGATGTGAAGGCTCACCCTGCAAGCCTCCTTGAGCCAACCTAGGAAGGCTGGGTATCTCAGATGACTACAAGCCTTCAAAACAGGAACGGGATTTGGCCTAGAGGTCACAGATTGCCAACTTCTGTCTGCACAGATCAATTAGGGAAATTGTGTTTCTGGCTGGGTAGGTAGTAGATAAGGCCTTAAATTCTGCAATTGTAATGAGCTCCCACAGCAGGCTTAACCACTCACCAGACTGGATAGCAGCTTCTCTCTGAATGGAAAGCAGGGAGCAAGATTGGAGACTTGCGGGACACAGCAAGAAGGGGATGGTGGTTCTCATTAGAGGGGATAGATACATAGTATCGCCAGTGGGATGTTGGGAATAAAGACCCTTGACCTTGACCCAAGCAGATCAGAGTCTCTAGTTATGCAAGACAAATGGCCATAGGCAATTTTCCTTGTTCTGCCTTGACAGCTTCAGTCTTGGATTTGTATCTGTGATCAATTGTGAACATATTTCATTTATCTGTACATTTTATATACCCATGTATAAACAACTGTGTGTGACAAGAGAAAGGTGTTCTGCATGTGCTTCGTGGAGTAACAGAGAAGATGGTACACACAGCATTTCACCTTTTTTGGCATGTGTGGGGATGCATGCTTGCATGTGGGTAGATACATATGGGGTGAGGGTGTGCATGCATGTGTATGAGAGGACATGTGGAGGCCAGAGGTTGAGCGTCTTCTCCCACCTTATATATTGAGGAAATATGTTTCCCTGAATCACCGTAGCCCAGTGATTCAGCTACCTGGCCAGCTTTCCCTGGGATCTCCCGTCTCTGCCTCCTGAGAGCTGGGATGGGCCACTAGACTCACACCTAGCACTTACACGGGTGTCAAACTCTGGTCCTCAGCTTATACATCAAGCATCTTGCCTGCCCCTGCGGAGTCTTTCCCAAGCCCTCACATCTCACTTTTTAAATTGGACTCACTGGGGCCAGGGGCGGTGGCTCACTTGGTGAAGGGCTTGCTCCACAAGCAGGAGGACCAGAGTTCAGATCCCCAGAACCCATGTCCAAGGACGCCCGCCGCAGCTGGTGACTGTGATCTCAAAGCTGGGGGACTGGAGTCGGGCAGATCTCTGGAGATCACTGGCCAGCCAATTTAGAATAAATGACTAGAAGTTCAGTGAGAGGCCCGGTCTCTAAAGAATTCTGTGGAGAACAGCTGAAGAAGACACCCAGAGTTGATCTATGCTTCCACACGTATGTACACACACACACACACACACACACACACACACACGCACACGCACACGCACACGCACACATACAAAATAAACTCAAATTTAAAAATAAATATTTAACAGACAGCCCTTACCTTACCCTAGAGGATTTGATCAACAATAAACAAATGTTCATAGATCTCATCTTCAGGTGTTACTAAACAAAAAACCATTTTTACAGCCAGTGTGCAAAAGCCCTTGCGCTTGACTTCTACACAAGCCTCTAGGCTTTAACTGTCCCCATCTTCTCCACATCTGAGGCCACACCAAAGAGCTTGCACAACATGTGGACAAGGAAGCCAGAAGACTGAATGGGTGGCAATATTTTATTTCCAGACAATTGAAGAGCGAATCCCCCAGACCCCAGAAAAATCATATAGAAATGCAAAAAGAAAAAGAAGAAGAAACAAGCAAACAGAAACCCAAACAGGCAAAACCATCTCAAAAGGGATAGGGTGAGAGGCCCCGCTATCCTGACTTCAGGACTCATGACAGGCAGTTCAGTGGGGGAGGAGGAGGCTTTTAGCAAATGCTACTGAGAGAACTAGATGGCCATAGGCAATTTTCCTTGTTCTGCTTGACAGCTTCAGTCTTGTATTTGTATCTGTGATCAATTGTGAACATATTTTATTTATCTGTACATTTTATATACCCGTGTATAAACAACTGTGAAAAGCAAGGAACATGAGCATAGGACTTTTGAGAGGGCCAGGCAAATACCATGACAGCCTGCTCTAATAACTCAGATAAAAACTAGGCCTTGGTTTCCTGCTCTTGAAACTGGAAAGACGGTTTCTGAAGAAGCCACGAACAAAGGGCAATTAATCATTGGTGCCCCTGACAACAGGGACAAGGGAGATAGGGAGCAGCAAGCCTGGACATCTGAGCCAGTCCCCATAGTCAGCAAGCTCAAGGTAATAACAAAATAAGGCCTGGAACTTGTCCAGGCCTGCCCCCAAATGGAAAACTGTAGCCCTGACCAGCCCCTGACTAGCCCTGGCCAATTAGAATATACTAATATGATTGCCACTTGCTTAAGCCAATTATATCTAAAATGACCTAACTGCCCTAGGAACTCCCCTTCAGTTCTACTTAAAAGGAGTTCACACATCTCTTTCAGGGTCGTCACCATTTTGCCTTTGTATGGAATGGCCGGGCCCAGAATGCTGGAAGCTTTCTCAAGATATAAATGCTCTTGTTGATTGCATATGTGGATGGTGGTCTTTTGTGGGACTTCTCCAGGGCCCTAACAGCTTTATTTCTAGACTTGCTATCCTATTCTCTTTTGTGCCAGTATTTCCATAATCTTGATTGCTGTGCCTTCATAGTGAGTTATTAAATAGAGTATTTCCATCAAAAAGAAGGAAAAATAAAGCTATAAAAATTTGGACATGAGGCTGAGTGGTGGTGGTGCACACTCGAGAGGCAGAGGCAGGGGGATCTCTGTGAGTTCGAGGCCAGCCTGGTCTGCAGAGTGAGTTCCAGGACAGCCAGGGCTGTTACACAGAGAAACCCTGTCTCCAAAAACAAAACAAAACAACAACAAAAAAAAATTGAACATGAATGTTCATGGAGAGTCATATGGGCAAATGTGAAAATATCCTAGATATTAGCCAACAGATTACAAAACAAAAGTATAATATCCAGACAATAGAATATTATTTTACAACAGAAATGAAGAAGGATGGACAGACAGCTCAGTTGGTAGTCTTTGTGGTCGGTGCAAGTGTGAGGATCCCAGTTCAATCCCCGGTATACATGGCAGAGGAACATACTGCATTCTTTTTTTTTGTTGTTGTTGTTGTTGGTTCTTTGGGGATTCCCCATCATGTATCCCAACCCCACTCATTTCCCAGACCTTCCATGCCCATCCTCCATCCCTGTGGGAGCACACTTCAAGCTCTACCTGGGAAGGGAGAGACAGGCAGATCTGTGTGGCTCACTGGCCACCCAGGCTAACCTACCTGGTGAACTACAGGCCAATGAGAGACCCTGTCTCAAAAAACAAGATACGTGGCTCCTGAGGAACAAGACAGAGGGTTGGCCTCCATCTGCCACACACATATTCACACATACACTAAATGAGTGAAGAGCGATAGATGTTTTTATGGACAAATCATGAAACATGCTATGTGAACAAAGTCAGACAGAGAACACCACGTATTACCTGCTTCCATGTGCATGACAGAGGCACAGAGCCGGCAGATTTCTGGAGTCAAATGTAGACCAATAGCTGTCTAGGACCAGTTGGGGGTAGGTGTGAGCCCTGAGTGCTGGCAAAGTACAGGGCTTCATTCGGGGGTGATGAACTCCTTGAAAATCAGACTGTGGCAGCAACAGTTTCCTAACTCTAAAATTCTAAAACCCACAGAATTAGATGCTTTAAACATACCCAGTTTTATGGCATGTGAATTGACCTGAATTCACTAACCTATCTATAACCACTGAAATTTAGCAAACTTCACTTTGCATGAATCCTCATGAATTTGATCAAGTATATCTGAACTCCAATCCATCAAGTAGATGTGCCTTGGCTTAAAAAAGTAGTCAGTAGTACATGCTTGAGTTAAGTATGATTTGTCTAATTTAAAAAAAAGAACTAAGATTAAAACACTTACTGTCTTTCCTAGGCGCTCTGTGCTGCAGGCCACCTTAGCTGGCTGGAGTGTTAGTTTGTGTACACCATGGAAACTTGTTGCTTAGGATTCCTGCAACAAACTAACCCTTCCTCCTCCCCAGGAAAGCCAACAATGACCCTCAGCTTCCAGGGCCTTGGAGTCTGGTGGGGCAGGCTTGCCTCTCTGCTTCCCTTCCAAACTGTTCAATCATTTCATCTATTTTAGTATAAGTGGGATGGTCCTCAACAGGCTCTTAAGAACATTTGATAACCAAATTGAAATTGAAAAGCAGCCGATTGCTCACAGCCCACAAGATACTGTAAAGCAGATGGGCTGTTAATTAGCCAACTGGAACTTGAGGAATGTCTACCCACCTTGGAGTACTGGGGACAGCCTGGACCCCTAACCTTGAAAACCAGCTGTGAGATCCTGAGCAAATTCCTTAACTTTGACATTTCTCTTTGCTCAACACTCAAAGGAAACATGTTTTGGTTTCTTTGTTTTTTGAGACAAGGTTTCTCTATGTATCCCCAGCTGTCCTGGAACTCACTATGTAGACCAGACTGGCCCTGAACTCACTGCCTCTGCCTCCTGAGTGCTGGGATTAAAGGCCTGCGCCACTACTGCAGTAGAAAGGAAACATTTTTAACCTTTCCCCTTGTGGCTATTAAATACAATTAGCTGAAGTAATTTATGAAACATTTGATGCAAGATAGAGGTTTAAACAATGACATTCCTGGATGCCTCCTCCTGGCCTTTCGGCCCCTCCTCCCCTCTGCTCTACCCAAACATCTACCATGTCTATGGCACTGCTGATCTCAAGCTCCTCCATC
Source organism: Peromyscus leucopus (assembly GCF_004664715.2). Lineage (NCBI taxonomy): Eukaryota > Metazoa > Chordata > Mammalia > Rodentia > Cricetidae > Peromyscus > Peromyscus leucopus. The sequence continues at coordinate 67,174,775 of NC_051084.1, forward strand.
CCACTGCCCATCCCTCCCTCTCACCTTCTTCCTGCCCTGTTTTCTCCTCTCTTTTCCTGTTGCTGTTCTGTATTGCAGGGGACAAAGAGAGTCACTCCAAGATGTAAGCCAGGCTCTGTGGCAGCCGGGAGGAACACTTTCAAGGAACTGAACCCCCAAACAGCTGTGCAAAGGCGAATTTATTGATTGTTATGAAAAAGTTGTTTTGGGGCGGTAAACAAGTTCCTCATACCAAAGCCCCTGATTTAATGTGTATGTTTTGTGAAGGAAAACATCAGACCCCTGCAACTTTAGTCCTTATTGTGTGCTGTTTGCGGTACCCAATAACGTAAGATGCTCTAGGTGTGCCAGGACCGTCTTGTGATGTCATGCAAAGGCCATAAAGCTCCTTCAGAAAAACAACTCTGTAGATAACAGAAACAATCACTGTTTCTACAATGATGTCTTCAAAGTCTAAGTACTTCTAGAAAACAACTATTCATGCTGATGTTTACCCTCAATACAGTGTAAACAACTATTCATGCTGATGTTTACCCTCAATACAGTGTAAACAACTCTTCATTCTGATGTTTACCCTCGATACAGTGTAAACAACTATTCACTCTGATGCTTACCCTCCGTACAATCTAAACAATTATTCCTTCAGATGTTTACCCTCCATATAGTGTAAACAACTCTTCATTCTGATGTTTACCCTCCATCAGTCTAAACAACTATTCATTCTGATGTTTACCCTCTATACAATGATTCTACTGGGGTTCCACTACATCTTTTCTTTCCTTCCACTTTCCTTCCTTCCTTCTTTCCTTCCATTAGTCTTCCTGTTTTTCTTCCAATATATGTTGGTGGCTGTACTGGGCCCATGTTAGCCTTAATTGTTAACTTGACTCAGCCTAGCGTCATCTGAGGGGAGAAGCCTCAACTGAGGAATTGCCTCGTTAGGCTGTCAGTGGGCATAACTGTGAGGGATTATCCTTATTATAAACGGACACAGGAAGTCCCAGCCCAGTGTGGAAGGCACCACTCCAGCAGGTGATCCTGGGCTTTATTTAAAAAAAAAAAAAATGTGGAAGAGCCAGCTAGCAGGCAGCATCCTCCATGGTTCCTGCCTTGGCTGTGAGTGAGTTTCCTGGTTGGAGGTAACTGCATGGAAGAGCAAGCAGTCCTTCCTTTAGGTTCCTGCCCTGAGTTCCTGCCCGGACTTCCTTCAATGGTGGACTGTGACCTGGAAGTGCATTTGGTCAGAGTATTTTATCACAGCAATACACAGAAAACTAGAACAGCCAGGTAGAGAACGAGGTACTCCTCGTCTTGTCTAATTGAGCTTTCTCAGTCCAGAAAGGGGTGGGGGTGGGGCACAGACAATAAACAAGAGAAAAATGCTTACATGTAAATTTACAACTTCTTAAATGCAATAAAGCAAGCATGCAAAGGCAGAGAAAGTGGGAGAGGATGACTGAAGAGGCGTTGGATGGGGGAAAAGGAAGGCTATGCTGTTCCCAGGTACGGATTGAGAAGAAGGTTTGTAGGAGATGTGAGGGAGAAAACAGCCAGAGTCATCTGAAGAGTCCAGACTGACCTGGGCCGTGAGGTGGGGTGGGGAGCGAGAGAGGAGGAGAAGAGTGGAGAGGGGGAGCAAATAGAGTACCTGGGAACCCCCAGAGACCAAGAGACCAAGAAGGCCAGAGAGCAAGCATGCAACCAAGAGCTCCAAAGGATGCACAGACAAATGCCTGAGGTTATATAAAGGAACCCAGAAGCCCAAGGACTGGGGATATGGGGGCGGGGTATGTCAGCCAGGATGACTCTGTAGCGAGTGCTTGTGAGTAGAGACTGAAGGAGCCTGGAGGCCAGAGTCCGCTTTGATATGTTAAATAGACACCTCAGCCACTTGTCCTGAGTTTGAGACCCAACAGGAGTCATGATTGATTTTGGTTGTCAACTTGACCTGAGAGACACCTAGAAGAGAGGTGAAGAACTGTTACCATGTTTGCATACAAAAGGGCCTGTAACTGTGTGTCACTTCATGGGTGTGGGTGTTCACGTGGGTCCATGGAATGAAGACTCAGAGGCATCTTAAGAATGAATCTAGCCTTTCATGGCTACAGGGGGATCCAGCCTTAAAGGACTAAAGCACTATCCCTACATCAAGGGCATATATATTAACTCTCTATTACAGTTTAGCCAGTTAATTTCCATACCTTCAAAGCATCCTAAAAGGAGCTCCCAGAGACCAAGTGTCAAGTGCAAATTATCTGATTTGTCAGGTACCTCTGTTTTCCAGGTTTCCTGGACCAAGTTTTGCATAGGCCTTGGATCCCTGGGGGTCTCTCTGATCCTCAACTCTCAAACAAGATTCTCATAGGCAATGACAGAAACAAAAGGTAAGAGAAACAAAAGGTGTGGTTAAACAAAGGAAGGATTAGAGCTAGGTGCTGCTCTCTGGAACCAGACCAAGAGCTCAGCAGGAACGCACTACAAGGGCCCTAAAGGCTCCCCTGTCAAAAGGTGGATTGTCAGCAAATAAGACCTTAGAAAATGGCTGCATTATGATGGCTCCGACCTGGTGTGTGTGTGTGTGTGTGTGTGTGTGTGTGTGTGTGTGTGTGTGTGAATGTCCCTGTGTCTCCATCTTACTGACCTTTAAGCTTACGAATTCAGCTAGCCTGGCCAGCCAGCCCCAGAATCTTCTTGTTTCTGCCATGCCAAGCATGCACGGTCATGACAGCTTTTTTAACACCAGTGCCAGGGGTCAAACTGAGATTCTCACCCTTGTCCAGCACCTACTTTGCTGAATCATCTTTCTAGTCCTTGGATTCAGGCTTTGGTAGTGTTATTGGGAGATGGTGAAAAGGAGGACAGGTAGCCATGTGGGAAGACGTCCATCACGAGGAATGTACCTTTCTTGAAGCCAACATCTTCTCTTGTTCTCTCTGCTTCTAGGCAGGCTGGAGGTAAGCAACTCTGCTCCACCATACTCTCTGCCACAGCCTCTTGCCATGGGCCTCACCAACAGCTTATGTAACAACGATGCAGCTGACCATGGCTGAAACCTCTGAATTAGAGAGAGCCAAAGCAAACATTTCCCCCTTTACGTTGTTGTTTGCCTCAAGTATTTTGTCACAGCAATGAAAAACTGACAAACAAGCCTACTTCTGCTGTGTCATTGAGAGTGATAGTTAGGAATCCCAACCATGCCCCCACGGTCGTGCATGCCTGGTGGGATACTTAGTCATCTCCGCCTAGTCATTTCTGGGTCTACGTCCTCCATAACCAATGCCCCATGGCTCCGTTGTCACATAATCACGGGGACGTGACCATGTGATCTATGTGCATCTATGGAATAGCCACGTGGTCCTGTGTGCGCAGGTGCAACCTGGCAACAAGTCGGGTCCCATGTTCCCCTGCCCTCTTTCTCACACTTGTCCTTCCACGGGCCTGATCACATCTGTCCCTTTCTCCTTGTCTTGATAATACTCTTGTTAGGGGGTTACGTTGTGTTTCATGACTTTTCCTTGGGGGTAAGAGTGCTGCTAAAAACCATCAGTGATTCCAAGAGCATGTGGGTCAGTCAGCAAAATGAAAGCCTAAGACCGTCACTGAGTACAGAATCACCAAACAGACTAGAGGCCTGGAGGGAAGCTCAAGTTCATGCAGCTGTCAACCCCTTCCTGAGCACATGCATTGTTTTGTGACCGCCACAGCTCAAGGGCATCCGTCTCCAGATTCACCAACATTTGCAGGCAGATGAGCACTGATGACTCCCCGGGGGCCTCCAAGTCTTCATCCTCCAATCAGGACTGCACCGTGGCCCGCCTTGTGCTGAAGCTTCCAGAATCTTGGCCTGAACATACTGATTTCCCCAACATTCCATCTGACAGGTAGCCATTGCAGAACTCCTGTGTCCCTAACCTCAGAAGCCAGCTGATTAAACCCCTCCTTATGTGTTTATTGATCGTGATCCTCTGCAGAATCTTAACTAATAGTGGAGGTGAGACTTGGCAAATCCAGAGAGCTCAAGGAGCTGAGGAGCTAGAGAGGAGACCCACACAGAGGGGCATAGCTTGGCTTGTGTGAAAAATAAAGAAGGGGAGGAGGTTGGTTCTGGAGTGTGGAGTGGGTAGAGGTGAGTTTAGTGCAGGTAAGTGCTAGACTGTTCAGTGTGTCTGGGACCTAACCAGGAATTTGGATTTTCTCCCCTATTACAAAGAACAGCCATGGAAAGGTTTCTTTTCTTTTCTTCCTTCCTTCCTTCCTTTTCATCTTCCTCCTCTTCCTCCTCCTCTTCTTGTTTTTTTTTTTTTCAAGACAGGGTTTCTCTGTGTAGCTTTGGCTGTCCTGGAACTTGCTATGTAGACCAGGCTAGCCTCAGTACTCACAGAGCTTCACCTACCTCTGTCACCCAAGTGCTGGGAATAAAGGTGTATTCCACCACTGCTTGGCCACTGAAAGGTTTTAAGCAATGGACGAGATGGTTTGGTGCGACTTTGTGTGTCCTTCAAAGGTTGCTTTGGCTGCTCATTGGGGAATGGATGGAAGGGAGACAAGACCGCAAGCATGGACACTGAGGAGATCCATTGTGGAAGTCTAGACTGGAAAGGATGGCGTTTTGGTGAGTGATGGTTGCAGGGGTCATGCATGGAAGTGCTGAAGCTATTTAGGAGGGAACAGTGACTGACATCAGTTGTCAGTGGCATAGACATGCGTAGTGAGGGGATGGGAGAAGCAAGGCTGGCTTCCCTGGCTTAGGTGATTGTAGGAAGATAAGGCCTACCAGGCCGAGAGATGAGCCAAGCTGGAGTCTGCCTGAGGGCCTAGCAACAGGTGCTGTCAGAGGTCCTAATGGTGCCTAGTCAATGAGGGGCTACCACGCAATGTCACCGGATCTGGACTCAGCCTGGGTGCTGGGAGGAGGGTATATCAGGCTCTCCCCATTGATGAATAAGTGAGTCTGCTGTTACCTGACTCCTGCTGTCTGTGTCATTGATGCTGTGCCTTCTGACCCCCTCCCTGAGGGAGCTCTTGGGACGAAGCAGCAGGTGATGACATTGGTGGCATGGGAATGGATACAGGGGGGCCAGCTTTAGATGATGGAAGAACACAGATTAAGAGTTAGGTTTTGATACATGTTTGAGAAACCTGTAACAGCATTAAATGTCAAGGAGCAATTCAAAGTCCTATGACTCTGGGGTTCAAGTTACATATTCAAAATCACAAGCACCTGGGTCATATTTAAAGGCATAAAGAATATATAAGATAAACTAAGACTGATCATTGTATAGGAGAGGCTCCAGCCCCAGCCTGAGGCCCTCTCTCCTTTGGAGTCTGGTAGCAGGGAGAGAACTATCACGGTAGAGAGACCATGGCCAGGGAGGATACAACTTCACCGTAGTTGGAGGGAATAGGATCAGCTGCGTGAAAGACAGTGGTGTTTAATGAGTGTCTGTTACAAACTAGAAACAGTGTGTGTGAGAGGCCGATTTCCAACCTCCAATGCTCATGCTCCGTTGCTCTTCCCAGCTTCGTATGGCTCCTGTTCCGCTACACTTCTCTGAACAAATACTTACGGAGAGCGCTCTGCTCTGGTGACACAAGGGTTCAAGGTCAGAGGTCCTCCTGATAAGGGACAGAGCGATTATGATAAGAGAGAGACAGCGGAAGGGACTTGATAGGAGCTCCCGTCAGCAAACTGCAGGCTTCTGCAGCCCTGTCACCTTCCACCTGTTTCTTTCCTCTAATAACAAAGCTTCTAATGTTGACCCTCTTCCCAGCCTCGAGCTGGTCAGGCAGCAAGGTCAACCAAAGGGAGAGGCCTCAGGATTTCTTCCACTACGTTAACAAAAAAGAATTGATCCTCAAAAGCTTGAACATAATATAATATATTGAAATGATGAAATTGACATAAGTAATACATAAGGCCACAAACAAGTCAAATCAAAATAATCATGATAATATAAAATATTTATTTATTACAAGTAGCAGAATGTGCTAATAGGGTACACAGATTGTGTGATGGGTATTTTCCAGAGTGATCCTGTGATTAGCTATATGAATGCCAAAAATCTATACCCTGGGGCTATGCCTCAGCTGGCAAGAATGCTTGCCTAGCATGCATGGAGCTCAGGGTTTGCTTTACAGCATGACATAAAACCTGGAATGGCAGTGCATCCCTGTCAGCACAGCACTGGGGAGGTAGAGGCAGGAGGATCAGGAGTGCAGGGTCATCCTTCGCTAATTTATCAGTTCGAGGTCAACCTGGGATACATAAGAACTTGTCTAAAAATACAAAAAAATAAAATAAAATAAAAATAAAGGAAGAAGGGAAGGAAGGAAGAAAGGAGAGAGTAAGTGTATAGCCTGTCTCTAGATTAGTCTATGATAGGCCACTGGGGTCATATCTATGGGCCAATCATGGATCAGTGACCACTTTGCCTCAAGCATTTCTGGCAGAAGCAAAACTTTTTTCATGAATTTTCCCCCCATAGAATCAAAGCCTAAATCAAGAAAGGAATGTAGGGGCTGGAGAGATGATTTTCATGGTTAAGTGCACTCACTGTTCTTGAAGACCCAAGTTCAGTTCCCTGCACCACATCAGGCAACATACAACCTCCTCTGGTTCCAGCTGCCACAGACACCTGCATTGACATGTACATTCCCACCCACCCATACATATATATACCTACACACACACACAGACACATACCTACCCCCCACATACACCGACCCACCCCCACACATGCACACATGCACCTACCCACCCCCTACACATATATACCTGCCCACACATACATGCACATATATACCCACCCCCACACATGCACATACCCACACACACACATGCACTTACCCATCCCCACACATGCACATACCTATCTCCACACACACACATGCACATACCCACCCACACATGCATATACATACCTTCCTCCCACATATGCCATACCTACCCATACACAGATATATACAGAATTTAAATTAAAAATAAAACTTTTTTTTTTAAAAAAAAGATAGTCTATAACTAATGAATCAAAAGCTCATTTTATACATGAAGATACTGAGAACCATTAATGGGAAATTTTTACTTAAAGGCTGTGTTTCCACCTCTCCCACCTCAGTGATGCCTCTGCAGACAGACAGATACCACAGGAAAGGTCAGGATATGAGTGCTGGGCAGCTTTATCATCCTTTGTGTGTCTGCTGTCTTCCATTGGCCCGTGCTTGGAGCTACATCGTCTGATTCTCTGTGTCTCACTCCAGTCCAAGAAAATGATCATAATCGCAAGGTCACACAGACTTTGATCTAATTGCATTATCACACATCAAAAGCCTGCTTGAACACATAATTGTACTGCCTGAACACACAACTGTATGAGGCAGGTACCATGATAATGCATCCCTACTTTATGGATGGGAACACCGAGGCACATAAGAAGTCAGTTACTGGTATTTAGACAGCTCTGGTCATTTGGTTATGGCATCCTTTGCAATCTTGCATTGCCTCCTGAGGGGCTAATTCAAAGTCACATGGAAAGATTACCAAACTTGAGATTTTTTTTTGCCTAGGAAATGATGGAGTCCTGACTTCAAACCAATCTGCTTTTTTTTTTTTTTTTTTTCTCCCCGAGACAGGGTTTCTCTGTGTAGCTTTGCACCTTTCCAGGAACTCACTCTGTAGCCCAGGCTGCCCTCAAACTCACAGAGCTCCACCTGCCTCTGCCACCCGAGTGCTGGGATTAAAGGCATGCACCACACTGCCCAGCTCCAATCTGCTTCTTTTCAAAGAGATTTGCATAGTGGGATGTACAAATCAGTGAGATAGGTTGTCCCAAGAACTGTGTGCACGGGGATTCCACCATTCAGTGGACACCTTTATATATTAGACATCTTTTTTTAAAAATTTTCTAGACTTTCTTTCATTACCCTTGACCCCAAACCTGACATATAGGGAGTTTGCACACGAGGAATTTGAGGCCCAAAGGGCTTAGGCACGTCCAGGTCACAGTTTCTATGTCCTCTTCAGAACAGTGAGACACTTGATCAAACACAGAGCCTGGCAGCACCACTGTCAGGGCCCTGACATCAGGGAGCCTCAGGGTTCCCCACATCTTGAGCTCAGCTTCCTTTTGCAGTCCCTAGTAGGTAGGTTTTCTGTACCCCGATAATAGGTTTCCCCACCAATGCAATATGCCAGATCAAGCTGAATAAAAAACTGTGGTTAGTAGGTAAAATAAATGAAAAAATAAATGTACATCCTAAAGTTAAAAAAAATAACAATTTCTGAATTGAAGCTCTTTTAATGTCAAAATAAGACTTTTAACTATAAACACAGTCCACAAAGAGACTGGGATCTTTCCTGATCCTTTTATAGTACACCATTATAGAATATAACAATTCTCTGTATGACTTAGTTTATCAGACTAACTACAGCTTAACAATGTTAATGAAAGTAAAGAGGTTAGAGATACATTCCTAACCTAACTAGTTATAGTTTAACAATGTTAGTGAAAGTAAAGAGGTTAGGGATACATTCCTAAATGGTCTTTGTTAGCCTGACTGTATCTTAGGTAAGGAGAGACCCTTTTCCAGACTGCTTAGGTCACCCTCTCGCTGCATCATAAGATAGGGATACCTCAGTCTCTGGTGTTCAGCTGTGGGCCTAAGTTTGTATTTTAAGAATGAAGACATGCCAGGCGGTGGTGGCCCACGCCTTTAATCCCAGCACTCGGGAGGCAGATCCAGGCAGACCTCTATGAGTTCAAGGCTAGCCTGGGCTACAGAGTGAGTTCCAGGAAAGGCGCAAAGCTACACAGAGAAACCCTGTCTCGAAAAACCAAAAAAAAAAAAAAAAAAAAAAAAAAGAATGAGGACATGCCAGGCAGTGGTGGCACACACCTTTAATCCCAGCACTCAGGAGGCAGAGACAGGCAGATCTCTGAGTTTGAGGCCAGCCTGGTCTACAGAGCGAGATCCGGGACAGGATCCCTGTATCAAAAAACCAATTAAAAAAAAAAAAAGAATGAAGACATAAAGCACAACTATAATCTGTGGAAGGCAAAACCAAGTTTCAACAGTGTAAACAATTCAGTGTCTCTAAAATCAATATCAAGGGGATTACTCTTATGTTACAAAATCAGGCTGCCAGCAAGATACATCCCTGTACCTGAATGTGCCATGGTCCAGTCACAGCCTGGGTTCAGGTCCTGAGATGGGGAAGGGGTACTGGGGTGAAGAAATGAAGTATCCGACCACCAGATGAGTTTCACACAAGTGGCTGGCCCCAAATAGCTCCAGGCATCTTTATTTATACATTGAAAAGAAGCATGTTCTTCCATACTTACAAATAAGTTTTTCCATCCTATAACATTAACATCCAGCAAAAACAAATATATCAAATATGTTTTTTTCCCAGTTTTATATCAAAACATCTTTAAACCCCAAACAACACTTATCCTTTAGCTAGCTTGGCTAAATATCAAGCCAGGTATATCCTGTCTTTACAAAACTAAAAGGTGATTGACATGGGCACACATTTTCAAGAACAACAATCCTGTTCAAAACATTTACAGAAATAGGGTTTTGATCTGCCTCTGATGCAGTGAGCACCGAATTAAAACAGCTCCCAGGAGCATGATGTGACCACTGGCATCCCCAGACAGGCTCAAAGAATTTTAGATGAAGATATTAGAGAACTAATGGGGTTACCAGGGATGATCACATCTGTCCCATGCATGATTGACAAAATGACACTAAAACTGCCAAGAGAGGGGTTGGGGATTTAGCTCAGGGCAAGGCCCTGGGTTTGGTCCTCAGCTCCGGGACACACACACACACACACACACACACACACACACGGGGACGGGGACTGCCAAGAGAATCATCAGTATTACAAGAGAGGAGGGCGTGCAGGCTGTGCGGTCCCAGCACTGTCCAGAAGTCCACTGGTCCTTGCCAAGTGAGGCTGAATCGGTGGGCTTTTGCCTCATCTGGAGAACCACTGGACAAACACTCATACACTGGTCCAAAACTAAGTCGCACTGCTCTCAACCACGAATGCATGGAGGTGCAGTTTTAACACCTCAGGAAACCAGCATTGCTTTAAATCCCATCTTTTATCAACCTTGTTTTCAGGATAGGACAGGAATGATAAAAAAAAATCCATCCTAATCCAAAGTATCTTGGAGACCTGTCATCTCCTTGTGGTCGGTCACCTTTAATCAAGATGGCGGTGAAGTCACATGACCTCCCTCTTCTCCAACCCTAGTCAGAGTGCTGGCTGCCCACGTAGCTGTACTAATTAATGTAATGATAGAGGATGTGGGAGGCTTTGGTGGGTAGAGCCACGTTGCCCCATGGCGAGTGAGAGATAGACGCCATGCAGGCAGGGCTTGGTGAATACTTTTATTTTTGGTATGGGGAAGAAAGGGAGGAGAGGGAAAGAGAGAAGGGGGAGGAGAGGCGGCGAGGGTCCAACCCTCATGGTAATGGAGAGAGTGGGGGGGGGGCTTCTTTTTTAAAGGGGATTTTATGGCAGGACATAGGGTGGGTCTCCAAGGAGTGGGTCCGAATACTAATAATTAAGATGGTGGCAAACCATGTGTTGTTTCCTAGAATAGTTCCAGTTTGGAGCTACAAGTTTTAGGTTAACTTTTTCTTACAGATTTTTAGCCATACCCAACTCCCTTAGCTGTTTTGTTTTGTTTTTTAAATCAAGCAGAATGACATAAAATAACTTTAATATTATTTATACACAAATGACCCATGAATCTCTGTCATCACATCAGATTCAGTGGCCAGAAATCACAGAGGCAAATTCTAAGCCCAGGCAGCTAGTTGCTAGCCCAGGCAGCTGAGCTATCACCAAGACACAGGGAACACATAAACGCAGGCATCCGAGACCAGTCAGAAACAAGCATGCAGTGACCACATACATTCACACACCCAACTGAGCCTGATGCAATTCAGTGTGGCTCCCATGTCCACAGGAGAACACACAGGCACAGATCCTTTCACACATACAAAACAGACAGAGCTTTTCTAACAGCGAGACAAACAAAACTTTCCACCGGAAACAGACTTGGTTACAAATTATATAGATTTTTAAACCATGCCAGATAAGCAACTTGCAAACCCTGAAATAAAAGTTTACAGTAGAGAACACACCGGGAACAACAGTTAGTCGAGAGGTTTATTGGGGGATGGGGAGAGTGAAAGACCAAAAGGCCATGTTGAACTGGAGACGTGAGAGGCAGGCAGACAGACAGCAGAGAACCGGGGAGAGGGGGAGAGTGCAGGGCTTAGAAACCCCGGACAAGGGAGCTCAAACCATTTGCTGCATGGTGTGACACAGCCCCAATTTGGATAAATTTCATAGTGGACATCCCAGGGGTGGCTGAGGATCTGATTTAGACTCAGGGTTACCCATTTCCAAGCCTGTGTCTGAGACCGGAAAACTAGGGCGGGGCATCCCCACCTCCATCCTGCAATAGCCTGGGGTTGAGCGGTGGGCGTGGGTAGACTTTGGGTAGCACATCTTCCCCACAAAGGCCCCAGGGAACAAAGACGGTCTTCGCTCTGGAAACAGGTTGGACTTGCCCTGTTGTGGCCATGGTCTGGCAGGAGATCCCGAAGGGCTTTGACCCAGAAGGGGTCTTGACCTTGTAAATGTATCTGGACCTCTGTAGGCGGTGGCTTGGAAATGGTGATTTACCCCAAGTCAAAAGTCAATCCCATCTGGAAGAAGGAGGATAAAGGGAGAGGAAATGTCCCCCCAGCCCCACCCCCCTGGCCAGGAGACCTGGTCCATCCAGAGAGGAAGGCTCAACTCCTCCTGGGTTTCTGGCACCAAGGCAATGGGTTTTCTGGACCCCAATAATAGGTTTCTCTGCCAAGGCAGGAAGACAGATCTAGCCGAATTAAAAAGTAAAAGACCAGGTTTATTCTGAGCACAGCAACTCGCCCGTAAGTCCCCCAGCCCCCAGAGATTGAGGCAGGGAAGAGGCAGGAGAAAATCACATGGCCGAACTAGAGGTGGGTGCTTATATACCCTGTAGCAAGGGGCGATGACGAGTCTGCCACAAGCGGGGTTTGTGCCCAGTTACATTGCTGGAGGCGGGGACTGGGCTGCTGACAACTTCCGGGGAGGAGCCCGCCATGGCTGCCAAGAATGCTGATCTGGGCTTTTCAACAGCGGCTCTTCTCCTTTGGAGATTCTCTGAGCGGGCGGAGTTTGGAGAGAGAGAAATAGGACTTTCACAGGAATGAGCTGGGGGTTCCAGCCGAACAGTCCTTAGTGCTTTTGTTCTGGTCTATATCTACCCTTCAGGAACCTTTGCAAAGCCTTCTGGTAAGGTAGCAGGAACTCGGTTCACTCCGACTTGAGAAGGGGATGTGCTGGAGCTAGGATTCCAGCCCTGTGCCCGTCAGCTCAAGCTGGATCTGCACGTTCATCTATCTGAAGGCTTATGACATCTTGTTCATGCAAATGAGGAGATCCATAGGGTCACATTTCCGAAATTAAGAAGGTCACACTTTCTGGTAGAACCATCTGGAGAGACACTGCCATGGTTATCCCTTACCCAAACTGGATGCTGTGTAACCTGAGTTGGATATGCACAGCCTGCTTACAGAGGACTGTGGGTAACTGTCCTGGATATCTCACACTCCTTCTGTTACACCTAGTGGCCCATGTTGAGACAATTCTCTTTTTCTAGCATCTCTTCTGAATCAATGGAAGGCCCTTGTTCAACTGCCTTGAGAGAGTCTCCCTCTCTCCCTCAGTGTATCTCTGACTCTGTCTCTGTCTCTGTGTGTGTGTGTGTGTATGCGTGCGTGTGCGTGTGCGTGTGCGTGTGCGTGTGTGTGTGTGTGTGTGTGTGTGTGTGTGTGTGTGGTTTCACATGGCACATGTATATGAAGGCTGCCAGAGGACACCTTCAGCTGTGGTTCTTTAGATACAGTCTGAAGGGACACTAGCCCATCTGGCTCTGACAGGCTTTGCCCTTCTCATTCCCTATTTTACTAAAACTACATAAATTACATTCCTAAAGCTAATATCAAGGTCTGTGTTTTGCCCACTACACAAGACCCCCAAGCAAGACCACCACAGAGCCAGTATCTGATGCAAGCACACAGAGGTTTGTTTTTTTTTAATAACAAAGCAAGCCCAAGCAGGGGCTTGGTCCATATTCCAAACACTCAATGTAGCAGGTGGAGGAGGACAGCCCGAGCACTCACTTGAAGAGGTTTATATAGGAAAGGTTTACATGTAGAGGGTTACATATCTTGGGATTGGATGAGGGGGCTGGGGTGAGGTAGTTCTTTGAAGTTACTGGTTAAACCATAAGCATGTGGTTACTGATGGCTAACAGGATTCAGGGTATCTACAGAGACATAATTTTTTTACTCCCTATGTCCTGCTTTTGCTGAACCCAGGATATATTACATTCAGATTTATTGTTTCAGTCCTATTTTCCCATGAGTTCAATTTCTGGTCAGTTGAGTCCATTACTCCCCATATCTTGTTTTACCAAGTCCAGGACATATAGATTTATTGTTCCAGCCTTATCATCCCATGAGTTCAACTTCTGGTCAGTTCTAAAACTGCTGGTCAGCAAATACCTTTGTGGGGGTGGTGTGTATTGTGGGGGGGTAGTGTTTCTCAAGATGGCTACTGCTTTTTCTTTTTCAGTCTGTTCCCTTATTTGGTCACTTCCTCCTCCTGAGGCTGACTACCAAAGTCCAACAATCAAAAACCCCTTTGGTTCACCTAATTAACACGGCAAATTAAAATTAAACACCTCTCAAAAAAAAAATTAAACACCTCATCCTAACACAAGGTTTCCCCCCTTTACCTTTATAAACTGCCATTTGCCTGTGTGCCATGTCTGTCTCCTCTCTCTCCAGAGGCGGTCGGTTGTCCCTCTGGGACAAATATCCGTGGTCCCTTTACCCCATTCTCTTGTCCCCTTCCTCTTCTCCCTCGTTCCCCATCTCCTTCACCACCTCATCCTAGCCCATTCTAACACAGACCTCTCTTTCTCCTCCTCTTAAAAAACGACACCTGCAAGGCCATTGGCTGCTGTTTTCTGCCTGAGTTAGAAAGCAGCCACTTTAACATCTCTTCTCCACTTAATGAAGGCTCTCTCGGTGACAACAGGCATTTGGGTGTGGTTTGTGCCTGATCCGGGGTCCAGGAGGAAGCCTGCTGTTCTGGAGCCCGCTACACCCTACACCGTGCACCGTGTGTTTTAGACAGGGTCTCTCATTGGCCCCCAGCTTCTGAGCAGGCTGTGCGGACTCACCCGTCAGCCCTGGGGATCCACCTGTCTCTGCCTCCCCCAGAGCAGGGATTAACTCCCATCACTGCGCTCTGTGTGTTTATTTTGTTTGCTTGTTGTCCTCATGTGAGTGAGTCCTAGGGGACTGAGCTCAGATTCTAATGTTTGTGAAACAATCTCTTTACTAACTGAACTGTCACCCTAGGCCTAGGGAGTCCCTTGCAGAGAAATTCACTGCAAATATTTTTGAGCCCCTCACAATACATGTGAAAAGTGTCAGATCTCTCTTGGTGGGGGGGGGGAGGTGTTACTATATTTGAGGAAGTGAAATATTGCACAAATCAAGTGTAATTCTGACCATGGTAAATGGCCTGAGAATAGCCCAAAGTACTTTGGGACTCAGCATCTTGGAGTAAGTTGGAAATCTTATTTGTCTCCTTAGATCCATGCCTCCATCCCCACCCCACCCATCCTTCTGTCCCCAAAGAGACTGGCCTATCTGGATACCATCCGTAGACTCTCATGCCAACTCCTTCCGTCTGCGTTGGAGGAGGATATGGAGAACAGGGTCAGGAAGCTGACTCCCTTGGGAGGCCTGCCAGCCCTGTGGGGTGGTTTTCTCCACAGAGCAACTCTAGCCAAGGCCCAGCCACAGCTTTCTCTACTTGCTCCTTCTAGGGCACGGCTGGCCAGGGCTATCAGTGCTGCCTGGTCAAAAGCAAGGTCGGCTGTGTTCCCTGAATTCGCTTTCTGCTTCTATCAACAGGCCCTTTATTAAGCACTCATCAAATAATCCACTTGGACCTGAACAACGACAAAAAAAGATCAGTCTTCCCATCGAAGGAGATGCTGGGGCATGCAATCCAGCGTGGCTGAATGTAAACTGAGCTGAGTATGGAAGCCTTCCAGGAGGTGAATGAGGCCAGATGCGGCAAAGGACGTGAATTGCCACGTCAGCATGACCTGACTGTATTTCTTGCTGTGTGTGGTGGGAAACACTGACGGGTTCAGAAAGAGGAAGACAGATCAGCACAGATCTCTCATTTTTGGAGAAGTACCTTTCCCACAGTAACATACAATCTATTTCGTGCTGAATCAGGGCACCCATGGATGAAGGAAAAACAGAAGAAAATAACACACATATTCTACCTCATAAAATTCTTTCCTAGATATTCACAGTAAAGAGAGAATTATAAACATGTGCAAAGGTTTATCTGCAAGGATGTCCAACTGAAGTGCTATTTCAAAACTTAAACAACCCAAGTTTTCACTAACAAGAAAGAAATCTATAGCCTTTAAAATGGATTTTGTAGCTGTGTTTACATTAGCTTGGAAAGACATTAGTGTTGTATTGCTAAATGAAGACAGTACGTTATAAACACTATAAAAAACTTTAATGCTTATGATATTCATTTACATGCATAGAGTAAGGAGAAAAAAACTCACTCTACATTGACTTAGTAATAAATACCATTTTCCCATAGGCATGTATAATTCATACCAACAAGCATTTTGTGAATATCAAGGGTGTAGCTTTTGACTCTTAATAAGCATGGTGGAGTAAATGAATGATATTTTGCATGTAGAGTCAAATAACTCACAACTAGACAGCCAAATGACTCAAGGAGATAATCAAATAACTCCCAGCTGGGCCAAGGAACTAGGTGACTCAGTCACAATGACAATGCCTTGAACTTGACAAGATACTCCCTACATCTGTGCAGTGGACAGCTGTTGGAGCCATGCCCTGAAGCACCGCCCTTAGGGAGGCAGGTGTAGCTGTTACACCTGCCTGTGACCTTGAGGGACCAGCCTTTGGGGCGTGGCCACCAGGGACCCTTAAGACCTGGGATGCACATGCACTGGCCCCTCTTGGCTACCTCGTGGTTCTGGATGCTGAGATCTTGGACTAAGCCGTTCAGCGTGGGACATAGTACAGCTTTCCTGGACCCTATGATAAATCTCCCATTGTTGTGAGTTTACCCCCCAAATACATTCCTTTGAATAATGGTATTTATCCCATTACATCTGTGTTGAATCAGCAGGGGTATTCTCAAGGGCATACCGGAGAGAACAGTTAGGCAGTCTATGCTCAACACCCCCCACTTGCCCACCCCACCCCCTCGACCCACTGAAAGCATAAACTGGTTTTGACATCTCCAATTCCGGAGCCCCTAAGTGAATGGGAAAAATGAAATGCATTTCACTTAACAGAAGGTGTTAAGTCATTGTCAGTAACATACAAAGTCAATCCTGGTGTTGGATAACTAACCTTAGACCTGGCTAAAAATTTGAATAGGAGATTCTTCATTGTCTCTATTTTAGAAATGCAGAATTACTGTTCTGGACTTCTTGTCCCCTGGAATTGCTTCACCTTTCAATTTACAGAGCCCAGGCTCCATTCTCTGACTTGACAATCTGGATTTAGCTACTCCTGTCTCTCTGCCTCTGTGAATGTTCTCCTCATCCATCGACAACATCTGTATCCTTCAGTTCTTCCCAGAAATTCATATTCACTTATAATTATATTCTCCTATATATTTTATGAATATGCACACCTTACATATGTATAAATTGCTAAAATTTATCAAGAGCTCACTTTGCTTGCCAAATATTATCCTAAGCATTTACACACAGTTTTATTCAATCTGTTTATTTATTTGTTCCTTTACTGAGATTAAAGTCTCATTCATGGGGCTCAGACTGGCCTTCCTTTGTAGCCAAAGTCAGCCTTGAACTCTTGATCCTCCAATATCCGCATCTCAACTGTTTGAATTACAGCTGTACATTTTCACCCTTGGCGAAATTATCCCTTTTAATTCTCAATACAATCATTCAAGAGCTACTCTTATTTTCAAATTGTAGATTAGGAAATTGGGGCATTCAAAGCCTGTCATACTTCCCCAAGGCCTTGGAGGGAGACTCAGTGAGCTGGACTCAAGCCCAGATTTCCTTAATCTATGCTGCTATCAATCTATCTATCTATCTATCTATCTATCTATCTATCTATCTATCATCTGTCATCTATCTATCTATCTATTTTTGAGACAGGGTTTCTCTGTGTAACCATGGCTTTCCTGGAACTTGCTCTGTAGACCAGGCTGGCATTGGACTCACAGAGATCTGCCTGCTTCTGCCTCCCAAGTTCTGGGATTAAAGATGTTTACCACCACCACCCAGCTGCTCTCTGCTTTTAATCACTGCATTTATATCTGAAACAGTGTCTGTAATATTGTACCAAATTGGTAAATAATTGTCTGATGGAATTGGACTTGTAATAGGGTCCTAGACCTTAGTAGGCTCCCAAACCTTAGCATAACTGACTCCATGATGAAAATACCATTCAGGCCATAAAATTAGCATGTAGGCTGCACCACATGCCAAAACAAAAACAAAGGCCTTATCCATCAAAGTCCAGAGTCCTGGGAAAGTCTTTAAATGCACTAGCCTTGCTTTTTGGATTCTGGAGTTCTACTTTTGGCTAAGTGTCCTTGTTAACTGAAGTATGTCAACCCAGAACATGGTTTTTATGTTTAAAAGCTCACCCTGAGAAAAGCTCAATGCTGCACTGGGAATTCAAATACCCAGTGTAGTTGCTGGCCAGCTAACAAAGACTTTCTATTGGCTTAAATCCATGTCCAAGCAGTCTTCTCTGGTGAATACCCCACATCAGGCTTATGGAAGAATATCCACTTTCTACTTTGATTTTTCTATTTGGATTAGATTTTAGAGAAATTAGTTTAGTATGTTACATCTTTTCTTTTAGATTTATTCTTAGCTATTTTGTAACTCCTCCCAGATCCGCTGCCCTTTCCCTACCCACTCAACTTTGTATCTTTTTTCCCTCACACATCAAGTCCATTTGTGCTGCCCATATCATTAGAAGTGTGTGGCCTTCCATTGGAACAGTGATCCACCTACCAGTGGGCAACACTGGTAAAGAACGCCGACTCTCCCTCTCTCAGAGGCTAGCAATTGCCTATAGCTCCGCAGCTAGGGGTGGGACTTCCTGTCTACCTTCCCTCTCCTTGCTGACATCTGATGAGGCTTGAGCTTTCCGGGAGCTTGTGCCTTCTGTCAACTGCTGTGATTTCCTATGTGGAGCTGTCCTGCTGTGTCCAATGGACACTGTTTCCTCGTGTTCATCTTCCACCTCTGATTCTTAGAGTCTTTCTGCTCCCCCACCCCCATTCCACAATGATGCCTGAGTCCTGGGAGGAGAGGGCATAGTGTAGATGCTCCAACTAAGCATTCTCTGCTGCTTGAGCAGTTATGGGTCTCTGTGGTCATCACCATATGTGGCAAACAGAAGCTTCTCTGCTAAGGGTTGAGATAGGCATTAATCTATGGGTAGTATTACTTATTAACTATGAAAATTTCTCTTTTTAAGTTTTTTTTTAAATTTATTTATATTTTATGTATGAGTGTTCTGCACGCCAGAAGAGGGCATCATATCTATTATGAGCCATCATGTGGGGGCTGGGAATTGAACTCAGGACCTCTGGAAGAGCAGCCGGTGCTCTTAACCACTGAGCCACCCCTCTTAAATATAAAATATAAGCTGCTGTCAGCTCTGAGTTTTCTTAATCTACCTCCCAGTTTCTAAGCACAGGTGACTTTCCTGAAGGGACTGTGGCCTGTCCCAGCCTGGCAAACATGGCTCTGGCAGGCCTTGCCTTTCTCCTTGATTCTCTCTGCAACTATCAAGGTCCACCTATCAAAGTCTTGGAGTTCAGCAATCAAAAGCTCCCTTTGGCTGACCTAATTAACATGCCCAATTAACACTAACACCTCATCTGAACACCGGTTTCCCTCTTTCCCTACATAAATCACCATTTGCCTATGGGCCACGTCTGTCTCCTCTCCATCCAGAGGCAGTCCTTTGTCCCACTCCAGGACCAATACCCCTGCTCCCTCTCCCCTGCTCCCTTCCCCTTCTCCCTCATCCTCTATCTCCTGTCTTTGTCTCTTATTCCCTGACCTCTGTCCCTCTGGGGCAAATAAATCTCTTTTGTGCTGAGAACTTGGTCTTGAGGGTCCTTACACTTCCTCTCTGTTCTCATTTCTGCAATGGAAATGTCACCAGGGAAGGTACTTCACCACAGGGCTGGACTCCACCACTGGAGGTGATGTTACCAGGGAAGGTGCATCGTCACGGGGCGGGACTCGCTGCTATGAAGCCAGTTTAACTACCATGGATCATGTGGACTTACAAAGCTTCCCACATGCCCAGGAAGATTCTCACACCACACCAGGTTCTCACCCTCCTTGTTTTCTCCTGTTCAAGCTACAGCCCTATCTTATCCTTGTTTGTTGTTTCTTTGGGTTTGGGTTGTTTCAACTCCAGGAATGTTATTTTGTGACACTGAGGATGAACCTAGGACCTCATGCACATTAGGTAAGTGCCCTCCCACTGAACTGGTGTCTGCAGGCCTCCATAAATACCTTTTTTTTTTTTTTTGAGACAAGGCTTCTCTGTGTAGCTTTGTGCCTTTCCTGGAACTTGCTTTGTAGACCAGGCTGGCCTCGAACTCACAGAGATCCACCTGGCTCTGCCTCCCGAGTGCTGGGTTTAAAAGGTGTGCACCACCACCACCCGGCCATAAATATCTTAGAAGCAGTTCTCAGTCACGTGTATCTTCATGGCTACTCCATACTGTCCCTTCACCCTCACTACTGCAGAACATTATTAGAACTTCATAAGGACTACATGAAATTCAATCCACCCAAAAATGTCAAAATACAATATTGTAATACTACATACAAATGTCAACCTCTTTTCTCTCAAGTTTCTAAATGGTTTTAGATGAAGATGTCTGAAAATTATTGGGAAATGGGTTTGAGGAGAAAACTTTAGAAAATAAGGGATGGCATTTCAGGGAAAACAGGGTTGTGTGGCTGACTTTGTGGGGAGATGCAACACGTGTCTTTACACCCCAGAAAAGGAATCCAGACAGATTCATACAACAATTTCCCCAATGTCTAACTTAGTGAACCAATGAGTTTTTACTGGGGCTCCTATCAGGAATATGGGTGAAAGGTTACTTATAAGGAGCAGGAATGAGCAATTGCATCATTGAAAAGGCCACACAGCAGGGAGGAACGGAGGCGGGGAGGCTGGGGACCAGACAGAGCCATTTAAGTTGCAACCCTATGGTTCTCTGCACACCTGCATGCACCTCCGCCTGCGGCCAAATCTCTCTACTTTTCAGCGGTTAAAAGTCTCCAACGTCACCCTCCCTCCTTCCCTCCCACTGTTTTTTTTTTTTTTTTTTTTTTTTTTTTTTTTATACTGCCCTGGAGAGGCCCTCAGGGATCTTCCCAGGTTTTGTTCCCCCCAGACCTGTGACTTTGTTTACCCCCAGAGGCTCCGCACCCTTTTCCCCCTCCCGACCCCACTCCCGTCTGCCGCCTCACTCCTGGAGGGGAAAGCCTTTACAACAAGCTCTAATAACTGAGTTAGACTGAGCTATGAGACGGAACCCTAAAACACGATGACCCTCAAAATCAGCAAAGCAAGGAGGCTACGCAGCGGCAGGCCTTTCCTGTCTGGAGCAGAGTCTACACAAGGAGCGACCTGGGGTTCCCGGTACAAAGTATCAAAATGCAGACTGTGCAGAACATTTCAGGTTTCTAAACCGGTGCTCAGTGATTCGGTGAATTTGGTGGATGTACAGAACAGGATGAAACTAGCAAGATACGCTTGGGGGTGGCACACAGCTCACCGCGTAACAGACCTGGTGAGGTTCGGGCGTCTGACTAGGAACCTAGGAGCCCACCACAGCTTCAGGTAGGCAGGATCCACGCGTGGGCAATTGGGGAGGTCCAGGTAGTGGCCCGCCCTGGGGCGAGTGCTGTGTGAGCTTGAGTGGCAGCTGCTCAGAACTGGCAGGAGGCTGGGCCACACGCTCCTCCCCGTCCCTCCTCCACAGCAACCTGGGGAGGGAGGGGAGAGGAGGGGAGGGGAGGAGAGGGGAGGGTCGAGCCTGAGGATAGATCTTAAGCGCCTGCTCAGCCCACCTCCGAGATACCCCAGCCCCGGGTGAAAACGACTGTCCGGAAACCTGCATTGTCGGCTGCGAGAGGCTCTTGGATCTGGCTGGCGCCGGTGGCATTGGTGCACCCAGGACCCCGGGTACTCCGAAGTAACAGCGCAGCGCCTAGGTAAGGAGCCCCAGGACCGCCCAGGTCTTGAGCTATGGGCTATCACCAGGCTGTGGTGGGGGACACCGGATCGCGGGCGGGCAGGGAGGGCGGGCTGGAACCACAGCGTCCTCCTGTTTAGTCTTGGACTGACCTCGGAGGCCCCCAGGAACAGAGCTCCAGAATTGCTGAGGGAAGCTGTCGGATTCCTTCCGAGAAAGTCACCCTAAGAATTCAGTGCCAACTGGGCGGCACACACACACACACACACACACACACACACACACACACACACACTTCCTTGTGAGGAATAGCCCAGCTTTAAGAAGTCTGAAAATAGAATAATAAAGCCGTATCTCTCATTGTTGGAGCATCCTGCTGCTGGCCAGATAAAATGCTGGTTATTCCACCCTTTAGGCTGGATTTTTACAAAGCCAAGTAAAACCAGACAATAGAGACCACTGTCTTCCTGGGGTTTTCATTCGGACTCATGGGAATCACTGTTAGGTCCGGGTAAGGAAGGCAGGAGAGGTGTGCCAGGCTCTTACACACACGGGAGCTGTCACCTCTAAAGGACACACGGATTCTGGTTTGGGCAGCACACGTTACCAAATCAGACTTGCACAAATTATCTTTGACCCAAATGAGAATGCAGAGCTGGGGGAGACTGGTGTATGAGCAGGAGCGGGGGAAATGTATCCCCTGAAGCAGGGACAACCCCAGAGGCTGGCAAGCAAATCTTGGAGTCACATTGAACTCCTGGGTCAGGGCACCAGAGTCAAAACAAAGAGTTAGACCTGGCAACCGGGGGCCTGAGAGATGTCAGCATCCAGGCGGGTTTTTCTCACCAAGAGGACTCGGGTACTCTTATGATAGAGAAGGCTTGTTGATTTAGCATCCTCGGCATGCCGGCTTCCGCTCCTTGCTGTCAGGCATTGAGAGTGATTTTCCTTCCTCGGACATCAGTGTACAGAGCCTTCCCTCCCCACATGCTGAAACCATCCTTGAACTGCTACCATGGTCTGTCATTCCAGACTGTCACTGACCTCAGTGACACTGATGCCAAAGGCTCAACATCCTGAGCCACTGAGTGCTTGAGAGGAGGCATGTCATTGAGTCTCAGCCACTCATTAAATTGAGAAATCAATCCCCCGTGAGGTGTGAAGGTCGGGTCCAGGTTTCCCTCATAACCAGGTAGCTGGCTTTGAACTCTTCTCCACTGTGTCTGCTCACAGGCCATAAGGAACTCCTACATACCTAACTAACCCCCCCCCCCAATAGTTTGGTTTGTAAACAAATACAATTTAACATCCACTTTTGATTCTGCCTCAGCATCGAGCAGTAAGAGAAGAGACAATGGGGTGCTTGGGATGGGGGTCCCTGGGAAGAACTTCTTTAAGGGGGACCCTCTTGTTATCTTTTCATCCTAAAGGGTACATGTGGCCCAGACTGGGTTCCAACTTGCTGTATAGCTGAGAACCTTGAACTTTGATCTTTGGTGTCTCAGTCTCCTGACATGTGGGACCACTGGCCTGAGGCACCCTCGCCTGGTCTATTAGGCACTGGGGATCAACTCCAGGGCATGCCGGGCAAGCATTCTACCAATTAAGCTACATCCCCAATCCTATTTTTAACAATATTTTATTTTATGTATATTGGGTGTTGCCTGTGCACCATGTGTGTACCTGATGCCTAGGAGGGGCAGGAGAAGGGCACCAGATCCCCTGGAACTGAAATCACAGAGATTTCGAGCTGCCATGTGGGTACTGGGAGTTGAACCTAGGTCCTCTATTAGAGCAGCCAGTGCTCTTCATCATGGAGCCATCTCTCAGGAGTCCCTCACCCCCACCCCGAGTGCTCTGTATGTTAGGCCTGCCATTTTTCATGATTCATGATTCACAATTATGAGCCTGACTGACCCACTGACTCTGAGAAACACAGAAACACTTCCATCAAGTTAAGCTGGAATGATAAAGTATTAAATAGAAAGAAATTGAACGAGGGGACGATTAGTTCTAAATCACGTTGTTCCGGGATTCTAAGGAAGCTCTGCAGTCTGCTGGCCTGGATAGAATGTTCCCATTGCCTTTCTCTATGAAATACCAGCCACCTCTGGCATACCATCACTGCTGCTGCGAAAAAAACATTTTTTTTCATAATTTATTTAACTTTATTTTATGTGCATTGGTGTGAAGTTCCCCTGGAACTGGAGTTACAGACAGTTGTGAGCTGTCATGTGGGTCCTGGAAATTGAACTCAGGTCTTCTGGAAGAGCAGCCAATGTTCTTAAGCACTGAGCCATCTCTCCAGCCCCTGCTGTGAAAAATTTTATGTAAGCAACTTCTAACACAGTAAACAGAACAGGCTCACACAGACTGTATGACTTGTTTTTAAGTAAACTTAGCAGCGGAGAAGGAAAGTCACTGTAAGAACACACACTGAATTAATTGGTAGCTGACTCTTAGCAAAAGCTGGGTTCATTCCTTCATCAGCTATGTCAACACATCAGTTGCCGGGTGCTGCTCTGTATTTAAAGTGCTGGGGAGGCTGAAGCAGGGCAGTCTCACATATTCAAGGCCCAGCTTGGGCTCTACAAAACGTCATGTCTCAACAAAAATACCGTGGGCAGGGGGGATAGAGAACTTGCCTAGCATGTGCAAAGCCTGATTCAGTCCAGAACTCTGGAACAGACAACAGGTAAGGTAGTAGAGATAGATAGATAGATAGATAGATAGATAGATAGATAGATGGATGGATGCTACTATGGACCAGGGTGTGCATGTGGAACAGTAAGTTAGATACACTTTCTAGTGTCAAAGAATTTTGGAATCAAGAGATGAGCAAAAATTAGGGAATGATCGGAGTGAGTTCAGACAGTAATAAATGTTTAGAAGAAAAGCCAAGATCTGTAGTACAATGCTGTCCATACAGGCTTAAATGTGTAGACATGTGTTGGGCAGATAGCAGGGGCCTGACTTCTTGGATTCAGCTCCTCCTTTTTTAGATTTTTTTTTTTTATTTTTGTGTATAAATATTTGCCTACATGCAGGAAGATGGCATCAGATTCCCGGGAACCATATTTAGTGATGGTTGTGAGCTACTGTGTGGGTGCTGGGAGCTGAACGGTGGTCCTCCGCAAGAAGTGTGAGGGATCTTAGCTATATTCAGCTCTTTGGAGTTTTGAGGAGAGATTTCTCTGAAAAAAAATCCTTGAGATGGGACCCCTGAAAAAGAAATGTTTTTAGCAGAGGGACCTACTGGATGGGTGTGTGGGAATCGAGTGCAGTGTACAGAAGGCACAGTTGGGAAGGCCAGAGTGGCTGGAGAGGAGAGGGACAGGAGAGCTGGATGCAGGGGGGAAGGGAAAAGGTGGCTGGGACCAGGTCACCCAGAGTCTCGGAGGCCAAATCAAACAATGCAGGTCTCACTCCAAATAGGGCAGCAAGAAGCTGGGTGTGTTCTAAGCAGAGGTGTGAATTCATAGTTTTGTGAGGTTGAACTGGGTGTGGTGTGGAGGATGGAGTGTATGAAGAAGCAGGAGAGGATGCAGCTTTAGATTAGCTGGTGGTAGTCTAGTCAAGGCTGTAAGTGACAGATGGGCACAGGGTAGATTTTGAAAGTAGAGTGAAAGGTTATGTATGTAATGTTTCTGTGTCTTAAATTTTCCACCTACAAAATGGATCTATCATCGCTGCCCCTGAACTTCTGTAAGAAAAACCAGCTAATAAGTGTGCTTTAAAAAACATTATGAATGGACTCCTTTTTTAGAGTATATAAGATCTTATTACTAATACTCTTTGCTAATAATGTGTAAATCTCCCCCCCCCCTCTCTCTCTCTCTCACACACACACACACACACACACACACACACATACACACACCACATTATAGCAGAATACAATACAATACAACACTTTGCTCTCTCTGGAACGTCAGAAACCATTAGATGAACCACGATAGAACACAATGACGTAAAGGCTAAAACAACAGCTAATTTCATCTTACAAGTTGAACGTGCTCAAGAAAAATACAAAAATATAACATTTGAAACTGGGAATTGGGAAAAAAGAAGTTGAAAAACTTTTCAGAGGACAAATGAGTCTTTGTCCTGGAGAGGGCCCTGCCAGTGTCCAAGAGTGCACAGCTCTGCTGAATGGAAATCTCCATGGGGCAGCAGAATTCATCGGGAGGGCCCTGACAAGCACTGAATAGCTTTCCCTTAGTGGGGCATTCTCTCTCAGAGGAGGCTCTGCAGCTTCCCTGGTGGATGGCTGACCAAGTTAGAGGTGAGGGTTTTGAAGTTGTTTACTTCACTGGAGGAGAGATGACCCTGCCGTGACGGGACAACTCACCACCAATTGAGGCAACCCTTCTTCCAACCACTTCTCCCTCGCTTACTTTGAGGTACAACGTACAAGAATGAGAAGTCCTCGTTCCGAAGAAGAGGGGCCTCTTCCTTATTTGCATTGTGTGCTGTGGAAATGTTAGTGCTCATGACAGCCTGCGGGTTACATTCTCTTACTAAATGCCTCTAATTAGTCATTGAGTCGATGTCTGCGTTTGATTCTCAAGTAGTCAGCCTGCTGATTCAAATTGGTGACAAGATGTGACAATGATTCTGGGACATATCTACCATATTTCCTTAGGATTGGGAGCTCGTGGGGGCATCTTTAAGGGAGAGGTCACAATCTCTTCTTT
The DNA here is from genome assembly GCF_004664715.2 of Peromyscus leucopus. Lineage (NCBI taxonomy): Eukaryota > Metazoa > Chordata > Mammalia > Rodentia > Cricetidae > Peromyscus > Peromyscus leucopus. The sequence continues at coordinate 67,200,893 of NC_051084.1, forward strand.
GGCCGAACGTCTTCTGTTGATATTCATTCTCTCTCTCTCTCTCTCTCTCTCTCTCTCTCTCTCTCTCTCTCTCTCTCTCTCTCTCTCTCTCTCCCTCTCTCATTTTTGTGTGTGGCATATGTGTGCATGTGCATGTGTGCTTTCCTGTGCACACACATGAGGAAGCCAGGAGTCGGTGGTGCCTATCTCCCACTGTCATACCACACTTTAAAAAAAAATTTTTTTTGAGTCTATCTCTTGCTGAACTCCCTTATTTAACTAGATTGGCTGGCTGGGCAGTCTGCAACCCCCTCCTGCTTCCACCTTCCAGCGTTCAGACGACTGATGCTCGCCACCACACCCTGTTCTGTATAAGGGTTCTGGGGATCTGAACTTGGGTCCTCATGCTTTTGCTGCGGGAAATTCACAACCGAGCCATCATTTCAGCCTCAAGGACTGTAGAGCTATTTTTGTTTAATTCGTACGATGTATGGAAAGGTTCAATTTCTTGATAATCCTTCAAAAATCAGTGACTATTACAGGCAAATGTGGTCACCCAGTTTTTCTTGAAAACAGCTAAAGGATGTAGTGACATTCAGCTCTCGTTCCTACACGGAAGCAATCTACTGGAGTGGGATGGGGATGCTCCTTTGTGGCTGGTCCAGCTTGTCACCATTCCCATTCCATGGCATAGGTCTGTTTTCCTCATGTAAGATTCCCGTGGACTTCAAATTTTGACGTCAGGTCAGAGTGCACTGTCTAGTCAGCTTGTCTCACTTAGTACAGCATCCTCCATCGGTAGAGCGCAGACCTGCGTCTTCCAACTATTGAAAGGCTCCATTAGCCAATTACTGAAGTCTGAGTCTGCCTAGCAACAGGCTAAGACCCTCTGTGTGGAACTGTATCTGTCAGGAACCACATGAGTTTTCTGTATTGCTCCAGCAGCTCCTGTGACTTGTGGTCCTGACCCTTTGTCATTCAGGTTACTGTTCGGTTATTGTATCTTTGCATAAACGCTCATTGATTAAAATCCTTAAATCCCCACCAATTAGTAGACTGCCAACTGTCTAGCAGGTACAGGGTACAGTGGGAGGGTGGCTTACCTCTCTCTAGGACGCTATTGTGCTTCGGTTATGCAGCCTGGGATGTTTTTAGGTTGTACTGGATTAGTTTATTTATTTATTTAGTTAGTTATTGCCAATTCCTTATTCTTTTTGGCTCATTTTTAGGGCTTATTTTCCAGTTTGATTGCTCCTGAGTCCTTAGCAGAACTAAGAAGTATATAGTGGTGTTGCCGGAAGTTTCTCCGGTCCCACCTGCCCTGCACTCCTGCAGCCACTTATAAAATAATCACTCAGAGGCTTACTATTAATTATAACTGTATGGCCTATAGCTCCGGCTTCTTGCTAGTTAGCTCTTTCATCTTAAATTAACCCATTTCTATTAATCTATGTGTTGCCATGTGGCCATGGCATTACCTGCTCTCTCATATCTTGTTCTCCTGGTGGCAGCTCCCCACCCCCCACCCTGCCTTTCCCTCTCTCTATCCCTCTTGGATCTCCCACCTGCTCCATCCTGCCCTGCCATAGGCCAATGCAGCTTTATTTATTAAGTAGTTGGAGCAACACATATTCACAGCGTACAGAAAGACATCCCACAGCATCCAGAAAGACAGACATCCCACAGCCTAGTGGCTTTCAGCTGACAACGATTCTTGCTTCCCCATGGGATTTCGACAAATATCCACATACACAAACACATATCTGGTTGCCACAGTGGGGTACACTGTTGGCATCTAATGAGTAGAGGTCAGAGATGCTGCTATAAACATCCTATGAAGCACAGGCCACCCATACAGCCATGATTTGTCAGCCTGAAATGCCAGGCATGAGAAGGCTAAGAACTCCTGTTTTAGAGTCGGGGCCTAAGTTCAGATTCTGGCTTAGCTGTCTCCTATCTCTGTGATGTTGGCCACATCATTTAGCTCCCACACCTCCATCCCATTGCTGTTTTCTCTTATGTCTATTGAGCTCTGTAGAGGTCATTTGTATAAAACACTTAAGATGTTGCATGGTATTGTCAGTTATCATTACTGGCAGCCCTCATCTAGATAGATGCTTTCATAGTTTTCTTTTTCTCGTTTCACCTCATACATAAGCCATCATCAAGACCTGTTGGTAAAGTCTGGGAGTTGGTACTTATTTTTTAACCTCATCTGACAGGTAGGCATCTGTGTGCTTGAGTATTTGAAGACTCTGTTAAGAGATCTCAGAACTCCCTTCCCTTTATGACCCCCATTATAGCAGCAACCCTCCCTGACCTATGATCTCAATCACTCATGGTCAAATGATGACCAGGAAGTATGAAGTGGAACATTCCCCAAATAAACCATTCATGAATGTTAAGTTGCATACCATTCTGAGTAGGATAATGAGACGTCATGATACCCCACTCTACTTCAGCCCAGCCTGCTCAGGAATGTGAACCACCTCTTGCCCAGTGTGTGTGCACTGTGTACGCCACCCACCCGTTAATCACTTAGCAGCTTTCTTGGTTATCAGATCAACTGTCATGTGTTTAAGGAATCCTGGATGTTACTTATGAGAGCCCCAAAGAGGAACCATAATGTAAAGCATGGAAGGACAGATTAACTCGGGCACTATGTTGTGTGATTTTTTCCCCCTGTGGAGGCATGAACAAAACCTGGACATTTGCACACTGGAAATGGGGTTTTTGATTTTTTAATTTATATAATTTTATTTTAGGTGTATGGGTGTTTTGCTTACATGTATGTCTGTGCACCATGTGCATGCCTGATGCCTCTGGAATTCTGATGAGGGTGTCAGGTCCTTGAGGAATAGAGTTAAAGACAGTTGTGAGCTGCCATGTGGGTGCTGGGAGTCAAACCCCAGTCTTCTGGAAAAGCAGCCACTGCTCTGAAGTACCGAGCCATCTCTCCAGCCCCTGGGTGCACGTTTTTACCGCAAGTAGCTGTGCTGTTTTCCTAACAGCGAAGAACTGCATTTTAGTTTCCTTTCCTTTTCTTTTTGTTTTTTTCGAGACAAGGTTTCTCTGTGTAGCTTTGGAGCCTTTCCTGGAACTCACTCTGTAGACCAGGCTGGCCTTGAACTCACAGAGATCCGCCTGCCTCTGTCTCCCGAGTGCTGGAGTTAAAGGTGTGCACCACACCGCCCCTGGCTAGTTTCCTTTTCTTGACCACAGTTCTTTTCTGATGTTGTGAAATGATTATGCAAGAATCATATGAACTGTCCCCAAAGCATGATTAGACACTTCTGCAGAAGTTTCATGATTCTTATCCCTGTGAGGTAAAGTGACATTAAGTTCTGAGTTCATGAGATAATGAGATAAGAATGGGCATTGTGTTAAGAGGGTAAATAACTGTTCTCTTTCTTAGTTTTGATATTAGCACATATTGGACAGGAATTGTTTTGCTGACTTAAAAAAACATACACCAAATGTTTAATGAAGTGGGGACAAGAGAGTCCAATCCCATCCACAAACTGTCCTTGTTTTAGTATCCCTAGAAAGGGAACCATTAACAGTGTTCAACTTCAAGTGACAATTGAGGTAGCTATTATAAATGAACCAATTATTGGGGGCTGGAGAGATGGCTCAGCAGTTAAGAGCACTGGCTGCTCTTCCAGAGGACCTGGGTTCAGTTCCTAGCACTCACATGGCAGCTCACAACTGTCTGTAGCTCTAGCTCCAGGGGATTTGACATCTTCATACAGACATGCATGCAGGCAAAACACCTGCCCATAAGATTAAAAAAAAAAAAAAAGAATAGCCAAGTGTGGTAGCTCATACCTTTAATCCTAGAACTTGGGAGGCAGAGGCAGGCAGATCTCTGTGAGTTTGAGGCCAGCCTGCTCTACAAAGCAAGTTCCAGGACAGCCAGGATTGTTACACAGAGAAACCCTGTCTCGGAAAAACCACTGAATTAATAAATAGCTATAAAATAATAAAAATAAACGAACCAGTTATCGATGTTTTCCTTTTGTCCAGGTACCTGGACAATATGAAATGTCATTTCTTTTGTGTGTATGTGCACTTAGTGTATGTGTGCAGGTGTGAGGTACATTGGTACATGTGTACACAAGCCAAGTAGAGACCAGAGAACAGCCTCAGGTGTCGTTCTGTGGGAGCCGGACACCTTGTGTTTTAAGACAGGTCTCTTTAGTTTAGAGCTCATTGGCGTAGGCCCAGCTGCCTGGTTGTGGAGCTCCAAGCATCTTCCTGTCTCTCCCTCTGCGGTGTGGGGTTACAAGGGTGTGCCAGGGTGCCTTACTTTTTACCTGCACTCAGGGATCCAACTCCAGTCCCTGTGCTTGTAGTGCGAGCCACCTCCTCAGCCACTGGTTCTTCCTCATTAAACAAGATGCAGTTGTTTCAGCTTCCTTGTGGATCAGAGGTTCCTTTTTGTTAGTTAGTTAGTTAGTTAGTTTGTTTGTTTCCAGACAGGGTTTCCCTGTGTAGCCCTGGCTGTTCTGGATCTCACTCTGTAGACCAGGCTGGCCTTGAACTCAAGAGACCCGCCTGCCTCTGCCTCCCGAGTGCTGGGATTAAAGGCATGTGCCACCACATCTGGCTGGACCAGGGGTTCTTAATCCCAGTCATTGATGATTTGGGGTATCTGTATATGGTGGGAGGCAGTCTGTGCATTGAGAATATTTAACAGCATGCTGGGCCTCTGCCCATTCTGTGTCACTAGCAACCCCCTGACAACGGAGACAATCGAAGATGTATCTTGATATTTCCAGTGTCTTTGGGGAAACAAAATCAGCCTGGTTTCAAATTGCTAGACAAGCTGTTTACATCATCATATCCAAAGGAGGAGATCCTAATCTCCCTTGACTATTCAGTCCGGTATTGAATCAATTTTTGAGAAAGCTAAACTGTTTTACTAGATTTTAGTCCAAACTGAGCCTGCCTATTATCTGCTCACACATCTTGCACAGCAAAAACATTAGTTTTCTGTGGCTGCCATAACAATTTGCCATTTAGTGGTTCAGAGCATGTTCTGGTTGGGTTGTGGAATGTCCCCCATGGGTTTGTCTTTTGAAGGCTCCTTCCCAACAGAGCATGTTCTGGTTGGGTTGTGGAATGTCCCCCATGGGTTTGTCTTTTGAAGGCTCCTTCCCTACCGATGTTGCTATTTTGGAAGACCAGGGAACATTTAGGGGGTGGAGCCTAGCTGGAAGGAGTGGATCACTAGGGGTGGATTTTGAAGGGTGAGCCCACCTTCTGGGCTTCTCTCACTTCTGACTTCCTGATGTGCCATATGAACGGCCTCACTTTTCCTCCAATTACTGCTCCTCTGCTCCTTCTGTTTCATACATTGTTTTGTCTGAAATCAGGGATGATTCTCTTCTGATATTTTACTTTAAATTAAACATAAACTGTAGCTAGAGTTCTGCAGCCTTGCCCACAGTCAGGACAAATCTTTGTCACCCGCCAGTCCCACAGCCGCTCAGACCCAACCAAGTAAACACAGAGACTTATATTGCTTACAAACTGTATGGCTGTGGCAGGCTTCTTGCTAACTGTTCTTATAGCTTAAATTAATCCATTTCCACAAATCTATACCCTGCCACGCAGCTCGTGGCTTACCGGCATCTTTTCATGCTGCTTGTCAAGGTGGAGGCTGGCAGTGACTCCTTCTGCCTTCCTGTTCTTTTATTTCTCCTCTCTGTTAGTCCCGCCTATACTTCCTGCCCAGCCACAGGCCAAACAGTGTTTTATTTATTGACCAATCAGAGCAACTTGACATACAGACCATCCCCCAGCACAGCCAAGTGCAGACCATCTCAGACACCTGCACTCAGGCCCATGGTCCTAATCATCCTCTATGTGGACCTGCCGGGTAAAGCCACGAGGAACCCGAGAACGGGCTCCCACAGGACATACAGGACATCCCACAGCAATAAACATTCTATGATCATATAAACCCCTATCATATCCTTTTGAATTAGTTCTTATTGAAGAAACATTTTATTGTAAAAAGGATACATTTTTATTTATTTATTTTGGTTTTTCAAGACAGGGTTTCTCTGTGTAGCTTTGCGCCTTTCCTGCGACTCGCTTGGTAGCCCAGGCTGGCCTTGAACTCACAAAGATCCGCTTGCCTCTGCCTCCCGAGTGCTGGGATTAAAGGCGTGAGCCACCGCCGCCTGGCTACATTTTTATTTTTTTAAGCAAAGTTGGAGTTTGTTAAGAAACAGTTTTATGGACTTGATGAGGGGGGGAGATATAGATAGATGATAGATAGATAGATAGATAGATAGATAGATAGAAATGGATGGATGAATGGATAGATAGACAGACAGACAAAAGTTGGGTGATAAAGAGGTGGGAGAGGGGAGTGAATATGTCAGAATACATAGACTGAAATTCTCAAAGAATTGATGAAAGCATTATTTATAAAGGAAGTATTGTATTAATATGTCATACCTTGTGTTATTTTCTCAACATTAACTTTTATGTGACAGTTTTATACTTTTTCAATTAAAATTGAACTAGGACTCTTTCTTAGTCATAAGAATTAACTTTCAAATGTGTTAAGTAAAATCCCACTGATAACACGTCGAGATTGTCGGACATTGCAGTATATTGGTTGTGGGTGCCTGTATGTCCCTGTGTGTGCTGGCTTTTGTCGTACTGAACACATGAGCACTGTACTGAAATTTGTGTTTATTTGGTTAGTTGTATTTTTGTTGTTGCTTTATTGAGTCAGGATCTCGCTTTATACTGCAAGCTAAACTTGAACTTAAAACCTTCCTGCTCAGCTTCCTCAATGCTGGGGCTTTAAGTGTGAGCAGCCACACTCAGCATGAGTTAACAGTTCAAAGGTCCCCCTCCCATTTACAAGCTATACTAGGATTTCTATACTAATTATACTAATCCTAGAAATTTAATGAAAAGATACAAATAATTTAAGGCTTGCAAAATTATCTTTTTTACTAGTGGGGGGAGGAGAGAAGATAGATAGGTAGGTAGGTAGATAGACAGATAGATAGATGATAGATAGATAGACAGACAGACAGACAGATAGATGTGTGCTTGGAGGCCAGAAGAGGATGCCAGGTGCCTATCACTGCTCTCTCTCTCTCTCCACCTTATTCCTTTTAGGCAGGGTCTCTACTGAGCCTAGAGCTAGACCAGCAGCCAGCAAGTCCCGGTGAGCCTCCTGTCTCTCCCTTAGTGCTGGGACTACAGGCATGTACATTGCCACTCTATGCTTCTTATGTGTGAGGATCTAAATTTAGGCCCTCAAACTTTCACAGAAATCACTCCTATCCACCGAGCCCTACCTCCAGCCCCCAAATTGTTTTTTAAAACGTACTGCATATGCCTACTGGCATGGCTGACTTTGTTTCTATTTCAGAGTCTTAAGGAGATGCTCTGTTCCTGGGTGTTGATCTACCATTGATGCTTCTGCACCTAGTTCCTTCTTTCTCCAAGAACAGGTTGCATGTTTGTGTTGTGTTGGCCTGAGGTGGTGGTTTAGAAAAGGGCTTCTGTAGTTGTGATTTTGAAGACTACTACGTGATCATTTTGTGGGCTCGGGTGATAGCTCAGTGGAAGAGTTCTTGCCAAGCAGGCAAGAGGCCCCCAGTTCCATTCCCAGTACTGCTAAACAAGTAAAAATAGACATTTTGTATTCTCTAGTTCTAAGAGAATGTCCCAAGTCACCACCCGAAATGTAAAGGTATTTTTAGCCAACTCTTATCTGAAGGCAAAGAGCTTGAAGAGCCTTTGGGAGTTACAGCCTCCTACAAAGGGTTCCACTGTGTTCCACTGTACAAAAGCCTTGGGGGCTGCGGCCATCTCCCACAGGTTTCAATGACCCTTGGAAGGTTGAAGCAGCCTGTGTCCTGGGAAGCCAAGGACATCTGGCTGTTTATACTGGCACTTTGTTGGAAAAAACAGGAAGCTCTGTTTGCTACTTTGTAGCCTGGGGAACTTTGGATCATGTTTATTTAAAATAGGTAATACCTTCAAAGGGGTTGGCAGTGCCTTCCAGCAAAATCACAGAAACAAAGAAAACAGCACAGACAAAATAAGATAGGCAAACAGACCAGAAGCCAGAGGAATATAAGCACCACCCATCCCCAGGCACAGAGACCGTCAAGACTGGAAGCCAGAGCTTCCAGTGTTACTGCCCCGGCCTTCTTAAAGCGGCTGAGATTGATGAAAAGTAAAGGTGTGAGTTGAGAATGGCCTTGAGGGGCTGCAGAGGCCCTGAGGAAGCTGGAATTAGTGACAGGGAGCTCAAGATCCCCAGGCACAGGGCACAGGGATGGCGAGAAAGGAGACAACTTGGAGGGAGAGTCACGGGAGGTCTATGGCTCCGACAGTCCCTGTTCTTAGAAGACAGTGTTTTCATTTGCAAGGGATGGGAAGTCATGTGGAAAGGAGAGAGAGAGTAGCTGAGCAGGGAGATAGGAGCCAAATGAGTCAGGAAGAGTGCCTTGAGTCCCCCACGACACACATGGAGTGCTCAGGACAGAGGCTGAGGCGACATACCACTCAACTGTCCATCCCATATCCCCTAAGGCTGGAGCGTGCACACACCGCTGGACTAAAGACACAGACAGGATTCTGCAGGGCGGAAGTCATTCCTGTGTTAGCCCAGTAGATGTGCATGCTACACCTGATGAGCGAAAGGCCGCCATGGCCGAGTGCAGTGGGAAACACTAGCTTCAGGACAGAAGTCCAGCCGTTTGCTGCTGCTTTGTTTCCCTCTTGGGGATTAGTGTTCCCGTAGAAGCCAGCTACGTTCTTAGTACTCTGAGCATTCCAGGTCGAGGGTGCTGAGTACCTGCGGTGAGGGATGTGGTCCATGGACACCACAGTTAGTACTCATCATGAAGAGACGTGTGAGCACATCGTGAGAGAAGAATTAACAGAGGCATGGACACACTGCGGTGGGCACGATGGGCAGTGGGCTGGGGGCTCCAGTTAGAGAAGGCAGGAATGGTATCCTGGAGGAAAAGCAGCGACTTCACTGATGGGGTCATGCGTTGAAAGCAAGTGTGATGTGTACGTGTTAGAAGGTAGGTGCTCTATTGATGAATCCAGGGATCTCAGTAAACCTAAAAGCAAAACAAAACATATGCTTAACAAAAGGGCTTATGGTTTAGCTTTCTCTCCTCTCCTCTCCTCTCCTCTCCTCTCCTCTCCTCTCCTCTCCTCTCCTCTCCTCTCCTCTCCTCTCCTCTCCTCTTCCTTCCCCGTCCCTGAGTTTGTATGTTGTTGCTAAGACAACCATTTATGTAGCATAGGCTGGTCTTGGGAACTAACTGTACAGCTAAGGGTGACCTTGAACTCCCGTTATGCGGCATGTTATTGTTCTTGCTTTTTGTTTGTTCTTGTTTCTTATGCAGGATCTCACTCTAGAGTCTAGGCTAGCTTGGATCTCACTAGGTAGACCAGGTTGGTCTTGAACTTGGGGCAGTCCTCTTGCCTCAGCCTCCTGAGTGCTGGGCATGGCAAGCATGTTGGCCCAGCCTGTTATTTTCCTGATAGCTTTCTGCCCCAGTCATTCTCAGTGTGTGTTCTCATCCCCTCTCCCATGCCAGCTTGGTGCCCTTGGCTGTGAGCTGCTCTTCCTGATGTCGCCTGCTGAGTCTCAGATGGGGGCAGTTTCACTTCCCAAGGGACACTCTCTTTTTGCTTACCACAACTTGCTGGCAGACAGGGAATGCCAAGTACACATTAAAACAAAAAGACAAGGAAACCAAGCATTGCCCTCTCCCTAGAAGTGATCACGGAAAACACTCTGGGACTGTGTTTATCTGGATTTTTTTTCTATTTATGTAGAAATTATAGATTTTAAATAGAAACAAAGCCATGTCACATTAACATTTTTTTCTAATATGCATCAGAGTGTTGGGCTTATTCCTTCGACTCTAAAGGCTGCCATTCATATGACCCGGTCAGATGGTATCAGTGGTACCACCCAATGACTCCATGATGTAAGAAGCAGAGACCATTCGAAGCATGGAGCCAGACAGTGCTGTGCTCAGTAGGTACTGAGTAGGCGGGCATTTATATCTCACATTACAGTTTTAAGTTTCATAAACACCTATCAAATTGGGGATTCCAGAAGTCTCAATGGAAGGCAAAATGCTTTTTCGCTTGTGCAGTTCCTGTCTTATGTGAAAACGAAACAAAACCCAAACCAACAAGTTGAGATACGGAAAAAGTCCAGCCCACGTCTCCTCAGACCGCTGTGCTTTCGACAGAGTGCTTGCTGATCTTTCCAGAAACAGGAAACAGGCTTCTTCATTTATCTTCCTGCTCTGTGGGGCTCTCCTTGAAGTTTTGTCTTGTTTTTAAGTCCTGTGTGTGTGTGTGTGTGTGTGTGTGTGTGTGTGTGTGTGAGAATGCAGGTATGCATGGTACATATGCTACCATGAGTATGTGGAGGTCGGAGGACAGTCTTGGGTGTGGCTCCTCACCTTTCTCTTGGTTTGAGAGGGTCTCTTTTTCACGTCTGCCTGTGCCAGGCTAGCTGGCCTTCACCTTCTAGGGATCCTCCTGTCTCCTCCAATCAGGAAGCAGGAGGGCTGGGATCGCACACTAGCACATCCCTGCCGTATGTGGGTCCTGGGGACCTGAGCTCAGGTCTTCACGCTTGTACACCAGGACTTTACAGTTGAGCTATCTCCTGACCCCTTCCTTGGGGGGTATATGTCTGTTGACCTCTGTAATCCTCGCCCATGGAAGGTGGAGGCAGGAGTTCAAGGTCATCCATAGTCACACAGCAGAGTTTTCTGGTCAGTCTGGGTACCCAAGACTCTTTCTTGCCTGCCCTCCAGAAAAAAAAGGGGACAAAAGTAAAAAGAGTGTCACGATATTCTCATTTCTTTATCACCGGTCAGTTTCAGAAAGAAGCAGAGGTTTAGCTCCGGCAGGACTTCAGGGCTGCCTCCCTGTCACCGCCATGCGCCGCCATCAGAGAAAACTGTCCTCTGCATCAGGACAGTCCTCCCCTTGTTCGTGCGTTCCCTGTAACAAGAGCAGCGTGCCCAGAGCAGACCTGCCTGCGCTGCGGTTTCTCCACCTGGAGCATGCTTTCCCAAGTGTGTCTTCCCCACTGTCTCCCAGCCGAAGCTGCAGTGGGGACATCCAGGAAGCCTCTGAGCCCTCAAGGACGGCATGGAGAGTGGACAGCTGCCCCGTCACGTCACTCCTGTCTAAAGCTTGGCAGCCAGGGGCTCTGGGGCAGCCAGAGTGGAATACTGCGTGGGATCTGACTTATGGGACATGAAAAGTCCGCTTTACCATTCATAAACCTGCAAACCCAGGCCTCAGGAGACTGAGGAGTGCAAGGCATAGTCTCAAAACAAAACACATTCCTGTTTTCTCTCGAACATCTCTCCCCACGGGCAGGGGTTTCTTTCCTTTGAAGAAAACCTCTGGAGGCTTTAGTGTAGTACCTCTAGGTGTCTAGGCTAAGACTAAAGTGGGTTTTTGAAAGTTAATGAAGAAGGGGTGTGTGTGTGTGTGTGCACGCGAGCGCGCATGTGTAAAGCAGAGGTGGACCTCAGGTGTCTACCGCTATCACTATCTACATTTTTTTTTTTTTCTTGAGACAGCTACACTGACTGGGCAGCCAGCTCCAGGAATCTCCCTGTCTTTACTCCATCTCTGCTCAGGTGCCCCCCCCCCCCATGGTTCATTAATGTCTTAGTCACAGTTTCTATTTCTGTGATATAACCAAAAGCAAAGTGAGGAGGAAAGAGTTTGCCAGGCTTAGATATTCCAGATCACAGTCCATCAAGGGAAACCAAGGCAGGAACTCAAGATCAAGATGGGGCGGATGCGGAGGCCACGGAGGAATACTGGTGTGTCAAGGTTTGTGATAAAAACCAGCTAGCACCATCACCATGCTTTTGCATAGGTGCTTAGGATCCAAACTCAGGTCCTCATGCTTAGAGGGCTGGCACATCACCCGCTGAGTTAACCGACCACTTTGATGCAGAGGTGTTCTTAAAAACTGAATACTTCGAGCCGTGGCAGCATTGTAGCCGATTAGATTTATCCAAGGTACGATTGTTACTAACTGGAAAATTTTCCCTAAAATTGGGTGAATGACTACGTGAGCAAATGAATATGGAAAAGCAAATGAATATAGAAAATATGAGTGAGCTGGTCATGCTTTATTGAAAGGATGGGTGCTTTGAGGATAAAATCGGAGGTCTGGTGTGGTGGGGCAAGGGAGAAACTATGTAACAAGCCAATGGTACTATATTGTCCGTTTGTAACAGTTTCCAGGCCCTGCAGCGAGGGGGAGAGGTTGGCTGTGCCAGATGCCTAGGCAGCCTCTGGAGGACAGATGTCCTGGGAAGGGCTCCCAAGAACTTGTATGGCTTTGTGTCTGTCTACTTCCCTGCTCCATTGTGAGCACCTAAGGTGATGGCCCTGGAGAGTAGAGCATCCCCACCCTGCCTGAGGACTCTGAAGAGGCCATTTGCTGTCTCTAACGCTTCTTCCGGTTGTTGGTGGGAATATGGAGTGGAGATCAAGACACTGCACGCAGGCTAGCCTTTGCCTAGAGTAGCCTTGCTTGCTCCAGCACACTGATCTCCATATGATCTGTCTTCCTCTTTCTTCTTCCAATCCCAGTGATCTTCCAAAGGGATCAAATGGCCCTCTCCTTTCTCAGTGAAGCTAAAAATGACCAGGGGTGGAATATTCTAGAGCTTTCTTAATTGAAGTAGATCGAGAAGCTGAGAACTCCAGTGACGATATCTCCAGGTACTGACAAGTTAGATGCTGTAACAGAGGCTCTTTGTAGGAGATGGCAAGCTGAGCCGTATCCTGGTTTGTGCTTAATTTGGAAGACTCCATGGTCCTATTCCTCAAGACTCAGAATCAGTGCTCTGCAGTTTCTGAGGGTCTCAGCACCAAATTGCTCCAAATATAATGAGAGCAAGTCTCAGTCTCAGGAGAGCATGGCTTACTTCAAAACCAAGGCCGCTGTCGGTCTAGGGTTAGCATACGGTGACCATCACACCCTTAACCTGGCTGTTTTCTTCATTCGTTTTAGGAGATTGAGGGTTTAGAGTACACCAGCTGGGCCTCCCAAGTTTGGATGTTTTAGTTAAAAACAAGGAGTAGGGACTGGGGAGATGGCTCAGGGCTTAAGAGGCTGCTCTCCCAGTGAACTCAGGTTCAGTTCTCATAACTCTTGCTAGTCAGTTCACTATCACATGTAACCCCAGCTCCAGGGATTCAGACCCTCTCCTGGTCTCAGAGGACAGTGCATTCATATGTGTACACACACACACACACACACACACACACACACACACACACACACACACACTTTAAAATAAAACAAGGACTCAGGCCTTCTGGGAGCAACCTTTGCCCCCAGCACTTACTATCTATGTGATTTGGACAAGCCAATCAAATCCTCATGCCTGGTTCCTCCGCTGTGGCGTGCGGAACTCTCACGTGATTTGGTGGTGGCTACATAGGATGCTTTGTTCTGGGGACAGTGCACAACTGCTGGGAAGGTTGTAAGCCTTCGTGAGTTAGCAGTGTTGGGGCTGGAGTGGGTAAGACACTGGCTGTTCTTGCACAGGGCCGGGGGTTCTGTCCCAGCACCCACACGACAGCTCCCAACCATCTGTAATCCCAATTCCAGGAGGCAAGGTGGTATCTCCTGGCCCACTCAAGATCCAGTCACACACGTGTTACACACACACACACACACACACACTCACACTCACACTCACACTCACACAGGCAAAACCTTTTCTGTTACACATAAAATAAAAAGTAAATCTTTAATTTAAAAAATCTTAGCCATATTATTACTGGCTTAGTAGCTGTTTGTTTTGAGGAATTTAGTATTATTTTTAAATACAATGACATTGTTGTGCTGTGTACCAACATGAACAGATACCTATATTTCAAATTAAAATTGAAACAAAATTTTATAAACAAAATTTAAAACTAAATATATATATATTTATACACAATATAGCTCTATATGTATGTCTGTGTTTTTATCCACGTATGTTCTGTGTGTGTACATGAATTTAACCACAGAAATACATCTGGAAAAAGACTGTTAGCAAATCATTATAAAGGGGAAAAACTTATTCTTTTATTTACTTTATCCTGTTATCTTTGGATTTTTAAAAATCATGTGCTTTCTGATAGACTAATAAGACTGAAATAAGACAAAACAAAATTAGTCAAAATTATAAACAACCTTGGAGTATTAAACTATGCATACTTTTTCCTGACCAGAAAAAGAAACAAGTTGAATAGACAAATACAGCCATTATGTAAGAAACTCCAGAGACAGTTTTCCAAGCTGATTGGCATTGTTCGGTGGTAAGATCTGATTTTACTGCAAATGGTGTCTTGGAATCCTTCTGAATTCCTTTTGCTCTGAATTGGTTCCATGTCATTTAAGAGGTTTTGAATGTCTGAACAGTTCCCTTCCTATAACATATGTGCTCATCTTACATTTGAGTCCCACTTATAAGCTATTTTAGGCCAATGATTGTATCAAATTCTTCAGGATTCCCAATTGCTTCCATCATGGAGAGTATATACAGTATTTACTTGATAATTACCCTTGGATTAAATGGCTGGAATCTGGTATTAGAATAAAGCCATTTGATGCTGCAAAAGGCATTAACAACCTAGAAATTTCAATGCTTTTATGCAACAAAAGCATATTTCTTATCCACAAAAGGCTGAACACATTGGAAAAGCTCTTTTCTGCCTACCAACTAGGGATCTAGACTTCTTAGGCTGGAGCCTCCAAGGCTATAACCTGACTTCTGAATTTTGTGTTGGAAAAAGGAAGAGAGGAGACACATTGTCTCAAGTGTCTCAGGCCAATTCTTTTCAGGTTTCCACTAATCAGGATTCCAACCTTAAGAGAGACCAGGATGTGCAGGGGACATAGGGGTCTCACAGGAGTGAAAAATAATCATGCTGTCTGGTTAGTGCCTCCTTCAAGTCAGCAAAATTAACATTCATGTGGACTGTGAGGCTTGTTTTAGTGCGTGTTGGAAATCAGATGTGTCAGAAACCGCTAGGATTCCTATTGTTTAAGCAGGCATTTATTTATTATTAATAATTTATTATTGCTTGCTGTATACCAGGTGCTAGTCTAGGACTTTGGAAGACAGTAGTGAGGTGGAGTCCAGACTTCTCACACTGCAAGAGCTGAATTTCTAGAGCAAGTTAATAAAGCAATAATGCAGAGTTTGTCATTTGGTAACAAATATTGGAGGAATGTACATGGGGCATTGGACTTGTACTGGTGTGGGGAAGTAGCATGCAGCCCCGTTTTAAATAGATAGATCAGGAACAATTCACTGTAAAGGTAACTGGGGCAAAAACCTAGAGATGAGAGTCATTTGGGTGTCAAGGCAGAGAGCCTTGCTGTGGGAAGAAGCACAGACTTTGGGGTGGGGTGGGAGGTCAGGATACCTGGTATATTTGGCAGGAGGCCGGGAGGCCAGGGTGGAGACAGCAGGTGTGCAATTAGAGAGGACAGAGGTAAGGTTTCAAGTCCGTTGAGTATAGACCAAAGACAGCCATGTGTGATACTTTGCCCTATGACATATGAAGCCAATGAGGAGTAATGCAGCCATCTGTAATTACATTGGGTTTAGACTTTGGGGCTGGGACAAAAGCAGAGAGACAGTGTTGCCAACATTCAAATGAGAGGTGGCTTGGACCATTTCCATCAGCTCCTTCCAAAGTTGAAGGGACACATTTTAGTTCTAGTTTTTTTTTTTTTTTTTTATATCTATGTCTATCTGTCTGTCCACCTACATCTATCTATCTATCTATCTATCTATCTATCTATCTATCTATTATCTATCTATCTATCTATCTATCTATCTATTATCTATCTATCTATCTATCTATCTATCTATCTATCTATTTTTGAGACAGTCTCATGTCATCCAGGCTGGTGTTGAACTTGATATGTAGCTAAGGATGACCTTGAACTTCTCCTCTGCTCTACCTTCCAAGTACTGGGATCACAGGCATGTGCCACCAAGCCTGGTTTATGCTGTGCTGGGGACTGGACCCAGGGCTTCAGGGACGCTAAACAAGCACTCTCCCAACTGAGCTAAGTCCCTTGCCTGGAGAGATTCACATTAAAGGGGAAATTATTTCACAAATATGAGTACCTTGTTTGTTTTGTTTTGTTGGTTGGTTTTTTGAGACAGGTAACAGCTCTGGCTGTCCTAGAACTTGCAGCCAAGGCTAGCCTCCAGCTCACAGATCTGCTTGCCTCTGCCTCCTGAGTACTGGGATTAAAGGCATGAGCCTCCATCACTGGGCAGTACCTTTTGCTAATAAGATGTTTGTGTATGGGTCTAACTGCAATGTTGCTTGCACTACCTCAATTCTGATATTCTATCATTTCATCAATCCATTCGTTCAGAAAATATTTCTCCAATACCAGCATCCTCCACAGGCCAATGATTTAGACCTGACGTCTACTTTTCAGAAACTTAGGTGTGGTAGGACACACACACACACACAGCACCCAGTTTTACCACTTACATCAAAACCACACAACAGAGTACTATAATCACAATAGAAACTGGCATGGAAACATTACCCAGAGCCGACTAACTGCTGCTAGGTATCTGTACAAGATATGCCTTTGGGCATAATGACGAGGAGGACAGATTTGCTATAATTATGATTTGATGTTTCCCTTTATAACCAAATGGCACTGTAATAAAATCAGAGAAAATCATATTTAACTGTCTGAAAATGTTATGTCTATGCTCTACCATCCATCAGCGTAAAGGATTCTGCCAATTCAGTACCTATCTAAATGCCAGCTCTGAAAAAAAAATGTATGTTTCCTTGTTAACCAACATCGCTGGGACCCCAGGCTCACTGATTGGCAGCCACTTAAATCCTCTTCAGTACATTCATTGCATGGTTTTTTCTTTTTTTCTTTTCTTTTAGCTCCCAAGATGGCACTGCTCGAACAGCGTGCACTTTTCTGCCTCCTCTGCTGCCTCCCACTGGCGCGTTCTTTCCACTGGCAGGATGACTTCAGGTCAGCAGGTAAGAGACATCAAACTCCAAGTGACTTCCGGATGCTGCATGTTTTGATGTGTGTGCAAGTCCTTTTAAGAAGTGTCCCTGTGGGGGCTGGGGAGATGACCCCCGTGATAAAATGCCTGCTGTGCCAGCTTGAGGACCTGAATTGGATCCCCAACCCTGATGTTAAGAAGTTTTCAGTGTTGTGTGTGTGTGTGTGGGGGGGGGGGGGGGGTGGGCAGGGTCAGGGGGGATCCCTGAAACTTACTGGCAAACCATCCTAGATGACTTGATGAGCTCAGTGAGTGATCTTGCCTCAAAAAAGCAAAGACATAAAAGACACTGTTCATCGATCTCTGGCTTCTGCAATCATGTACACACATATGCATGTACATCTGAGCATGCATGTCTATATGCGCACACTAACAAGGACTTACCACACACACACACACACACACACACACACACACACAAAGAGGCGTGCAAATACGTTCAGGGAAATAGCTCATCCTGAGGTAGGGAGGGGCCAAACCCTTATCTCTTTATGATCCAAACTGAACAAGCATGTGTTTTCTTGTCTTGCTACGACCATGGAAAATGTCCCAAACAACTCCACCTCCCCCTTCCACCACCTCTATTCAACTCCTGCCAGGTACAGGAGCTCACCTGCCACGGCGGCGTTTACAAGGCAGTCTCCAACCCTGCTTGTGTCTTGACAAACAAGCTTAGTCCTGGGGAGGTGGAGAGGTATGTGAGAAGATAACAATCTGGACTCTTGAGGTCCGAAGGGATGTGACTGTTTCTACCTCAGTATGAGGAGAAGTGGAGGCAAGTAGATACTGGAACCCCAGGGGAGATTAGACATGCTCAGGAAGGGATAAAGGAGGAGGAAGATTTAGACCATACTAGAAAAAGTAGCTAGAGTGGGACAGGTACACCTCATGTCACCAAGAAGGACCTATCTTGCCAGGACATTGCTTCAGAAGCATCGTGAATGCCTGCTCATCTTAAAGAAAACTGTGACACACGTGTGTCTCAATCTATGTCCTGTGGAGAATACAGCAGGAGGTGGCTACAGTCAGAATGATGTCACACTGTCTACACCCACAGATCCCTATACCTGAATACATGTACTCACTTCGGATCTGGTTGTTCGTGCTGGTTGGGTGACTCCTTTTGATAGCATCTACAAAAGGGCTTGCATAACTCCGTGGCTTTGAGATAAACTTTGCTCTACTTCATAATTGGGGAAATGGATGGATCAATTATATTGATAATTGCACAGGTAATTGAATAATATCTCAGAGGTCCTTCATCCCTCAACAATTCCCAGGAAGTGAGGGCTCTCTGGATGCAGCGGTGACTAAGGAGCGGAGCTTGTCATCAGGGAACCTGTGACCTACTTGAAATGTACTTAATTTTTCCAAGTATCAGTTTCAGAGATTGGAAACAGGTCACATGATGGGTAAATTATTATCCAGGGTACATTTTATGTCATTCACTCTTTTTTTTTTTTTTTTTTTTTTTTTTTTTTTGGTTTTTCGAGACAGGGTTTCTCTGTGTAGCTTTGCGCCTTTCCTGGAGCTCACTTGGTAGCCCAGGCTGGCCTCGAACTCACAGAGATCCGCCTGGCTCTGCCTCCCGAGTGCTGGGATTAAAGGCGTGCGCCACCAACACCCGGCTGTCATTCACTCTTATTGGTGCACTGAGAATTTAAAGACATGTTTTCTCTCCTCTCATCTTTAAACATCACTGGAAATTTGTTCCTTGAGGACAGGGTTATTTAAATTATTCATCTTCCTGGGATTTGTGTTAGCCCAATGCCATACTCATTCTAGATGCTCAAAAGTGGCTACATGAATATTTTTTAAGTTATAATTAATAGACTAATTTCTTATCAAGGGAATACATAGAAAATACAGCTAATTCAGGTTATGATTTACTTGTGTGTGTATGTGTTATAAGTGTATCTGTGAGTGTCCACACCTATATACACAGGCAGAAGCCAGAGGAAAATGTCCAGTGTCCTGTTCTATCTCTGTACCTTATTCTCTTGAGACAATCCCACACTGAACCTGAGACTAGGCCGAAAGCCAGCAAGCCCCGGAGATACTTCTGTCTCCACTGACCACAGGATTGGGGCTTCAGGTCCGAGCATCCATGCCTAATTTTTTATGTTGTGCTGCAAATTTAAACTCATGCCTGTGTAGCAAACTCTCTTGCACATTAAACCATCTCCCCAAACCCTTCTTTTGATTGTTTGGGACAGCTTTATGTAGCCCAGGCTGACCTCTAACTCACTGTGCAGCAAATGCTGGCCTTGGATTATTTATCCTGTTCTCTTCACAAGCACTGATATGATTAGGCATGTGCTGCCCTACCTGGAAAGGCTTAAAGTATGGGCTAGAGACTCATCATGTGCTGATGAAGGACAATGAAAGTCTAAAAGAGAATGCAATTTTCCTACCATGTATACATGCCGAGACTCAGGAATATTTGACTACCAAAAATATATACCAAGTAGCATACTATAGGTCCAAAGTTCCTATTCAAGTAAAGTTGAGGAGGATCGAGAAAAGATAAACTGAGCCACAATCTAGAGCATCCAAGATGAGGTGGTTCTGACGTCTCTTTCTTCTTCCTTACGATGATTTCAGACAGAGGGAGAGATGAGATGCAGGCTCATGCGATGTGGAGCTGTAAGACACCGTTTTCTGTACCCAGTGTAGTACCTGTGACTCCTAGAGTCTGGGTGAGCAGGCTCCTAGAGCAGAGAAGGCTTTGGAGAACCACAGAGTGTTTGAAGAGGTTCCCATGGTTTCAGTAGAATTAAGATCTCATTTGTGGGCTATGGCGCTCTGCTGCTAGGCTGGGTCTCCAAAGCAGCTAGGAGTTCTCTGGGGCTCCTCACTGAGCTGCGGGAGCCAGTGTTCTCCCTGCTGGTCTAGCCCTGCCGTGGCTGCCTATGGGTGGAGACACAGCAGCGCACTGGCTGCTCATCACAGAAGGAAAGGCAGAAGATGTCTCCTACCCTGTTACTCTCTAGACTTGTCATCTCCCAGTTAGACCAAGCCTGACTCTACAGATAACCTGACATGGGAGATGAAGAACCTTCTGTAATTCTAAAGAAGCCACAGAATATTCACCAATAAGGAGGTAAAATGAAATAATAAAAAAAATCTTCGAGGAATTGTCCCAACTTTTGAATGTGCCCTGAAGATGAGTGGAATCCCCAGTGGAGATCTGCTGACCCTTCTAAGGACTCTCCATCCTTTGAGTAGTGAGAGGTTACCAGCTCTGGAGAAGGGAAGAAGTTGACTGCTGGTTACATGCAACTGTCAGTATTAGGCAGATGATGAATACACTCATTTCATCCACATTCATCATCCACATAGCTGTCCTGAAGCTGGTTAAGGCCTTTATCAATGGGCACCAGAGAGAGAACTTAAATTGCTTAGGCCACAGCACCATGGCTTGGTGTGTGAAAGAGGACCACTTGGATCCAGTACTGGGCTTCACTCTATGTCTTTCTTGAAAACTGCCTCCTATCATTATTTCATCAGTGTGGACCAGGACGCAGCAGCTCTTCACCTCGAGTCAGCCTACTTGGAATCTTCTGATTCAGTTAAATTGGAGTGAGGACTGGGATCTGCATTTCTAAGCTCTGGGTGATACCCATGATGCTGGCCTGAGGATCAGCTTGGTGTAGGAGGCCTTGTGTGCAAAAGCCTCCATCACCGGCTGGTGCTTCACACATGAGTCATCAGTGGAGCATGTGAATAAGATTATTGCCGAGACTCAGAGCCTTGCTGAGCAATGCTGCATGATAACAAGCAGGGTGCCACACTCCACACAGCCCTGGGTGTTTGGCAGAGTCTGTACAGTACAAAACACAGACTCTGTGCAGCACAGGAATCAGCTCCCACACGTCAGTCAAGTGAATGTTGGGGGCAGGCTCAGCGTATCAAGAAAAGTATAGGTAGGGATTTATCATCATTTGGACCCAACATCTCTGGTTTTTATTTTAGTTGCTGTATGAGTGTTCTGCATATATACGTGCATGCCGGAAGAGGTCATCAGACCCTATCTATAGATGGTTGTGAGCCACCATGTGGGTGCTGGGAATTGAACTTAGGACCTCCGGAAGAGCAGCCAGCGCCCTTAACCCTCCCCACCCCCCAAGCCATCTCTCCAGCCCGTGGACCCAACATCTAAAAGTAAAGTCTGGATTTGATGAGGTTTCGAAAGGAGGGCAGCTGCAGGCATATGGAAGAGTCCAGGCTTCAGAGATGAGAAGGAGAGTCAAGAGTGGGTGGGTCAAAGACCATCTACGATGGCTTTGAATGAAGGATAGGAGAGACTGGTGGTGTTTCAGGTTGGTTCCTTTCCACAGAGTTGTATTGAGTCTGGTGCATCAGAGGCTGTATTTAGACTAGTGGGGGCCAGCTCTTGAGTGGTAGCTAGTCTGGGCCGCTGTCCTCATTCTTACCATCACATAATACTCCACACATACCGAAGTCTTGATTCTGAAGAGGAAATGGTCGTGTCTGGGATCAGGGATAATTCCAAATAAAGAACAAATCATAGATTGTGAAAAGGTTTGTTTGACTCACAGGATTCTGGCCTGGAACTCATAAGATAGAGAATTCTGAGGTTCAGCGTGGGGCTGGACAGTTGTGAGAAGAGGAAATTGGGAGACAGTCATTTAGTTTCATCTTGGGCCACTGGCTTTGATATTACTATGGAACAATGTCAGGTCCAGATGTACAAGAAGTGTAAGCATGCTGGGCAATAGTGGCGCACGCCTTTAATCCCAGCACTGGGGAGGCAGAGGCAGGGGGATCTCTGTGAGCTTGAGGTCAGCTTGGTTTACAGAGTAAGATCCAGGACAGTCAGAGATACATGTAGAAACCCTGTCTCAACACACACACACACACACACACACACACACACACACACACACACACACAGAGTATAAACACTAATCAGAAGATGCATGTCTATCTCCATCTTTTTATTCCCCAAAGCCCCATATGGTTTGTACAAAGCAGGCCCCTGGGAAGGGTGAGAAATGGGAGGGTGTTGGGGAAATGAATTAGTAATGTGCTTGTCACACAGTATGAAGATCAGCACCCATGTGAAATCTGGGCATACGTCTACAACCCCCAGTGTTGGGGAGGGAGAAACAGCTGAATCCATGGAGCTCATTGACCTGTCACCCTATTCCGTCAATGAGCTCCAGGTTCAGTGAGGTTTCTGTCTCCAAAAAAACCAGGCGGAGAACACTTGAAGAAGACAGCTGACGTAGACCTCTACATTCACATGTACAAATGAACACACACACCACACACACACACACACACACACACACACACACACACACACACACTGCCAGCAACTATTGCCCTGGAACTCCTAGCACAGTCAAGTCTGAAGTGGACTGGGTTGCTGCCGTGTGTTCACATCAAGTCACACGAACCTGTTTTTCAGCATGGTTCCATAAGATACAAGCGGCGATGTCTGCTGCCAGCTCAGGCCACAGTAATATCCCCAAAGGAAATGGATCCTACCCCGTCGGTTGTACAGACGTGATGTTCGGTTATGCTGCTGAGGTAATGCCTTACTTTGCCTTAACCTTCAATCCTGGCCTTGGCCTTGCTCGCTAGCATGTGTGCTAACTTGATCCGGCAGTCACCCGAGAATGAGTCATTGGCCGCGGGGCCCCCCCCCCCCCCCCCGTGGCCACGCCTTTTATTACTGTGTTGTTCTTCAGCTGTTCGCTGTCTCCTGATTAATTTGCTGATGAATCTTATGTTTTCTCGGATTTCCCTTCTATTCAAAGATGGTTATTCTATCTTCTCTCCTGTGGTTATCTATAGGCACCCAGCATTTCCCTAGACGTCCTTAGGAAAGACAGGGATTTGGGCCCTGGGAATAAAATATTCAAAGTACTGCACTTGGGCTGTGTATGATGGAGAGCATGTTCATTTCTTCTCCCAACAGAGCGTCTTCTTGAGATTGTATTACCCAGCTCAAGATCAAGATCGCCTTGACACTGTTTGGATCCCAAACAAAGAATATTTTTTCGGCCTTAGTAAATTTCTTGGAACGCCCCGTTTTGTAGGCAACATTTTGAGCCTGTTATATGGTAAGATTTCTATTGGTCCTGTTCTGAAGTTACATGCATATGTATATATATATGTGTGTGTGTGTGTGTGTGTGTATGTAATATGCATACAAGAAACAAAAGTTACAAGTAGTAAGACTAAGGTTGATTTCCTCCTAAAATGGTAAGGATGGGATTTCTCTTCTTTTTTTAAAACTGTGTGTGTGTGTGTGTGTGTGTGTGTGTGTGTGTGTATGTGTGTGTGTGTTATGCACACAAGTGTGCATTCATATGAAGGCCGGAGGACAACCCGAGGTGTTATTTCTCAGAAATGCAGTTCACCCACTTTGAGACAGGCTCTCCCAGTAGTCTGGGGCTCACCAGTTAGGCTAGACTGGCTCATAGGCAAGCCCCAGGGACCCTCCATCTCAGCCTCCACAGCACCGGGATTACATGTGTGTGCCTGGTATTTTTATACCACCACATGCAAGGCAGACACTTTAACAGCTGAATGATCTCCCGAGCTAGAAAGACGGGATTTCCTAAAAGGTTTGGGCGACACTCAGGGAAGCGAGGGCTCTTTATCATTTTACAAATTCTGATTTGGATGGGATGGGATGGGATGGGATGGGATGGGATGGGATGGGGATGTTATATTTGCCTTAACATCTTCTTATACCTGAGCCTCAGTTTCCCTCTTACATCCTGTGGTGGAAGCCACAATGTGGTCAGAGTAGCAGACTGTCTGGTGGGGCCATTGCCTGCACATTTTGTGTCAGAAGAAAACAGAAAAATAGAAACCAAGCCCAGCTGACCTCTCACTTGTCACAAGAGACCTCAGTTCATGGCCGTCACCACCCCCAAAGGACTCATTTCTCTCCTACAGTCTGAGACAGTCATCATTTACTATGTCTGCAATATACAAAGGGAGACTTTCCGTTCCTAACATTTGTTAGATCAGGTGAAAATTGAGCCTGTGTTAATTACACCTTCAAAATTTTCAGCTTTGGGAATTTTCTTTAACTTTAGGTTTTCATAGGAATTGCTTTAAAGTAGGAAAATACTCTAAACTAGAAAATACTATTGCAGCCGGGCGGTGGTGGCGCACGCCTTTAATCCCAGCACTTGGGAGGCAGAGGCAGGAGGATCTTTTTGAGTTCGAGGCCAGCCTGGTCTACAGAGCAAGATCCAGGAAAGGTGCAAAGCTACACAGAGAAACCCCGTCTCGAAAAACCAAAAAAAAAAAGAAAGAAAGAGAGAGAGAGAGAGAGAAAGAAAGAAAGAAAGAAAGAAAGAAAGAAAGAAAGAAAGAAAGAAAGAAAGAAAGAAAGAAAGAGAGAAAGCACTATTGCAGTGTGGAGTAATTTATAAGCCACGTCCACAACAACTATCACATTCAGTCTTTTCCTGACCAAATGTTTGTTTATGATAAGAAAATGATGTTCACATGACCATAATAATAATGATGAAAACAATTAACTAAGATGTGAAGGAAGGGAGCTGACATTTTTCCAGTTTTAAGGTTTTTATGGTACTTTATATATAAAAATGGGTGCTTTATATATAAAACCTCATTAGATATCAGTCTCATTAAAACTGTAAGATCACAATGACCCCTACCACTTTGTGGAAGAGTAATCTGAAGCTGAGGAGTATGCCCAACTAGTCAGTGGCAGTCTCATGAAAAGCTCCCTTTGGTGTGTGAATTCCCCAGCTCCCTTTGGTGTGTGAATTCCCCGTCTCTCCATCTTTTGCTGGACTGTGATCATCACAAGAGGAGAGTCTGGTGCTCAGGTCCTGGCTGTCAGCATAAGGGTTTCCTGGATGGTTAGTTTTAAATGAAATGTTCAATGTTATCTCAAAGCCTCAAAGTAGAAACAAGTATTGTCCTTCTAGAACATGCCCGTAAGTAGGACAATCTCTCCCCGTGAGGTCAGTGGCAGTGAGGACCGACTAGTAATTGATGCACTTATGAGGAAGGCACATTGAAGTCCCTGGTTGGCGAGTATTTAGTATCTGGCTTTTAAAGTGAATATACGAATTTATAAAATCATAGCTAAGACTCCATGGATTGGGGATTTTGTGCCGGAAGACGTAAATTAATTAGCTAGCAGCATTTAAGCCAGAGGAAACATTGATTTACCTCCATTATTGTCTAGGTTCAAGGACAACCCCTGCAAGCTGGAATTCTCCTCTGAGGACTGGCGAAAAATATCCACTCATTGTCTTTTCTCATGGTCTTGGAGCGTTCAGGTAATGCTTGGGAGACAAGACAGTTTTTCCCCCCCCTGGAGCTGAGGACTGAACCCAGGGCCTTGCACTTGCTAGGCAAGCGCTCTAACACTGAGTTAAATCCCCAACCCCTGGTAGTTTTAGTTCTAAGCCATCACCGACTCAATCTATTTCTTAAAAATAAAAAATCAGATTTCAGAATGTAATATTGGCGCATGTCGGACACTTGGGGTTCCCTAAGAACTGGCTGTGGGGCTGGTGGAAAGTTGGGTAGTATCTCTCTTCAGCACTGGATTCATGGTTCAGAAAATTATTGGATTTCTGCTGCAGTAGTGATCGGCAACTGGGAATTCGAGAATCAACCGTAGGCAGCCATCTCTAAAAAAGCTACCTCGCAGCAGAGCCCGGGCATTCAGCTTTCACACCGTCAGTGGCTGCTACAGCAGAGCGCGGATGTCTTCCCTACGAAGCTGGAAGCGGTGACTCTGACTGCAGCAGGCAGGTCTTCGAGTCTGCGCAGTGGATCACATCCCTTCCAGTGCCTTCAGCAGTAGCAAACGCGGTTCCTAGACACCCCTTTTGTATTTCTACGGTCATTGACTATGGAACACATGAAGTGAGACAGAGAGCTTAGAAAATGGCGATATAGAAGAGTGGGAATGTGACTGTCCACAGTTATTTACCCCCTGCTCGAAGTTTGACCATTCCCAGAACACTAAGTGTGTGTTGAGTAGTTACACTGCTTTAAATAGGGTCAAGGCGCTGAAGATACTTGTGCTCACTTGACCTTAGTGGTGACCGCCTTTCACAGGTAAAGACCCCCAACTGAGAAGACTCAAGGGCCCAAAGCAGGACCGGCAGTTAGCAAGTGATGGAACCTGACCTACCTTCTGTGTACTGCCTCCCTGTGTGCGTTACCTTGTGAAACGTTTCTGGAGCTGTGGAGATGGCTCAGTGGTTATAAAAGCACTTATTGTTCTCACAGAGAACCCAAGCTCATAGCCCAGGGCCCATGTCGGGTTGCTCTCACCTCTGACTGCAGCTCCAAGGGACACAGTGCCCTCTTCTGGCCTTCACACGCAACTGCACATACATGCACCTATACATATACACATAAATAAAAAAATTAAATCTTAAAAAGGAAAACCTTACTTTCCCTACCCTAAATGTAAGCCTTTGTTCTTAGCCCTATTTCATAAGTGATGACAAAATTTAGTAGCTATCTAAAATCAGATAGCTAATAAAGATTTAAAAACTTCAAAATTTAGTTCAGATCACTTCACCACTGAGCTGTGTCCCCAGCTTATGAGAACAGCGTTTGGATATGGCCCCCACATTTGCCCTTGATAAAGAAGGTGTTTTTGCGTATCACTAGATAGTGGACAATCAGATACTTTTCTGAGCATTCCCAAAGAGGAAAGGGAAGTCAACAGATAAGAGGAAAGTTGAGTCAAGGATGGAGCTGAAGAAGACAGTCAGGTGAGGGATGAAAGAGAATAATTAAACCTGTTGTAGAGATGGTCCTGCATCAACTCTAAAAGTCATTATTTGGAATCACTGTGACATTGACTCTGAGTTTCATTAACTCAGCATTCTTGACAGTTTAGACCACTCAATTGCTTGCTTTAGAGGCCTTATCCTGTGTACTGTAGGATGCTTAGCAGTGTGCCTCTGCTCACCAGACGCCAGAGGAAATAAAACACCTCCAGACACTGCCACATGCCTCCTAAGGGGTAAGCCCTTTGAGGACCAGAGCTGCCCAAAGTGCCGATGCAGGGTGTAACGGGCTCCATCTTCCTTGTTTTCTCAGTGGACTTGGTTTTGTAATTGTGGTTGGTAATTGCTTCCCTCTTTTTGTTTTCCAGAACAATCTATTCTGCTATTGGCATTGGCCTGGCATCTTATGGGTTCATAGTTGCTACTGTAGAGCACAGGTATGTTCCTGTGTATGTCAAATTCAGAAACAAAATAAACTATGTTATTGTTCTTAACTCTACCTATAACTGTTCCCTAAGCTTATGAAAACCATGGGTGGAATTTTACATGATGAAAAGAAAAAGAGAATGAACTACATTTTCAAGATCTTTAAGACAGTTCATGTCCTGAGAGCAATAAAAGTCTGCTGTGGACTAAACTGCCATGTTTCAGACACTATCTCAGTTCTTTAGAATTTGTAACAATCCTATGTGATGGTTGTTTTATTCATGTCACACAAGATTGAAATGGAGGCACTACAGGTAATTTACCCAAAATCATTTTACCTGAAATACCTAAATCTATCAGGTGGAATTGGATTTCAGAGAGTTTTGTGTTATTTTTGTAGTACAGGGGATTGGAAACAGGACATTGTGCGGATTAGGCAAGCACTTTACCACTGAGCTGTGTCCCCAGCTCATGAGAACGGCTTTTCAACATGGTCCCAATGTTGTCTTCTAGGATTGTGATAATGGAGGGGTTTTTGCATGTCCCTAGAGAGTGGACAGGTAGATCCTTTTCTGAGTACTCCCTTGGAGTCCTCTTTTACTTGTGGAGGGAAAAGGTAGAGCAGAAGAGGAAAGAGAAGTCAACAGAGGAGAGGAAAATGGAACAATTGAGGAAGGCGGTCGGATGAATGGAGCGTAATTAAATCTGTGTGTGTGTTGTAGAGACAAATCTGCATCAGCAACTTACTATTTTGAGGACCAGGCGGCTGCAAAAATGGAAAACAGGTCTTGGCTTTACCTTAGAACCGTAAACCAAGAGGAGGCGGAGAGAGTCCGGAAAGAGCAGGTACAGTTCAGTGAGGGAAGAGGCTGTGGCCTTCAGAGCACAAAGAAAATGACGACATCTGTTAATGTTCACTGCTAGCTCTCCCACTTACCCAAAGGTCTGTCAGAAGGCTCTCCAAGTGGAGAAACACCTTTGTATTAAAATGTCTGTTTCACAGAAAAACAGACAAAATTACTCTGGGGAATGACAGTGTCTCTCAGAATTCTCTTCTGTTAAAGTGTCTGGTTTGGGAATCTCAAAACGGATTTAAAAAAAAAAAAGATGACTAGATGTATTATTAAAAAGGTTTCAGAGAGGTTGCATCCATTAGTCTAAATATACAGGCCTTTCTCAGACCTCGGGAGGCAGAAGCAGGCAGACCTCTGTGAGTTTGAGACCATCTTGGTCTACATACTGAGTTCTGGGTCATCCAGAGCTACATAATGAAGCCCTGTCCATTACCTCCTCACCCCCGCCCTAGAGAAATGTACAAGCCTTAAAATCCGCCTGTCTGTGAATGTTAGCTCCATGACTTGGCAGTGGAACGATCCGGGCCAGTAAATCTTGTGCTTTGATGTGTTACAAAATAGTGATTAACGATATCTGTCTCCCATGGTCACTGGAATAATTACTTGAGATAAAGTTTACCAGCTGCTTCTTTATCTTGGGTGTGTTAGATGCGGCAGGATATTTAGACCCACACAACATTTCATTGAAGTAGGCTACGGCACTATGGAATCTTCCTTTCCAGGAAGCTCAGAAAGCTGCAAGGACTCACAAGGTCCCTCCCCGAGGTTGCACAGATAGGGAGCAGCTGACTGCCCTACTGCTGGAGGGATGGAGCTTTTGTGAGTCACCACTCACGCCATGTAAGCGACCCTGATACACTTAGCAGTTCATCAAGCTAGGCTTGGACTCGGTGGAATCATTTTTTTCTTCTGTTGGCATTCTCTCTGAGATGGGTGGACTTTGTTCACATGCCCCCACTATTAGTATACAAAAATAGAAATCCGAACAAGTCACATATCAGGGAAGCAAGAGGTGAGCTGAGTCCAGGTGCAGCTGAGACCCCCATCACAGTGCTAGCTTGTATCCCTATAGTTTTTCACTGAGGTGTTTGCAGTGTGTAACTAACCATTCTCCCACAGGCAACTCTACACAAACCTTAAGGTGTTACAATATCTTATGTATCATTTCCTTCTAATTATTGTATTAGGTGCGGCAAAGAGCAAAAGAATGTTCCCAGGCTCTCAATGCAATGCTTGACATTGAACATGGAAGCCCAAAAGAGAATGTACTAGGTACAGACTTTGATTTGAATCAGCTGAAGGTGAGCGTTTAGCAGAGCTCTTTCTTCCTTGGACTGTGATTTTTGTATTGTTCTTTGTTGGCTGTTTTTCTGCTACATTGCAAGGTAGATGATAAGAAACTTTGTGATGGATGGCTAGGATTGTCAACTTGACCCAGTCTAGAATCACCTAGAAAGGGAGACTCAATGGGGGATGGTCTACACTGGGTTGGCCTATGGGTATGTTTGTAGGGGATTGTCTTAATTAAGTTCATTGATGTGGGAAGTCCACTGTGGGCAGAACTAATCCCTAGGCAGGAAGTCCTGAACTGTGTAAGAGTAGAGAAATGTAGCTGAGCACGAGTAAACAAGTAAGCTAGCAAGTGAGAAACCATGAATACATTCATTTCTCTCTGCACTTGGTTATTGACTAGCTGTTTTAAATTCCTGACATCGACTTCCATGCCATCATGGACTATAAACATAGAATTGTGAGCTATAATAGACCCTTCCTCATCTAAGTTGCCCTTTCTCTACCCCCCAGGATATTTTACCACAGCAATAGAAATAAAACTAGACCAGAATGTGCATGTGTGCACATACACATACACCCCCCCTACACACACACACACACACACACACACACACACACACACACACACAGTGCACACAATGCAGTCAGCAATGAAACCTACATCAGGTTAAATTGTAAATAAAACTGCCACTTTGAACTTAAAACAGTAGTTACATGTGGCTCAACTTCCTACTTCCAAGGGAGGTATAATTTGTTGCATAGTGATGGCATCATTTTAAGCTTGATCTTGAAGAGTTGGCCAAATGTTTTGAATGGCGTTTTTTTTTTTGGGGGGGGGTGCAAGTGTGAATGGTATGAAGTGTAGATTGGAGGGCAGGGTGTAGAAGGAACTAGAAGCAGTTTAGTTTGAGGTTAAGATGATGGGCTCTTCTCTAGATACAATCAAGAGTTGGCTATGAACAAGCCACCTTACTGCAGCCTGAGAGACCAGCTCCCAGAACAGCTCTGGAGTTGCAGATTGAATGCCTTTAGAATAGGGGGCACTAGGAATAATTCTTATTTATCTGAGGGAATAGAAACTGACAGATGTACTGAGGATCACGTTATTTCTCTCAAGTTCTTCTACTTCCTTTCTTTGTTCTGCCTCCCCTTATATAGCATCCCAATGAAAAGCAATAAAAAACTGCGTTTGAGGGTCATAATACATTTCTTGAGCCGACGATAGGGAGCAGAGCCATTTGCCATGGAAACACATAGGCACAGACATGGTGTTTGGCGCTTTCCGGGCAGTGGCATTGAAAGTGTCCCAAACCTAAAAATATGTATTTTTTTTTTTAAACCCTGCTTGTAACTCCAGATCATGAGGAAGGGGACTTGGAACTGTTTATTCAAGGCTGTGAGGCCAGACCATCCTCTGTAGCTCTGGCTAATTGTGTAACTTTTCCCACAGTTAGTTGGACATAAAACTATTTCTCTCAGGACTTGGTTAATTGATGAATTATTATTTGGACCTAAACAATGGACAGTTAGTTAATTGACCCTTGAGTCTTGTAGTAAGAATCTGAGGTTAGATCATGCAGAGAGTTAATGCTTGAATAGTTTGTGTAGGGCGTTAGTCATTGGTCTGAGTGGTCAGCCAGACTTTTAGCGGGGAAACTGGCACCAAAGTTGCTTCGTGGCTGACCTTGGTTCTACAATAAGACATCTGTGTAGCTAAAGTTTTCCTGGTTCTGTTCAGCTCCTGCGGCACTGCCGCCAGCCGTTTGGACTCAAGTAAACACACAGAGACTTATATTGCTTACAAACTGTATGGCCGTGGCAAGCTTCTTGCTATCTGTTCTTATATCTTAAATTAACCCATTTCTATTAATCTGTAAGTTGCCACGTGGCTTGTGGCTTACTGGTACTTTTACATCTCACTTCCTCTGTGTCTGGCTGGCGACTCCTGACTCAGCCTTCCTGTTTCCAGAATTCTCTTCTCTGCTTGTCCCACCTATACTTCCTGCCTGGCTACTGGCCAATCAGCATTTTATTTACCAACCAATCAGAGCAACACATTCACAGCATACAGAACGTATCCACAGCACACCTGGGAATTTGTCCTTGTGTATTTTCTGTGGAGGTTTATCTTTTCTGGTTTATATTTTCTGTGGAGGTTTATCATTTTAGTTTGAATTTGCTCTCAGGCCCCAAATCAGCCAATTGTATGTAGCTTGTCATAGAACTGAGAAGAAATTGCTGTTTTCTTTATGTCAGTCTGAGCTAATGATAAAGAACAGGGCCTAAGTGTCTTACAGTCCTCATGGAACAGTAGATCTAATTATGAAGCATATCCTAGTATATTTTCTATTTATCAAAATTATATAGCTTAATGAGGAGTCATCTTTAGACAGTCCACAGATATAAGTGCCACAAGATTGAGATGTAGTCATGAGATTACATATACACATTACATGAAAATGCACAGCAACAAGGAGATTCTACAGCTGTTTTTGCACATGTGAATTTACAGACAGAAGCAGCCAGTTTCCAGAGTCTGTGGTCCTGTAAGCCTTGTTTGAACGGGGTTCCTCCATCAGAGAATTAATCATCTGGTGGGTTGACATCTGAATTATCAATCGCCATTCTCTGTAGTTGCATCATGGCCTGCGACAGCTCGGGACACCACCTCCTTCTGTCTCCATGCCTCTGTACATGTCCCCTTGGCCTGAGACAAACACTTCCTTTTTACTAACTCCTGTCTAATCTTCAACACTCAAGTCAGACGTCACCTGCTCTGAGAGGCTCCTGTGGACTCCAAGGCCTTTGCAGAGCCCGGGTTAGCTATTGTACTGCCAAATGTGCTCCTGGGCCCTGGGGCCTCAAATGCTGTGTGATGTGGTATCGGATGGAAAGTTTCTATCACTTTCTTCCATGATAAACTGTGAGCTCACTAAAGTGAGATTACAGTGTCAGACATGGGAGATAGTCAATAAATATTTTTAGAATGAATAAACTAATAAACATGAATGAGGTGGGATGGAAATCAGGAGAGGGGCTGTTTCAGTGTGGATGATAAAAACTGGTAAGTTTACCTCTGAATGTCTGTCTGTCTGTCTCTCCCTCTTTGTCTCTGTCTCTGTCTCTGTCTCTCTCTCTCTCTCTCTCTCTCTGTGTGTGTGTGTGTGTGTGTGTGTGTGTGTGTGTTCTATGTTATGTCCTCAAGGCACTTAACCAGACCTGAAGTGAATAACGATTGTATGATGGACAGATTCTTTAATGTACTCTTCTAATGCTGGGTGAGTTGCTGACTCACTGTCCTGCTTTGTCTACCCAGGGTGCTATCGATGTGGATAAAATAGCGGTGATTGGACACTCTTTTGGAGGAGCAACAGTTATTCACACCCTTAGTGAAGACCAGAGATTCAAGTAAGAGACAAAGCAAGACAACCGAAAAAGACTGGAATAGAGGGCAGGGTGACACACAGGACAGGGAACTGTTTTTCTGAAATTCTAGTGATTAAGGGATCTTCGGGGTTTGTAAGTCTTATTATATTTTACATTTCTTTGTTTCATTTTACGTGTATGGATGCTCTGCCTGTGTGTGTGTGTGTGTGTGTGTGTGTGTGTGTGTGTGTGTGTGCACCATGTGCACGCTTTGTGCTGAAAGAGCTAAGAAGAGGGTATCAGATGCCTGAAACTGTAATTAGGGTTAGTTGTGAGCTGCCATGTGGGTGCTGGGATTTGAGCCTGGGTCCTGGGCCAGAGAAACAGTTTCTCTAAACCATGGAGCTAGCTCTCCAGCTCGAGCTTTACTATTGTTCTTTGCTTCATCGAGGTGCTACATTTTCCTCGGCAGGGACCATTTATTTGTCCTGCTCCTAAAACCTTCCCCTTGCCCTTGTAATAGAGCAGCAGTATACAGGGACCTCTGGAGTAGGGTACGGAGTCCTTTGTGTGTGTACCTCAACAGTACCCTGGGTCACCTCTGTAGTAGGGTACGGAGCCCTTTGAGTGTGTACCTGAACAGTATCCTGAGTCACCTCTGTAGTAGGTAGGGTATGGAGTCCTTTGGACGTACACCTGAACAGTGCACTGGGTCACATGGTAGCTGGATGTTTAGCTTTCAGAGAAGCCTCCACATTGATTTCCAGTGTACCTGCAGCAGTTCATGCTGCTACCAACAGTCGACAAGGCTGCCTCTCTCCCCACACCCTTGTTGACATTTGCTGATTCTCACTGGCATGAATGAGATGGTCTCTCCAAGACGCTTTAATCTGCACTTCCAAAAGGCTAAGGAGGTTGAGCACTTTTAAAAATACTTATTAGCTGTTAGTTTCACACACTTTGGCCCATTCTTCTTCTTCTTTTGCTGTCGTTAAGTTGGGTTCTTTCTTGTTGTCTAGTTGTTTTTAGTTCTTTGTGTATTCCTGCCTCCCTCATCTGTGGATCGTAGCTTCATTGGATGAGTGTGTGTAGAGGCCGGGAAATGAGAAGGGGTTTCACAAGCAGTGAGAATAGAGGCTGTGTGGGAGGGTGGGGGAACGTAAGAGAACACGTGATATGACGGCGAGGATGTGTGAACGGAGATGGAGAGGAGTGGGGGAGGGTCAGCCCGGACGAAGTATGCAGAGCGTGCCATAAAGAAACCTGCTACTTGGTCAGCTAGTTTTGAAAACAGTTTCCTCACCCTTATCCATCCCCCATTGTCCTTATTTATCTCTAAAGGGTCCCCTGTGTTCACTTGGAAACTTATCTTTATGTCTTTACTGTGGCATGCTTGTGATAACATTGCTGCCATTTTTATAGACTTCCCTAAGACACTGGGTTTTGAATTTTATCATCAGCTTTTCTTTTCTTTTGTCTTTAAATTGAAGCTAGATCTAAAATCACAGTTATTTGGGCCAAAGTCAGACAAAAGCTCGGTTTTCTAACATTCAGAAACATTTTCTTTCTTTAACGACTTATCCTAGACTCACATAGAACCAACTCTCTATGGAATGAGCTGGACCTTTTGAGACATTTTCCCCTCATGTAAGGGTATTCTCTACTGTCATCTCCTCAGCAGATCGGTGGATTTCCAAAAACACCAGGGAACGGGATCAAACTTAGTGGGAAAAAGAAAATTTGATTCTAAATTTTTTAGATTTATTTTTATTATTTTTATTTATTTGTATGTGTATCTCTGTGTGTATGTGCGTGCGTGTGTGTGTGTGTGTGTGTGTGTGTGCATACATGTGAGTGCAAGCGCCCAAGGAGGCTGGAGGTGTCAGACCCCCTGGAGCTAGAGTTACAGGTAGTTGTGAGCCATCTAGCATGTTCCTCTGAAAGGACAGTAAAGACTCTTAACCATGGAGACATCTTTCTAGTCCCCAAAGTTGTACTTTCACAAGGTATGCCTCATGTGTTTTACCCCCTAAATGCAGTCCTGTGTGTCTGGGGTATCTTGTTACCATGAAATAGGTGTAATAGACACACTGTGAAGCACCCAAGACTTTGGAGATGGGCTGGAGAGATTGATCAGCAGGGAGGAGCGTGCACTCTTATGCACTTCCCAGCACTTCAGGCAGTTCACAACCACCTTAACTCCAGCTCCGAGAGATCTGGCGCCATCTGCTGGCTTCTCTGGAAATCGGTACATACCCCCCAATGTACACACACACACACACACACACACACACACACACACACACACACTAACAAAACGAAACAAAACAAAAACTTAAGAAGAACAACATTTGAAACACAGAAGAAATAAGGCAATACCAGGCCAGCAGTGTCCCAGAGTCCATTGTTGCACCCTTGAGATCCTTGTAGTAAGTCTGTGATATGATCATCCCTGCTGGCCGGCCCGTAACTCATCATTCTCCATCACTGCCAACAATGTCTGCAGATGCGGGGTTGCTCTCGATCCATGGATGTATCCAGTGAGTGAGGAGCTCTACTCCAAAATCCCTCAGCCCCTCTTCTTCATCAACTCTGCACAATTCCAGACTCCGAAAGACATCATGAAAATGAAAAGATTCTACCAACCTGGCAAGGAAAGAAAAATGATTACAATCAGGTAAGTGCTCACGGGCTAGATGATGATCTGCACTTGGAACGCAGGGCGGGGGGCATTGCAAAATGGCTGTGCTGTTGTGAGGTTTTTTTTTTTTTTTTAAGTGGAGACTATAGTTTATCACCTCCAGTACTCTTAGACTCTCTCTCTGTGTTTTTGTTTTTGAGACAGGGTTTTTCTGTGTAGCCCTGTCTGTCCTGGAACACAGTCTGTAGACCAGGCTGGCCTCAAACTTAGAGATCCGTCTGCCTCTGCCTCCTGAGTGCTGGATTAAAGGCGTGCACCAGCACAGCCTGGCTTACTCGTTCTTTTTTGATGTGATGAATGTGTGTTTTGCCTGTCTGTCTATGCACCAAGTGGTGCAGTGTCTGCAGAGGCCAGAAGAGGGCATCAGATTCCCTGGAACTGGAGTTGCACACAGTTGTGAGTTACTATGTGGGTGCTGAGGGCCAAACCTTGGTCATGGGCAAGAGCAGCAAGTGCTCTTAACCATGGAGCCATCATCTCTCCAGCCCCTGACTTGAATGAAAATGCTTTTGGTGACATTAATTACAGTGCTTATATTGACAGTTTAATATATACATATATATATATATATATATATATATATATATATATACACACACACACACACACACACACACACACACACACACACACACATATATATTATATACACACACACACTAGGTACCAACTGCTTTCATCTGGACCCCTGATAGAGTGTGGTGGAGTAGAACTGAGGGACAGGAGTTCATCCTTAGGCCATGTAAGGATGTCTTGAAAGAAAAAGTGAGAGCATCCATTGTGTTCATCTGTTGGAACAACGTGTGAGTTTATAAGCTCCGCCAATACTACAAAGGGGTGCCCTTGAGTGCTAGCCATATGCTTATATCTTGATACGGTTTTAAACTCACAACAAGAGTATAGAAACTGGGGCTTGAGTGATGCCCAGCAGTTAAGAGGCAGTTGCTGTTCTTGTAGAGGACTGGGTTTTGGATCCCAGCTCCCATGTCAGGTTTCTCACAAATGCCTGAGCTCCAGTTCCCAGGGATCCAATGTCCTTTTCTAGTCTCTGTCAGCAAGTGCGTGCGCTCACACACACATACACACACATGAAAATAAAAATAAATACAAAAAAAGACTTTTAAGCAGAAATGGAACGCATCTTACTGCTCTCTGAACCCTGGTTAATTCGGGGGTGGGGGGTGGGTAATAGGCAGGAAGATGTACCTAGAATAGTTCCCCTTTATCAATAGTTTAGCTTTCCAGATTCCCTTTTCATTGTTTTTGTTATCTATGGCCAGTTAGGGTCAGGAAATATTAGCTGGGAAAAATCTAGAAGTAACAATCGACTTTTTAAAAATGTGACCTGCTCTCCAGAACATAGTGAAATCTTTTACCATCCTGCCGTGATGGGAGCCATTCCTTCATCCAGTGTGTGAATATTCCACGTGCAAACCTCCTGAGAGTCCCCTGGTGCCACCCCAGTCATCAGACCGACTCCCCAACTATCAGGCTGTTACAGCATCCAAGATTAAAGACAGTTCAGTCAGCCAGTGAGGAAGAGGAAGAGAAAAAGAGAAAGATAATTACTTTTCGCATTTTTTCCTTTTTCTCCCCTCCCTCTTTACATATTGTTTTGGTTACTTTTCCTGTTTTGTGTTAAACAACAACAACAACAAAACAAAACAACACTCTGTGAGCTGGAGAGATGGCTCAGCAGTTAAGAGCACTGGCTGTTCTTCTGGGGGATCTGAGTTGTCTTCCCAGCACCCACATGGCAGCTCACAAGCACCTGTAACTCCAGTGGGGCTCGGATGCCTTATCCTGGCTTCCGTGGGTACTGTACATGTGATACACAGACAGTCAAGCAAACACTCAGACACATAAAATAAAAATGATTAAAATATCAAAAAAAAAAACTCAAAAAGAGCACTCACGGATAACAAATAAATAAAAGAGAAAACATACCCTGAAAAGAGTCAGATCGCAGTTCAAGGTGACAGTCCGTCAATGTCACGTAGCATCTGCAGTCACGAGGCGGGAGCAATGAATCCTAGGCACAGCTCACTGTCTCCTTACATAGTCCAGGTTCCTCACCCCAGGAACGGTACCAGCCACGGTGGGTGAGGATTCCCATTCATTTAACCCAATCAAGAGAATTCCCCAGAGGCATACATGGGGTCTGTCTCTCAGGTGATTCCACATTATATAAAGCTGAGATCTAGACAGAATCTTACTAAGGAGCCCTGGCTGGCCTGAACTCACAGACACCTGCCTGTCTCTGCCTCCTGAGTTCTGGGATCAAACACACCACCAGTCCCCGACCCACATATATTATTTTTATTATTATACATTAGGCTTCTTGTATTTTTCCAGGCGTCATTCCAGCGCTTGGGAGACTGATGTAGGAGATTGTGAGTTCGAGTCTCTACTGGGCCATATAGACATTGTCTCAAAGAAAGGTTTTATTTCATTATCAGTTGTTGTTAAACTCTTATTACATCTAATTTATAAATTAAACTTTTCATAGGTGTACAGGACAGGAAAATATAGAAAAAGCAAACCAACAGGATGGTCCTATCTTTGTTTTACTTGCTCCTGCCCCTCCCACATAAGGGAAACTGTCGGGCATTATCCCCAACCCGGTGAAAGAATGGGAGGAGTCATTCCCAACAGGAAATGGCGGTTGGGAGAAGTGGCGCCATATATATAGATCTCAATTCTACACATTGGTCCTGTAGAATTGAGAGTTAGACAGATGGTGAGGGACATTTGGATGTTCCCATCTCTAATTCCTAAACAGAAATCTTACAGAGCACTCAACCCTCGGGCGAAGCCTCCATCTGCCCGTGCGACAGATCTCATTACAGATGGCTGTGAGCCACCATGTGGTTGCTGGGAATTGAACTCAGGACCTCTGGAAGAGCAGCCAGTGCTCTTAACCACTGAGCCATCTCTCCAGCCCATAAAAAAAAATTTTTAAAAAAAATCTCGTGGTCTTCTGCTCACTCTGACACTTGTAGTCTAGCTGCCCAAGGCCTCACCAATGCACTGAAGAAAAGCCTGCCCCTGCCTCAGACCAGCCCCCCCCCCCACCTCTTTGGGTCTCTACCCTTCTCTCTGCATCTTCTTGATTGTTACTGAAGGCTCTCAATCCTCCATCTTCGGCTGACACAACCTCCCCTCCCGGGAGATGTCCCCGTGTTGTGGATAATGCATTTCTTTCTCTGCTCCAACTGTGTCTCAGCCTTCTCCACACTCTGCTCTCTGCTCTCTCATGATGCCATCTGTACTTGCTCTCTATGACTCTGACTCTCATTTTGCCTAGAATGTAGGGAGGAGGTGGAGGGGGTCTGATGACTCTTGGTTGAACATAGCATAATAGAAGAACGAAGATTGGCTTCTAAGGACAGCCTCATGAGGAGGGAGAGTTTCCCTCAGTGGTGCTGGTCCAATACTGTGTTTTAACCTTGGCATTGGAGCTTGCGAACAAGACAAATGTAGGTAGAGATGCAAATTCTCCAAATTGGGAAAGTACAAAATTTCCCCAGCGTTGTAGTTGAAGCCACTGGAGTCGATGGGATCGAAGAGGGAAGCGCTTTTCGGAGAAGAGACTCTCCAGGAATGCCTACGGTACATGGGAGGAGAGTAGAGAGCCAGGGAGCAACATGGGGTGGCCAGGTCAGAAAGGAGGGCACAAGTGTGCAGGAAACAGAGAAAAGTGCAACAGACACAGGAAGCATCTGATATCCCAGAGGCAGAACATGAGAACACAAACCCTCGGAATGGCTGACCTGGCCAATGGCAAGCTGCTACTAATACATTAGAGAGCTGAGTCAGTGCCCTGTATAAGCTGCTTACAATGAAATCCAGGGGCTGTTCTTTTTAAAATCTCTCCTCTACGCTGCTCTGACTAGCATTAAATATTATGTATGTTAAGGGACGGGGTAGGTGGTAGACTCTTTAACACATACTACATTCCACCTTCTCAGAAGTAGTCTGGTTAATGGAAGGTTGCAATTTATTTCCCCTAAAAATAAGATACAAATCACGCCCGTTAGTTTTTGTCAACTTTATACAAACTGGAGTCACCTGGGAAGAGGGAGTCTCAATTAAGATATCACCTCCATCAGATGGTCCTGTAGGCTTGGCTTTGGGGGCATTTTCTGGATTAAGGATTGATGTGGGAGGGCCCAGCCCCACCTAGGAGGATGCCACACCTACCTGCCTGGGTCCTGGTGCCCTAAGAAAGCAGGTTGAGCAAGCTGTGGGAGCAAACCAGTAAACAGCACGCCTTTCCGGTCTCAGCTTCAGTTCCTGCCTCTAGGTTCCTGCCTTGTTCTTGCCTCGACTTCCCTCAGTGAAGGACTGTATGCAATCTGAAAGTCAGCTAAACCCAAGTGGCTTTTGGTTGTGGTGTCTATCATAGCAGGGAGTGTAAACTAGGGCACAGTTTATTTTTCCTACCAGGAAGAGGCATTGTATTTTATCATCCTTACACGAATGTCTTTT
Organism: Peromyscus leucopus; assembly: GCF_004664715.2. Taxonomy (NCBI): domain Eukaryota; kingdom Metazoa; phylum Chordata; class Mammalia; order Rodentia; family Cricetidae; genus Peromyscus; species Peromyscus leucopus. The sequence continues at coordinate 67,240,917 of NC_051084.1, forward strand.
GACCCTCAAATACATCAAAAATCATCAGATTCCACATTTTTTTTTTTTTTTGGTTTTTCGAGACAGGGTTTCTCTGTGTAGCTTTGCACCTTTCCTGGAGCTCACTTGGTAGCCCAGGCTGGCCTCGAACTCACAGAGATCCGCCTGGCTCTGCCTCCCGAGTGCTGGGATTAAAGGCGTGCGCCACCAACGCCCGGCCAGATTCCACATTTTATTTCCTTGTTTTGCAGAGGATTGTCTAGCTGGGCCAGAATCATTTCTGGACTTTTGTAAAACAGAAAAAAAAATTTTTTTTCAAGCGCCAGGAGTTATAGATACCTTTCTCTTTTAGGGGCTCAGTGCACCAGAATTTTGCCGACTTTACTTTTGTGACTGGCAAAATAATTGGAAACAAGCTGACGTTGAAAGGAGAGATCGATTCCGGTGTAGCCATCGACCTCACCAACAAAGCGTCTTTAGCTTTCCTCCAGAAACATCTAGGTAAGAAACAGCCTTCCTCTGTGACTCAAGCTGCTTGCTTCTCAGGACAAAACCATTTTCTATTCACTCAGTCTTAGTCTTCCTGCAGCTGTTCCCATTTGGTTTTTAGTAGGCAGAGCAGTACATTAATGTAAAAAGAAACATTTCAAAAGTGACTTATGTTGCCTTGAATTCTTTAATATGTGTATATGTGTATATATGTATCATGTCAGGGATGCTGATGTCAGCTTGCTTATCTCTAAGCCTCTCAGGAGGTTATGCTTTTGCTAATGCAACTTGGCAACCTGAGACAGAATACCATTCTGTTAACACGGTGATTGCTGTGTAATTTGTGACTCTATGGTGCCACCTAGCGGCACCCAACTGTTTAATATTCTTGACAGCGTTTATTATTATTTTTTAAATATATATATAGGACTTCATAAAGACTTCAATCAGTGGGACTCTCTGGTGGAAGGACATGACAAGAATCTGATCCCTGGGCCACCCTCTGATGTAGTCACCCAGTCCCCGGCTCTGCAGCGCTCTCCAGGATCACACACCCAGAATTAGAAGAGCTGGTTACAGTCTTCTTTTGAAATTGAGTGACAATGAGAGAGAGCGAGAGAGAGAATGGAAGAGATAGACTAATGTACCTATCCAAATAACCATTTTTAAGTGTACGTGTGTTATAGAATGGATGCCTAGACTAAGATTTTTTCCCATGTAAAGAACATAGAGTAGAGCACATGAAAATCATTACTAGTCTAAAGCATAATTTTACAAAGCTGGTCCTTTGTGTTAAAAGAAAATCTGCTTCCATATTATACTTACAGAAAAGTCTATTGATGGGAACGATGGCAGTGAAAATGTTGTAAATGCCCTAAGATTCCCAAACTTAAAATAAAAACAGATTATCCTGCCTTTGGTTTTCTGTTCTGAGCAGCAGGGTTGAGTTTGAGTCTGAGTCATGAGAGAGTCTGTGTGGAATCTGGTAGCATTTCTCTGACTTTTGGCTGGGCTAAGAAACTTACATGAATCTGATCATAAAGCCATTGTCCTGGTGCAGGATTGGTCATGTTGTCCGATCTCAGCTGACTATGAAACATGACGTGGGCGGGGTTTTTAGAGTACCTGGGACATGGGAAGGTTGGTGCTTTAGGTTTTTAGTACTTTAATCTCTGATGTGTTCTGTTGACTAAACAGAGATGCTGTGGGTGTTAGCTGTGTGAGGCAGGCCAAGGATCCCCCGCTGACAACAGCAGCTAGTTACCCAAAGGCTGTGAAGGACACAAGGAAATTTTCAAAATTCCCAGCCAACTTGGGATGTTTTCAATTTATATGACATAATAGTTAGGATTAACAGCTAAGTGGAAGTTTACACAAGGATCTGATTACAGTTTGTGTGGACTATGCCTGTGCACATGAGAGGCTGCATGTGTTTGTGTGTGCGTTGCATGCACGTGCACATGTCATGCACACATGTGGAGGATAGAAGACATTTGGGCATCAGGCCCTGCCTTCCACCTTGCTAGTCAGTTTCTCCTTGCTGTTCTCTGTCCCACATACCAGGCTAACTGGCCCCCCAACTGTCAGGGACCCTCCCTTCGGTCTCTGCCACTTATCCCATCAAGGAGCACCAGGATTACAGACGAGTCCTGCTGGCCCTGACTTGACCTAGCCTCTAGGGTTTCAAATTCAGGTGCTAACCCTTGCTCAGCAAATGCCTCAGTCACTGATTCATCCCCCCAAGCCCTTCAGAGGTATACACACAAGTCTGCACCTGAGAATGGTAGAAAATGAGTCAGTTTCCTGGAGGCTACAGGAATTGAGGCTGTCCAGTAGTTAAGGACATATCCTGTTTTAGGCATCCGGTTGCTTCTACAGTTTTTTCAGTGTGTGGCTTGGCTCAGCCTGTGTGAACAAGGGTTGTCAGTTTTAATCTGCAAGCCTGGCTATGGCTTGATCCCTCTCTTGCCCAGTTAGTAGATAACCATGCTCTGATTTGCCATCGTTCAGGGCTTTGTGGTTCACGGTCACTGAAACTGAGAAATTGGACATCGCCTCCCTGGTAACCATTCAGTCTTTAAATAGATAAAATTCCTTAACACAAAATGGAAGGCTTTTGTATTCTGGCCATAATGACGCATCTTCTTCTCCTCTTGATAATTTATAACATTTCTCTATGTCAGCCAAACTATCTATTACATTTATCCCAAGAAAAAGCCATGTTTTTCTTCAATTATTTTGTAAGAACTCTGTGTGTGTGTGTGCACACACACACGCACGCATGTGTATGCACGCACACTCACGTGTATGCACGCACACTCATCTGCAACCAGTGCAGGTGCTGGTTGAGCCAGAAGAGGACATTGCGTTTCATGGAACTGGAGATACAGGCGGTTGTCAGCTGCCTCCCGTGGGTGCTGAGAACCGTACTCTGGTCCTCTGCAAGCACTGTGTGCACTCTAACTGCTGAGCCATCTCTCTGCCCTCTTCCACATTCTGTAGTGTGACTTCCTCTCCGTTCCCACTTACTGCAACCATACCCACATGTTGATGCTTTGCTGTGTGTGCCTGGCTAGCCTGGGACTCTCCGTGTAGACCAGGCTTGCTTTGAACTCTCGGTTCTACCTTCCTTTGCCTCCGAAGTGCTGAGGGTGAAGGCATGTGCCACCATGCCCAGTCTTTTTTTTTTTTTTTTTTTTTTTTGGTTTTTCGAGACAGGGTTTCGCTGTGTAGCTTTGAACCTTTCCTGGAACTCACTTGGTAGCCCAGGCTGGCCTCGAACTCACAGAGATCCGCCTGGCTCTGCCTCCTGAGTGCTGGGATTAAAGGCGTGCGCTGCCACCACCGCCCGGGCTCCCAGTCTTGAAGGTGCTTAATTCTCACTGTTCCCCTGGGACAGCAGGGGCTGATAATATTTCTATACATACACTTTCAACCTGTTCACACTGGGCATACCTTTTTTATTTTAGAAGTGGTTAAGTGTTGTGGCTGAAAGGATTTTTTTATTCAAGAATACTTTTTTTAAACTTTTTTTAAAAGTTTGTGGTTTATGCAGATGCTTAAAAGAGGAAAATGATGGAAAAACATCCAATGAGCTACAATTTAAAAAATAACTAGCACATTGGGCATTTCTCACAGGAAAGGAGAAAAGTGCTTTACACATTTCAAGCACCTTTCATGTTCTATGTGACTTTTTAAAAATCTAATCTTTAAAAAGTTTTTAAAAGATTTACTTTTATGTGCATGAGTGTTAGCCTGCCCATATGTCCCTGCACCATGTGCATGCAGTGCCAACAGAGGCCAGAAGAGGGCACTGGATCCCCTGGCCTGGAGTTACAGACCCATGGGCAGCCTTGTGGATATTGGGAGCCAAACCAGAGCCCTCTGGAAGAGCAGCCAGTGCTCTTAATGGCTGAGCTGTCTGTCCAGATCCCTCTTCCCAATGTTAACCTTTCAAGAAGGTTTTATCACTATGGCATGGTTGAAGATCACAACTTGAGGACAGTACACTGCCTGCCCAGGTCACACACCACGTAAGTAGCACACAGCTCATAAATGTGGCTCTGGACACTTTCCAGAGCACAGCCCATGGAAACCATTCTTCAAAGTATGAGCTTTGTAATCAGATGGATATAATTTTAATCAGGTCCTTTAAAGTTTTCAACTGACCACAGGCAAATTAATCAACTTTTCTTCAGTCTTTTTTTCCCTCTATGACACCTAGACAATATTAATATACACCCCAGAGTTCATAATGAAAATGGGAAACTGCCTTTAAAGGACCAGCTCAGGGGTCAATGAGAGGTTTCAGCTGGGAAAGGGGCTGCCACCACCATCCCTCTTGATGACCGGGGTTTCATCCACAGGACCCACACGGGGTAAGTAGAGCTCTCGCAAAGGCATCTTCTGGTCTGTGCGTGTGCCTGTGCAGCTGGGTAACTCACAGGTAAAGGCTGATTTTTCTTTTTTTTTTGACAAGGTCTCATTATGCAGCCCTGGCTGGTCTGGAACTTAATATGTAGACCAGGTTGTCCTCAATTTGGCAAGAGAGAGGGTTACCCCTGTCTCTTGAGTGCTGGGGTTAAAGGTGTGTGCCACCACAACCAGGTCAGAGCCAAGTTTCGACAGCACCAGGCTTACCCACGCCTCAGAGGAGAGACGGAAGATCAACGACACTACCACAGCTGCAGGATAACCTTTATTCAAACCGTGTGTTGCGTTTGTGTATTTCCAAGTTCGAACAGAACAGCAGCTACCTATGGAGTAGACCGGTGAGGCAAAGCTCCAAACTCAAAACAGCGGTTCAGAAAATCTTGCTAACAGCTGTGCCGCACTGTGGCACCCTGCCACACCCACTGTGAACCTAGGGGTTTCTATTTTAATATAAACAATATATTGAAAAGATACCCTTTTTATGAATATAGTAATGCGTTAGCAAATTGTTTAGCAAAATAAATTATCCTGGCTGAAAAGAAACACAAGAAGACTACAGGCCAAAAGACAAGCCCAGCCACCTCTAAACTGCAGTACACAGGCTGCTTTGTCAACCTGAGATCTGTTGTTTCAGTCACAGATCAGTGTCCTCCCTAACACAACTTCTAGTAGTCACAAGCTTTGAGTTTGGTCTGGGGACCACGTGGCTTGTGAAAGGCAGCATCTGACTGGCCGTGTCTATACGTGCAGAGTCGAATCGGCGTCACCTCCACATTCCTCCTCTGAAACACAAGAAAGGTCTGAGCTGAGAAAGCATGGAGATAACAGGGCAGGAAGGAAGGCGGGTGTCCTAAGAGGAACCCAGAATCATTCTTAAGAAATGAGTTTTCTTCTTTTTAATACTCCAGCTCTCTGTACCTAGTACCAACGATTTTTTAAGACATTATGAAACTGGCTAATTTCATATTTTTCTAGAATGAGGGTAACAAGGTGGTCAATCAGTTTGTGGATTAGCCTGGCTTTTTCTCACATTCTACTGCAGCCACAGGGTGCAGGTTTCATTCTGAATGTGCTGAGATTCTAAGAACCAGCATGTTGGCCTATTCTGTTTTCAGTTTATCGTGTGTGTGTGTGTGTGTGTGTGTGTGTGTGTGTGTGTGTGTGTGTGTGTGTGTGTGTGTTATGTACTCCCCCGCCTCCAATGGGGATATGTGGAAGTAGAGACAACTTGTCAAGTGTCAGTTCCTCCTTAGACCATGTACTGGTTAGGTGGTTGGTTTTAGGTTTTGTTTTTGTTTTTAACTTAACACAAGTTAGGCCATCCAGGCAGAAGGAACCCAACTGGGAAAAGGCCTCTATTAGACAGGTCTTCAGGCAAGCATGTGGAGCTTTTTCTTGAGTAATAATCCATGGGGAAGAACTCAGCCTACTGTGGGTGGTACCAGCCCTGGGTAGGTGGTCCTGGGAGGTAGAAGAAAAGCAGCTGAATAGGAACTAGAGAGCAAGCCAGTAAGCAGCATCCCTCCATAATTTCTGCCTCTGTTCCTGTCTGAGTTCTTGCCCTGAATTTCCTCAATGATGGACTGTGATTGCCCTGTCCCAAATAAATTACTCTCCTCCCAAGTTGCTTTTGGTCATAGTGTTTATCACAGCAATTGAAAGCCAACTGGAACGCATCATGTGGGATCCAGGGATAGAACCCAGGACAGCAAGGCTTGGCAGTGGGCCTACATACCTACCGAGCCATACAGCCACCCACCAGTGTACTGTTTATGAAAAAGAGATGTGAAGTTCTGGCAATACCCAACCAACTGCATCTTGTCATGAAGAGAAATGTCAAGAAAGAAATTTCAAAGGATTAACAGGCAGAAAACTTCAATGTGTAAGTAAACTAGTTCTGAGCAAGTACCTACTTTTTACATTATATTTATTGTTCTGTGTGATGATGGAGGACTACCAGGGACGTGCACATGTGTGTGTGAAGGGGAGAGGCCAGTTGGCAAATACAGGGTCTCCTTTCATCACGTGGGTCCCCAGGTTTGAACTCACGTCTTCAGGCACGGCAGTAAGTGCCTTAACCTGCTCACTGATCGATCCCTCTTGCTTGCCCTGAGAAAACAATTCCATGCCTTTTACAACATTAACTTGTCAAGTTTGGAAGTTAACTTCCAAGATTTCTTCAATTCACCAACAAATTCCCTCTGACATTTCAACAAATAAACCTCCTTGATCCTGATTAACCACATTTAAACATTTTCCCACCGCCACTACTGCCGCCACCTGGTTCTGCTGACATCCACTGAAGATGACAGACCCTTTCGTTTGAGAGATTAAAGTAATTCTGTCTTTAGGACTTGGAGATTCTGGTGACAAAGAACATGGTGGTTTTAAACACCCAGGTTACCTTTGAGAGTGGTGTCATCCGATGACACGAAGGGAAGGTCCTTTCCCACGGTTTGGAACCCAGCCTAGCAAACGGAACCTTGGAGTTATTATCATCGTTAACGTTGTAAACACAGTAGTTTAGAATCAGAACCTCGCCACGGAGGAGGACAAATGGGCAAATGCACCCCTGATGAGTTATCATGGTTTGCTTTCAGTGCCAGGGATTGGGATCAAAAACACGTCTTCTGTTTGCCAAGCTCTCCCTCCCTGGCACATCTCTGCCAGAGCATTCCACACAGGCAGGGGAGTACCCTTTCCTGGATGTATGCTCTCCCAACCCTGGCAGCTTCGTCCGATGAAGGGAGGAGAGGGCGTGTGTACAAAACGGGTGTGCTAGTGTGCACTTGTAGTCCCAGCCCTTGGGGGAGACGGAGGATCAGAAGTTCAAGGTCATCCGCCATTACTTAGGGAGTGCAGGGCAGCCTGGGAAGGTACAGTATATCTGGCCTCTACAGGGAACATCATACCGTACCCCCTGCTTCCAAACTCGGGGATCATTGTAGAAGAGGGGGCAGAAAGTGTAAGAGTCCAAGGCAGTGCACGATCACACGTGTGTTCTGAACACAGCGGGGCAGCTGCGCTCAGAACCTGAAGCCCGCATGCACAAGCCCTATGCAGACCTGAGTTAGACCAAACCCAGCACGGAGATGGGTGCTGGACCTTAAAGCCCACCCCAAGTCAGGGGGACAGTGACAAGTGGGAGAAGAGGAGAAAGTTTTCTCGGGAGCCTAGCCTCTGCCAAGTCAACTATGCCCCAGGGAAAACCACACACCCAGGAACACCTGGGCAGCACAAATCAGCCTTGAGGGGATAAAACAAAACGGATTCAAAGTTGGGTGGGCGGGGAAGGGGAGTGGATTTGGGAAGAGCTGGGGAAAGGGGGGTGACTGTGATCAAACCACATTGCATGAAACTCTCAGGGGACTGAAAAAAAGAAAAAATACAAGCCAGGCTTTGAAAAAAAAAAAGGTGGGGGGGCGCGGAAATGGGCCATCACTCTTCAAATAGCTGCTCTTCATGGTGAGACTATTAATGTTACTAATGACTATGGTCTCTTCAATAGTTAATAGCATTGTGTGCAAGTAAGACATTTTGTGATAAAATTAATCATTCAGATAAAAATTCTTTTATAAAAATCAGAAAGACACCTAGAGACTAACGGCTGTGTGTATCTTAAAGTCATGCACAGCTGAGTGACTCAGGATACTCATTTGTAAGTGGCTATTATCTGAGCTCATTCACATTACAGAGAGGACCATGTAAGTCCCATTAGTAACCAAATCAAACAATGTTGACACTTTTCTCCTAAGTAGTTTCTCAGTATCTGCTAATTGGCCTAGTTAATGCCACCAGCAATTGTATCTATGAATGTCCCATTTAGGTTCTTTGTTTGTTTCATTTGCTTTTTCGAGACAGGGTTTCTCTGTGTAGCTCTGGCTGTCCTGGAACTCACTCTGTAAACAAGGCTGGCCTCAAACTCACAGAGATCCATCTGCCTCTGCCTCCCGAGTGCTGGGATCAAAGGTGTGCACCACCACTGCCTAGCTGAATGTCCCATTTAGGTATTCCTAAATAAGTTCTCCCACCCTGCTTTGCTTGCTACAGGGCATTTTATCCAAGTAGAATTCTACATATCTATATTTGAGTATGGACTCTTCGAAATTCATAGTTGGATCCAACCAGAAGGGGAAAGAAATGGAGGAAAGTTGTGGCAGGCTGTTGTGGTTCCACAAGAGGGGTAAAGAGTGAAATTCAGTGCTTTCACAGTCACGGCTTATGGCTTTCCCCTGGTAGCCAGTATGGAGTGAGCTCCCTAACTTCTCTCCTCTCCTGATCACAACTGACACTTTCAGACACAACGAAAATAAAGCGAATGCAAATGTCAAGAGTAAAAGGTTGAACCAACAATGAGAAAAACTGGGACCCACAGCAGGTGGGAGTTTCCTGCCTCCACCTAGACTGCCTCTGCACTGAGGGTAGGCTTGTGTGAAGATATGTCACTGTGATTGGTTTAATAAAAAGCTGTACAGCCAACAGCCAGGCAGGATTTCCAGGCACAGGATGCTAGGAAGAAGAAGAAGAAGAAGAAGAAGGAGGAGGAGGAGGAGGAGGAGGAGGAGGAGGAGGAGGAGGAGGAGGAGGAGGAGGAGGAGAAGGAGAAGGAGAAGGAGAAGGAGAAGGAGAAGGAGAAGGAGAAGGAGAAGGAGAAGGAGAAGAAGAAGAAGAAGAAGAAGAAGGGAGCTATGAGGAAACGTGGAGGAAGCATGACATGTAGGAGAAGAGGTAACAAGCCAAGAGCAATGTGTCAGCACGGAAATTAACAGAAATAGGTTAATTTAAGTTACAAGGGCTAGTTAGAAACAAGCCTATGCTATCTGCCCAGCTTTCATAAGTAAGCAGTCTGTGTAGTGCTTTGGGAGCTGGTTAGCGGGACAGAGAAAGACTCACTACAGACCCGAGTTCGATCAATAACATTCCTATGAAAAGCTGGGTGTGGAGGAGCATGCTTGTAATTTCCTTGTAGACAGGGGCAGAGAGAGGCAGCCACCTGAAGCTTGCTGTCTGGTCAGCAGAGCCAAACTGAAGAGCCCCAGTTCCCAAGGAGGGACCCTGTCTCAAAACAAACACACACCACCAGGGTGGGTGGCTCCTGGGGAACACGAGGCTGACCTCCTCCGTCCTCCGAGTGCCTGTACATACACATGCATGTATGCCCTCCACATCCAACAGGTGACTCGGCAGAGAGGAAGCTCAGTCTTAACCCCAACACCAAGAACGAGCCAAGGCCAAGAACCGCCCTGAGCTGTGCTCGGCAGAAGTCGCCCAGGAGTCTCTCACACCTGTCTACCAGGTGTCTCGGCTGAAGTGCCGAGTAGACCTGAGCAATAAGGCACAGGCTTTGAACCCTGAACTGACATGGGAACCGTCAGCCACTGACAGATGGAATTTACAACAGGAACCTCTGTCAATCACTGAAACGAAAACCTCAGCCTTCTCCAGGGGTATTTACAGGACCTGGGTCTTATAAGATTCAAAATGCTCAGGACACAACCCAGAATGACTCGACTCACAAACCAGTAGAGAAACCTGAACCATTTCTCCAGGGAAAAGACAATCGACAGATGCCAAGTGATGACCAGGCACTGGAGCTGTCAGAAGTAAGGAGTTCAAATCCAACCATCCAAACACCACCAACTTCAACACCCAGGGATACATCCTGATGGCTGTGGAGATTGCTCACCATTACAGTCCTCTACAGACTTGAGTGCCCTGGGCTGCAGCATCACTTGTGTTTGCAGAACCAAAGCACCAGCCTGCTTGGCTCTGTGGAGGGTTGACTGTAAGGGGCTACTACTATTTTGTTTTTAAATTTTTAAAAATATTTCTTTTGCTTATGTGTGTCTGTGTGGGTGTGTGCAGGATGAGTACAGGTGTCCTTGGGGGCCAGAAGAGGGCATCAGATCCCCTGGAGCTGGAGTTGCATGCAGTTATGAGCTGCCAAATGTGGGTGCTGGGAACCCAACTCAGGTCCTCTGCAAGAGCAGCAAGTGATCTTCAACTCTGAGCGATCTCCAGCAACTTCATTTTAAATTTTGTCCTATGTCTTGAATTTTTTTGCATCAAAAAAAATATACCATACAAGTATCAACACCAAATACTTTTTCTTTCTTTCTTCTTTTTTTTTTTTTTTTTTTTTTTTTTTTTTTTTTTTTTTTTTTTTTTTTTGGTTTTTGAAACAGGGTTTCTCTGTATAGTCCTGGCTGTCCTGGAACTCACTCTGTAGACCAGGCCAGCCTCAAACTCAGAGATCCTCCTGCCTCTGTCTCTGCCTCCCTAGGGCTGGGATTAAAGGCGTGCGCCAGCACCGTCTGACTCACTTTTTCATTCTTTAACTTCAAAGTGAAAAAGCAAGGAGTAAGCCATGAATGACTAGTTTGCTCAAAGTGATGCTTGGCCTCCAATCCCAGAAACATTTTGATACTCATGTTTTCAACTGTTGTTGATACAGTTTTTTCCCCCTTCATTTTTCTTAACACAAGGGCCTTGAAAAGTTCTTGTCCAACTATCTTGAAAAAACGAACAATGCTTTCATTAGTTAATGCTTACATAGTCGTACCTCAGAGGGGTTCTTATCTACCTTGGGGATACCATTCCAGACATTCTCGGGGCTTACTGTCTCCTCTACACCATTTGAAAGGTTCAAAACCTACAAGAAGAAAAAGAACACTTAGTAAAAAACAAAACCCAAACCAAAAAAAAACAGGCAAGCTCCACACACTGTAGGCGATAGATATGTCCCAGGAATCCTTACAATAAAGCAGTAAAAAACAATTACACCAGGGGCTGGGGACACAGCTCTGTTGGTAAAGTGCTTGTCTTGTATGTACAACTCTAGGCTCAACCCCCCAGGTGTGGTGACGCATGCCTGTCATCCCAGCATGTGGGAGGTGGAGACGAGAGGCTCAGCCATTCAAGGAAACCTTTTGCTACATACAGAGTTTCAGACCAGTTTGGGCTACATGAGGCATTGTCTCAAAAGAAAAAAAATGGTTATATTAATTTTTCCCTATACTTTAAACTCAGTAGTACAAACATGTTGATATGTATGTTAACAGATAAAAAAATAATTAAAATTTAGACCTCAAGTGTTCCAAATTTAATAGAAAAACCCTACAATCAGGTAAGCACAATGGAATGTAGTCTGTACAGTGCTGCCCCCCAAGTTTGCTTCTACATGTGCAAGCATTCAGGTAGATGACAGGCACACCGCTCTTTCTTGGGGGTAGCGTTTGAAGCTATAGAGACATCTACACAATAATATCAGAGAGTTTCTCAGAAGAGGAAATGGCTAATAGAAATCATTAAAGAGAATTTGGAATTAATTATGTGGTAAGCGAGGTGTGGGGGTGCACACCTTTAATCCCAGCACTTGGGAGGCAGAGGCAGGCAGATCCTTGAGTTTGAAGCCAGCCAGTGCTATACAGAGAAACCCCATCTCAAAAAACAAAGTAAACAAAACCAAACAAAAAAACCAAGTGGTGGATGGGATGGAATGAAGGGAAAATGGGGCTGCTTTATTACATACACCAAAGCAAAAGCCTGTGTGTGTGTGTGTGTGTGTGTGTGTGTGTGTGTATTTGTGTATGCAAAGTTATTTTGATGTCTATTATATATAGTACAAGATATTAAGAAGCAATGCCTAAGGCTGGAGAGTACAGAGACACTCTGCAGAGTGTTGCCTGCATAATGTTAATGAAATTCATGTACATTCTACACAGTGGTTCTTCCATTTTAAAATTTGTTGATTTATTTTTGCCTGTGTGTGTATGCTTCTCTGTATGTGCACCACATACAAGCAGGACCAACTCAGGCCACAAGAGGGCGCCTGCTCCATCGGTGGTTGTGAGCTGCCTGATGGAGTGCTGGGAACCCAGCTGGGTTCCTCTACAAGAGCATAAACACTCTTAACCACTGAGCCATCTCTCCAGCCCCAGCTATCCAGTCGTAACGGTGTAAAAATGTACATTCTTGAATCCCACCTCCAGAAATTCAGACTTGGTAAGTCAGGGCAAGGCCCAGGAATATCGAATTTAAAGAACAGGCCAGCGATTCTAGAATATCTGGTCTTCCAGACTGCAGAAAACAAAACAAAATAATACCACAATAAACTCTTAAGTCCCTACCAGTGTTTACGTTAAAAAGTGTGGTAGACTTTGATTCTCACAAGCTTCATCAAGTTGCCAGGAGAACTGAGTAGGGACTAATAAACAGGGACAAACAAATAGCTCCCTGGACTCTTTGGCAGTCTGGTGACATTAGTAAAGCTCTTACATACAGCAAGCACCCCTTGAAACAAAGTCCTTCCCTCTCGCTTACCCTTGTTCCTTCTTCGGTTACTTCCAGAATCTCACACTTAGACCACGTGTTCCTTAGGCTTGACCACACAACACATTTCGATCCAACAGAGAAGCCTTTCAGAGTGTAGGTGTTCTGGAGCTGGACTGCTAAATTGAATACAGGAAGACTCAGTGTGCATAGCCTAGCACCTTAGTGTGAGACACGCAGGAGAAGCTCTTTCCTAGTCTAAGTCTAAGTTTCCTGTCCTTGTATGTCCTTAATCAGTAACATGCAAGTCATATAGTAGTATAGTTTCTATGTAATCTTTTTCCTCAATTATATTATGTATAAAATATATATTTCATACATATGTATATATGTATGTATATGGGGTTCTGAATCCATATAATCCTAACCACATCACACACATAATAAAACCAAAAACCACCATTAAATATGACCTCTAATGCTTAAAATTACTACTAAAAGCTGGTGCTGTCACTACCAGTGAAAGTGTTGTAGTTTCATAGTCTATACCCTACCATACACACACATATGGAAATTAAAGTCTTGGATACGCACGTGAAAAAAAATACAAGGTATTTTTCTTTTTGAGTCTGGGCTATTTAGCTTAACATAATATTCTCCAGTTCCATCCAGTTTCCTGCAAATGTCATGCTTTCACTTTTCTCTGTGGCTAAATACAATCCCATTGAGTCTATTTACCACATGTCTACTGCTGGACATCCAGGTTGACTCATTCATAGCTATTTGTGAATAATGCAGCAATAAACATGGATAAGCAGGTCTGCTGGCTAGTTTTATGTCAACACAAGCTAGAGTAATTTGCTAAGAGGGACTCCCAGCTGAGAAAACGCCTCCATAAGATCTGCCTGTGGGCAAACCTGTGTCTATTTCCTTGACTGGTGATGTGAGAGGGCCCAGCCCATTGCGGGTGATGCCACCCCTGGGCTGGTGAGCAAGCCATGGGGAGCAAGCCAGTAAGCAGCACTCCTCTGTAGCCTCTGGATCAGCTCCTGGCTGGAGGTTCCGGCCATGACTTCCCTGGATGATGGATGACAAGCTATAAAACAAAGTAAACACTTTTCCTCTCCGAGTTGCTTTTGGTCGTGGTGTTTTATCATGAAACTCTAACCAAGACAGCAAGACTGTGTGGGAGGACTTAGGAGCCCCTTGGGTATATGCCCGAGGATGGCTGTAACTTAGGACAATTCTATTTTTAACTTTTCGAGAAATCCTCATATCAATTTCTACAGTGGCTATGCCGGTTTACACCCCCACTAGCAATGTATAGAGTCTCCCCATTCATCTCAGCCAACATTGGCTGTCATGTGTTTCCTGATGACAGCCATCTTTCTGGAATAAGGAATTTCAAAGTACTTTCAATTGCATTTTCCCTGATGGCCAAGAATGTGAAATGTGTTAAAAAATGTTTTGTGTCTCTTGAGAATTGTCTACTCAGTCAATTGGCCAAGCTGTTGATTAGAAAATTTTGTGGGTATTTTTTAATGCTTAATTTTTAAAGATCTTTGTCTACTTCTAAAGTTAGCTATCTATATGAAATATATCTGGCAAAGATTCTCACCCATTCTGAACATATCTTAAAAGATTAGATTTTCATTTATATTTGGATCTGTGTGTGCATATGTGCACACGCGTGGTTACCCAGAGGCCAGAAGAGGGAGGGTATTGGATCTCTTAGACCTGGAGTTACAGGTGGTTGGGAGATGTTTGCTGTGGGTGTTGGGAATCGAGCTTGGGTCTTCTGCGAGGGCACTGTGCATTACTAACTGATGAACAGGCTTTCAGGGCTTAGAGCACAGGCTTCCATTCTGTGTGGCATTATAGTATGCATCTGGTTTTTAAGTTGTTTGCAGCAAATGTACACAGGAACTAAACCATGGCCAGAGGAGAGAGCGCCATGGTGTTAGCACTGAACAGTTCTTAGTAGAAAGAATCTGTGATTTTTCATTCTCCTTGTACTGTTACTTTCTCCATTTTTGTATCATGGTTCAAATTCAACAACACAAATATAGACATTTGAAAAGCCCCAAATTGATCACAAAAAGTGAAGAGAGGTAACCATTTAATACGACTTTAATTTTTTTTTTTTTTTTATTTTCTTGGGGCTAGAGAGATGGTTCAGAAGTGAAGAATGTGTACTGGTTTTCCAGAAGGTTGCTTTTATTATTTAAACTAATAATAATCATGGGACTTTTGTTGCTTTCTTAAAATCTTTTTTAAGAAGCAAAGAAAATAGCAAGTAACAAGGTCAATATTTATTGAGTGCACTCCGAGGTTTCTCTAACCACTGACTTTTTTGATTAACAGAAGCTCCCTACATCTAATTTTTGTTTAAAGATTTCTAAATGAATGGCAAAATCGATATATTACACAATTAAGTTCAGGAGAAAAGCAACAGGCAAAGTAATCTCCACTATAAATTTATTTACAGGCATCCTTGACTAAGGGAAGGCCATGTTTTTAAAACTTAACAAGACATTTACTGTCTTGACTTTAACATACAATTCCTTACAGTTTACATGGGATTGTCCTTTTTAAGACACAGACTTTAGTCATTTTGCTTATTTTTTAAAGTATTTCGTTTATGTGCATGTGGAAGTGAGCAAAGGCAGGCGGATCCCCTGCAACTGGAGATTTGTATGGCATGAGCCACCAGGTGGCTGCTGGGAACCGAACCTGGGTCCTCTGCAAAAGCAGTACGTATTCTTAACTGCTCAACTTCCAGCCCCTTGGTCATTTTATTTTTAAACATAAAATTAATATTCTGTCATTCCATTTAGCATTATCCCACACTGAGTTTACAACTGTGTTTCCATGCTTCAAAATGTCCTTCCTACTGGGGCACAATGGCATAGGCATGCCGTGCCAGCACCCAGGAGGTGAGCCAGAAGGGGCACGAATTCTAGGTTAGTCAGGGGTATAGACAGACTCTCTAAAATCAAAACAAAAATCAAATGCCCTTCATAAAATTCAAATCTGAATGCCTTCCTTACATTAACCTTTCATAAAAACTGTACCTCACACAATAGCTATCTCGACCCCCCCCCTTAAAAACAAACAAACAAACAAACAAAAACAACCAAAAAATCAAAAAACAAGAACCACGGAAAGACTTCAAGTTTCAACATACCTGGTACAGCGCTCTCACACTTCCTTCCGTCTCTGGCTTCCTCCTCAGAGAACAAAGGTGCCAACGAGGCAGCGTCATCTCTGTTCTCAAAGCGTGGAAACTCCTCTTCAGATAGGTTCGTGTCATCACGCGTGGGGGAATCTCCGCTCTTCCCGTGGTGGAGGAGCGGCGACATGCTGTGGCCATCATCAGAGGAGCCCTTGCAGCTCGGCTTTCTCCCCTCCTCCTCCTCCTCGTCCTCCTCATCCTCCTCGGCACCCCCGGCCTCGGGACTGTTGGGACTGTCGGTGGCCGACAAAGGACTCAGACTGTCCTCCAGAGACAGCTGGGGCGTGGGGAGTTCGAGGTCCAGCGGCTTCTCGGCCTCGCAGTCCAGGGGAAGCTCCACCATAAAGGGCTCCAGGGCCCGGGCCTCACTGCCCGGGGACAGGGGAGCCAGGGGAGGCCCCAGTCCCAGCTCCTCTTTCTCTTCCTCCCCAACAGGGGAGTGCTGCAACTCAATGGATTCCAGTTCCAAGAATTCTTTGCATTCGTCATCGTCATCGGGGGAGAGTGGAATCTCTAGTGAATTCAGTTCCAGTAACTCTTTCGGCTCACTAGCGTGGGACATTATTGGGTTAAGCCCTGCAATGGGGTAGTTATCCTCAAACTTGGCTCTGTCCACAATATGGTAATCCATGGTACCTTCCAGCCTCTCGGGACCCATTTTACCTTTGCGGGAGTTCTCCAGAGCTTCAAAAATGTTCCGGGTGCTAGGTTCGTAGAGTTTGCTTGGCTTGGTTACAATGTTTAAATCCTTTTCAAGTCTCTCCGAGAGCTCGCCTGCCCGGGCTTCCACATACAAGGGCTTCTCTTGTGCCATTTTATGACTTGGTTTCTTGAGGCCCGGGTCGGGACTGGCGGGCCCGAGGCCTCCCTTCCTCTCCGGGCCCTGCTTCTCATAGTGCAGGTCACTCTTGGGAGCACCCATCTTAGCATATTTCCTCATCTTCTCACTGAGGCTCTCGCCTTTGCTTCTCAGCTCCACAACTGCTAAGGGAATGTCACAAAAGTCCCTTCTGATGTCCAATACTGTTATTTCCAATACGCCTTCTGTAACTATCTTATAAAAGTAATCCTTTCCCTCTTGGGGGCACGCGCCGCCAGAGACAGGGAACCCAGAAAGGCAGCATGGGAACGCTTGCATGGGGACCGACAGGAGTTCGGGTGGGATGCTCCGAAGCGCTTTGGGGTCCACACCGTCCTCCACGTTCCCGAAGTCCACAAGCCGGACCGACACGAGGTGATCTTCACTTATCTTGATGATGAGGGCTCTGTAATAATGTCCATCTTTTCGGTACTTCATGATACACAGATCTCCGATTTGGGGACACTGCATACAGCTTCCGGGTTCTGCGAGCTGCTTTGCCACACTGTGAAACTCAGTTTCCAAATACTGCAGCTTCTCAGAATTGGCAAACTGACACCAAAAGTATTGAGGTCCGTCTATCACGGTGGCATAGGCTCTTATCAACTTCATTTTGGGATTGTACCAGTTCAGAAACACGGAAGTGTCAATGTTGGGTTTGTGGGTAGACTTTGAACAGTCCCCTTTGGTGATGTGGGTGGTAAGCCCCATTTGGGACTTTTCACTGAATGGAAACCTGCTAATCAGCTCTTCAGCGATGACTCCATGCTCATCCGAGAGAATCACTTCCCAGATGCCTTGGAATTTAACAAATTCACATCTTATCCGAGCCTCATCCGTCCTTTGGGAAAAGTAGCCCACCATTTCCTTACAGCTTACTACATCAGGTACCCCAAACCCCCTTAAGGAGCAATGGAGGCACAGTGCTGGTAACATAGCCTCGGCAGGGCCAAGCTTACCTGTTCTGCTGGTGTGGACCACAGACATGTTGCCATAATCTATAAACTGCACCGAGAGAAGGTCATTGGGCTGTTGTTCCAGGACCGCTGCTCGGTACCATAAGTTATCTTCCGGGAAAATGGCACAGATCACATCGCCACTTTGCCAAGGTGGACCTGTGTGGCACTGGGGTCTTGTTCTGACATCATTTAATCTCTCTGAAAGATGATTGATCTCAGCTTCATCTTCTATCAGCTGGATGTAAAAATCGGAAAGGTCATTAATATGCGAGACATAGATGGAGGTCTTAAAGCCAGGGGCTATTGTCTTTTGTGGGAATTCACAGAACTTGGGAGGAGGCACATCTTTGCTGCCAGGTTCCCCCATTCTTCTGTCAGGAAGGGTGGGGTCGAGTTTGGAGGCACTCACAGGTGAGTTGGCAAACAGATCTTCTTTTTTTTCTCTTGCTGATGGAAACCCTCCATCATTCTTGTTTCCCACAGAGTCCTGATGTGTGCCTCGGTTAGCCTTCCTCGAGCCCTGTAAATATTTGAGCTCCTTACGTGCTGGGCTGATCTTGGGTCTGCACGATTCCCCCATCATCTCTTCACTGTGTGATTTGCTCTCTCCCAAACTACTCAAATACTCTGTACATGAAAACTTCACGTTCTCATTCTTATCTTCAAGGGTTTCGGTCATGCAGAGGATTATTTCCTTCTCCTTGTCTTTTTTTCTTGCACTGCTTTTGTAACCAAGGAGCCCTAGCTTCTCATTAATACTAGCATTAATTTGGATACCTTCATCATAGAGCTCTATAATCAGTCTCCCATCTGGGTCTTTTGCTACGACTAAAGCCTTCAATGACTTATCTAACACAGTCTCCTGAAACCATGCTGGAACTTCTTCTGGCATATGATGAGGAATGTCAGATAATGAACATTTAACAGCTTGCATGGGTAAAAGTAAAACATCGTAGGCGTCTCGAGGGATCGGGAGCAGATGATCACTTGCTATGTAAGTGTTCCCAAAGTCAACAAAGAAGACTTTATACGGCTCTTTTTCTATTATTATTCCCCTATACCAGTTTCCATCAGTATATTTGGCAAGGCACAGCGTCCCAGGGATCAAGGTGGATGCTTTTAAGTTCAGCAAGGCTTTAATTAGCTGCATAATGTTGTATGACAATTGTTCTAAAGTATTGGTATTTCTTGCTAGCTGGCAATAAAATGTCCAAGGGTCCTCCACATGTGTTACGTACACCAACTCTTCACTTCCGATTTTTAGGTCATGTGTAGAATAGTAGTAAGAATGTAGCTCAACAGAGGGTTCCAAAGGCTTCTGGAGCTTTACAGGCCTCGCCAGTCTCTTCTCTACCAAAAAATGGCAGGCACTCTGAAAGGGCGTTAGCAAGTCCACAACACTGAACCACTCTTCGTCATGCCTGGATGCCAACGCAAAGATGGTGCATTTTAATTCTAAGTTATTCTGCCAGGCGTTATCTATAAACCCGCTAAAGGCCTGTACCGCCTTGTCATCCCAAACAAAGGGATTGTCACCCGTGGGCTGAATTAAATTATACAGACTGCACCGGAACGCCTGCACTCTAACCTTGAGAAACGCGTCACTAACCGAGAGTATGTTCTTCATAGATACCACGTCCTGGTCTCCATAGTCTACAAATACCACTCTGATGTGCTCCAAGGACTGGGCGCCGCTAATCAGGGCCCTGGACCACCTTCTGCTCGCTGGTCGCTTGGCCAGACAGGCGCGTGTGTCCCCTTCGTAGGGAGCCGGCTCACGTTTGCAGTAGTCTTCAATATCGCGCATCAGAGTTCTGAATTCCTGTGCGTCCCCCGTCAGCTGGCACCAGAAGGAGCCAGGGCTTTCGATGTGAGACACCTTGACTTCGATCGTACTGCCCACTTCCAGCCCTCCTTTACCGCTGCAGTCTGGCTTCCTTTCCAGGAAATTCAGCCTAGGGAGAGAAGAATCAGCTGCTCCCTTCTCTTTGTCCTGTCCAGCCTGTCCGGAGGGAACATTCAAAAGGCTTCCTGTGTCGGCCAAAGCTTCTGGGAGGGATACAGTTTTATCGTCTTTCTGTTCTCCTTCCACCTTCTTGGTAGAAGATATTTTGCTAGTGTCTGCAATAGAATGACTTGACACATGCCCCGGGGAGTGGGCACTGAGTCTCACGCTTTCTTTTGTTTCAAATTCCTGGTACTTGGCATATCCAGCTTGAGCGATGACTTTGCTGATGTTTTCCTCCCCTGTTCTGGACTCATCAAGAATCTCTATGACGTATTGATGATCCTGCTTATCAAGAATGTGGACCACTAATTCTTTGTGGAGCACTGTCTTTTTAAAAAATGAAATTGCTTCCTGGCTCCAAGCTTTCCCCAAAGGCCAGATGTCAGCCAGAGAGCACTTCAGAGCCAATATCGGTAGCTGCCTAAACTGAGGCAGCAACATCCTGACATCACCCCAGTCCACGTTCTCGGAACTGCCCCGATCTACCAGGAACACATCCACGCTCTTGCCGTCTAAGCGGGTGACCATGGCCCGGTAGTAGCCATTCTCTTTCCATTTGACACAGCAGACGTCCTCGGGTTCAGGTTTCAGAACAACACCGTCCAGCTTACTAGCAGAAGAGTAGAAGCCGCACATTCTCTTCAGCAGCTTGCTGAAGGTGTTCTTGTGCTTCCTGAGGCGAATCCAGAACTCAGAAGGGCTCTTAACAAACTCCACCTGGGCATCATAGAAGGCGTTCATCTTCAACCTGATGGATCTTAAGGTTGGGAGGGAAACTTCCTCCTCCATCTCCTCAGCCGGGGACTGAGACTGAAATGTCAGTTCCATGTCGGCGTCGTCCTCCTCTTCCTCCTCTATGCCCTGGCTCTGAAGAAATCGGTCAGCCAAGCAACAGGACTGTACTCCGAACACGCTGTTGAGATTAATTCCATCTTCCCCATACAGGGTCACATAATACATGTGCTCAAAAGAACAGTAAAATTCAATCTTTGCATTCAACGCTTGGCCCAGGATCAGAGCTTTCAAATCGCCTACTTGTGACCGAGACCAGCCTCTCCCACAGTCCCAGAGTCCATACAGAGCACAAGGGTAGGTCACCACGGGCATTCGAAAATACTCAGGCAGCAAGTAGCGAAGGCTGCTGCAGCTCACTAACTCTTTTCTTCCGTAATCGACGTGAAGCACCTGGGCACAGCGCTGAGGCCTGAAAGTCTCAAGCAAGAGAGCCCGGTACCACTGTCCATCTAAGCCACAGGAGGCACAGGGGGACCCCGGCTTGTCTGGGCTCTCCTCCCTCTCCTCCCAGGTGGCACTATCATCCTCTATCTCCGTGGACGTCTGATAGACCTGGGCCATGCTCTCAGAGAGGCGGTGGATCTCCTGCGAGAGGCTCCGCAGCTGGCAGTGAATGCGGTGGGGATGGCACACTTGGGTTACGACCACAGGCTCCGTCACTCCCAGCTGCAAATGGGGATAGAAGTAATCCAAGCCAGGATGCTCTTGTTTGGGGGCGGCTCGCGGGAGAACCGGAGCTCCGGAGCAGCCCAGCCCAGTCGCAGTCAGGTAACGTTTGAGCAGGGAACAGAAGAGACTGTCGGGCACCTGCCTGGCCAGGCCCAGTTCCTCCATCTGCTGAGACACCATGGGCACCTCCAGCAGCACCAGGCGATGGAGGAGCAGCACGTCCAGGACCCGTCCGTGCACCTCCTTACCCTGCAGGTTGCTAAGGAAGTCCACAGCGCTAGGGGACCAGTGCTGGGGTTCGCCGCCGCCGGTGCCACCGCCGCCCGCGGGCACCAGGCCGGCCAGCACACAGCCCAGCACCTCAGAGGGCAGGTGGAAGAACTCGCTGCGCCCCGGGGCCAGGGAGCCCGCGCCCGCCGTGATGGTGCGGCCCTCATCCAGCAGGAAGACGCGGCTGTCCTGCGCCTGGCGGCTGACCACGCGGCAGCGGTGCCACATGAGCCCCACCTGCACCAGGCACAGCTCTCCCGGCGAGGCCGAGGCCCCACCCAGGGCCCACGGGCCGCGCGTGGCTGCGGCCTCCTGGATCTCCCGGCTCAGCCGCACGTACTCTTCCCGCCGCTGGCCCACCAGTCCCCACAGCTGCACCGGGATCACCTCGGGATGCACGTCCACGAAGGACACCCGCAGGGCCAGGGAGGCCCCCGGAGTGGGCAGCCCCGGAGTCGAACTCATGTCTACGGTTGGCGCCGAGCTGCCCCGCGCGTCCAGGGACAGTCCCACTGAGCCAGGACCAGGCTACCGACGACGCAAAGGGGAAGATGCCCGGAGAGGAGGGGACCCTTCGGCCAGGCACCCGACGCAGGGCCTCGGGGACTCGCGACTGGTAGCAGCCAGCGGCCGGCCAACCGCCCACCGCGCCTCGCAGGCTCGGGCAGCGCGTGGCTGCCCGCCTTCCCGGCGCGGGGGACCTCAACGCGGCCTGGAGGGTGGCCTCCAGGCACAGGGGGCAGCCAGGGTCCGCCAGCAAGCCCGGGGGAGGCAGGGCTAGGGTGCAGCCTCCTTCCTCCCAAGACGCTTTGGCTCTGGGATGCCGGGTGGGAAGGGCTGGTAGAGATCCACTAGGAGGGCAGGGCCGGGAGGCCACTCCCTTTCCGGTTCCCCAGCCCTGGATGGAGCGCTGCGCGCCAAGCATGGTGCGAGCCATTGAAGTTCCCGAAGAGACACCGGGAAGGAAAAAAATGGAGGCACCAACGGTGCCGTCCTGGACGTTGAGGCTGGAATTTTCATTGCTCTAGGCAAGGCCTAGCTGAGGCCCAGCAGTGCGCTTGCGCAGGGTCCCGATGAGTTGTCCCTTCGGTCTGGTGTATTGGAGACCTGGAGCAGGTTGCTTCAACCTCTCTCTATGTCCCTGTTTCATGTATGAATGACAGGTTCCGTAGGTACTTACGATTAAGTCTGAGGTCAGTGGTTCCTCCCCAGCACTTCCTCTGGTGTGGCTTCCTTCCCTGCCCTATTGCCTAGCTACGCCCAGCTAGGGCACCCAACTTTGAAGATACTCTTCATGGATTCAGGGTGAGCACATAAGAAGATGGGGAGGGTGTGTGTGTGTGTGCAAGAGGACTGAGTTATTTCTTCCAATTCCTGCCATGTCGGTTATATCAAGAGAGTTCTTCTCACTCTCCTAACTTTTACCAAAGAAAATCGTAGAAATCTCTACGAGGTGGAAGTGGTGTGGAAAATGCAGGTATAATTTAAGGTGGGCCTAGCAGACAACTACTTTAGGTTTGTTGTGCATTCACCAAGTTGTGTATACATCCCTGAGACCTTTTCGTTGTGCCCATACATCTCGTCACACTGCAGGTTCCAGAATGTAAGAACACAATACGATACTTAATTGTGGTCCTGGCCCAACTCAATTGCAGAATGTTCCAGATCAGACGCTCCCGGTGCTTCTAACTCTCCCTACACTGTTTCTTTCCCCGTGATGTTGCGGTTTATCACCTAGTTTCTCACTAGCCTGCATGGGGCAAAGGAAATGAAATGCTCCTGAGCTACTGAATGAACAAACAACGTTTACTTTTCCACGATGGTCTTATCCTTGAAAAAATTCAATTCCATTTTTTTCCCTGTGATTCTTTTTTTTTCCATTATGAAAGAAAAAGCACACATTGAATTAAAAAAAAAATATTTAGCAAGGTGCTGGAGAGAAATGGCTCAGGTGTTAAAAGCACTTACTGCCCTCAAAGAGAACTCAGTTTCCAATCCTGTCACCATGGGTGGCTCAAAACTGCCTGTAACTCCAGCTCCAAATAGTCTTATGCCCTCTTCTGGACTCCATAATCACCTACACACACACACACACACACACACACACACACACACACACACACACACACACACTACTCATACATAGGAGTAAAAATAAAACATTAGAAAGTATTTAGCAAGAACGTTTTGCTGTGGAATGTTATTTTAAGGGGTGTTACATTTTTTTTCTTACCGCTTTTGTTAACAATGTAAAGATGTGTTACATTTGTTTGATTAAATACAATTAACCTGAGAGCAGGAGGCTGAGTCAGTAACTAGCTGACAAGAAGTGGTAGGGAGGAATCACGTGTAGCTGGGGTTCTTAAGTGGGGGCAGAGCAAAAGGATGCCAGGTTTTTGGGGTAAGATTTGAGTTAGGAGAGAAGGTTAGCTACTTGCTATTCAGCCTCTCTGAGCCAGCAGAATTTCACCTCAACCTTTGAACCCTGAGTTCTTTAGAGGGATAGAGATCTAGATAAAGTTCCCTTTAGACAAAGCGATCAAGCCCTTGCCTGAGGGAACGGAATTCCCGCCTGGCTGCGGCCAGAGCAGCTGAACCACTGTTAGGAGCTGCAGAGGAGTTGCAGTTGCTGATTAGGACAGCAGGTGCATAAGGGGCGGCCACTGTATTTAATAAAAAACAACAGTGTCTCTTCTTGGTGACGCTGCTATTCACCAGAGAGAACTGGTTGTTCCTGCCTTTTGCACAGTGCTAATGTTACAGGGAGCCCACCAGAGATGATCATCAGACACAGTTTATAGCCAATTGAAAGTCTTTATTTCAGCTGGTCGGGACTACACTCAGGTATTGCAGACCTAAGTGTAGCAGCAAGTTTCCAGAGCACAGGGTTTTTTGAAGGCAGAAACTTTGGCATTTCCCTTGGGGTGGGAGTAGGGGAGGCGATTTTGTGCAAGCAAGCAATTTGACAGAAGCTAAGACTAGCGGTTAGCTGGAGGGGTTCTGTACAAGCAGGCAGTTTAAGAGAAGCTAAAGTTAGTTAGGGCATCTTGGCCTTGGGTTGGAGTTCTAGAAAAGAGTTGGATAATTTTCCTTGGGGTACTCCATCAAGGAGATCAAATTCTAGTTAAACTTGAAATGGCCTCACCAAGAACACAAGATGGAAGAACCACTGCACTGTCTTGCCCCATCACACTCTGTAATCTATGATGTTTTGAAACTGTTGGCTATTTCTCTTTACTATCATAGTGTGAACTTCATCAAAGTAGGATCTCTTCTCATTTTCCTACTCCTGGGGCCTCATACAGTGCTGGAATGCTGACACCCAGTGCAAGTTTAAGGAGAGAGTAAATCTAGAGCTAGGAACTGTACCATAGAAGTGGGAAGTTCACCCTAAGAAATGGTTTGATCATCACAGGGAATACTTCAGGTACAAGCATATATACTAAATAATACAACCAAATGGTACACACCAGAAGCTCATAGATACAGTGAGTTCTTGCTCCAGCACCTATATTATAGGTGCTTGAAATTTAACAAGCCTTACATTTGCTTGGCAAGTACCCTACCACTGAGCTGTACCCCAGACCTTTCTTTCCATTTAACCCACCCTCTTGCTACTGTCCACCCCCAAGTGTTATTGAACTTGGGTGTCAGAGACTGTGCTCCAAGCAGGATTCAGCCACTAACCCTCAATAAGATAATGTCAAGAGTCACATTAATAGTAGAAAGCAAGGAGAGGAGGTTTATCCAGTGTGGCCACATTGGGGAGAGAGACAAAGAGTTAGTGAACCCCCCAAGTCCATTCCCCTTTGGGGTCCAGCAGCTAGGCATAGTGGTACATGCATTTAATGCCAGCACTCGGGAGGCAGAGGCAGACGGAGCTCGGTGAGTTCGAGGCCAGCCTGAGTCCCAGGAGAGCCAGGGCTAAATAGTGAGACCCCCGTGTCAGAAACCAAATGAAAACCAAACAGAGGGCCAGGGGTACAAATTTCAGCTGCCTGGCCAAGGTGTGGTCCAGCCCAGCATAGACTTATCACTGCCTGAGTTTCAATCTCATCCAGTACGGTGGCCTGACAAGTTGTCAGAGCTATGTGAAACCTATTTAAAGGAGATAAATCACCCCCACACACTGCTCCCCACAACCCCTGGCTGGGGCCTTTTCCTTCTCCCAGCTTGAGATTCCTGGGAAAATTCCCATTTCTTTGGGGTCCATTGTTTTCTGATAGTCAAGTTGTGACAGGCAAGTGTATTTTTAGAATATCTTCATTTCTGTCAGGCTCCTGACATAAAGGTCTTAACCCTGAAATGTCAGGGAACAGCCATTATGTGCTGACATCCTGCTAAGTATTTCAGTGTTCTTCATCTGTTCCTGGAGTAGGTAGTTTTACATTTATTTTCTGTCCTATTCTGCTGTAGGAGAGAAGTGGAATTTTTTTTTTATGTTGGACCATTACACTATTATGATTAAACTCCAACTAAGTTATCCCCTGTTCTTTATCATGAAAAGTATTTTCATTTATATTAAAAAGTATAAGTTCCCCGCCTGATTAGTCCTGCGAGTCCTCTGCCT
This sequence comes from Peromyscus leucopus, assembly GCF_004664715.2. NCBI lineage: Eukaryota > Metazoa > Chordata > Mammalia > Rodentia > Cricetidae > Peromyscus > Peromyscus leucopus. The sequence continues at coordinate 67,266,954 of NC_051084.1, forward strand.
TCAGTAAAGTGTGGACAGGGAATATTTTAATTCTAATCCTATAGTTAAGGGCCAAAGAAAGGAAGGATAAGGCCAAGGATGAGGTGGAAAATACCTGAGAGGGGTTGTAATACTGTATCTTAATATTTTTATGAAAATAAGACTCAAAAAATTGGGGAAAATCAAGTGATACTTTTCTCTATGCTATCCAAACATAATTCAGAGTCTACTGCAGGAATCAACCATGTTTATTTTAAAATTTTTATTAGATTTATATATTTTATTTGATGTGAGAATGTTTTGCCTGCATGTATGTCTGTGCACCACATGTGTGCTTGGAATCCAGCAGATGCTTGGCCACAGTGACCGAGGTGAGGCGGCCTTACTTCACAGATACCAATGGACAGTCCCCTGGGGACTTTGTCTGTGGATCTCTAATTTCCAGGGGCCAGGATCTCTGACCTGGGAAGCAAGCTTACATCAAAGGAGTTACTGGTGGCCATGCATCCTGTTCCCTACTCCTTCTCCTGCCTCTTGTCTGCAATCAGGGCCTGTCTGCAGGCTTGTAACCTGTGTAAACCACCCCAGCATCAGACAGTATCAGAAGAGAGTCCTGTTTCTGTCGAGTGGACTCTGGTTCCTCTTGACCCCACCATGCTGTGTCTCTGGTGCTGGGGCCTGAATTCTGCTCAGAGCCCCACTAAGCTGTTTTCTGTCTGTGTGTCCATGATGTTAAATATCCTTTCTAATAACCATTACTCCCTAAGGATCCATCTAAATGCCTTAGAGCAGTAGTTCTCAACCTGTGGGTTGCGACGCCTTGGGTGTGTGTGTTGCATATCGGATATCCTACAAATCAGATATTTACACTATGATTCATAACAGTAGAAAAATTACAGTTATGAAGTAGCAACTGGCAGAAGATATCCCATAACCTGGGATTCAATGAGGAACTATATTAAAGCGTCACAGAATTAGGAAGGTTGGGAACCACTGACTGACAAGGAGCCCACCAGGAATTACCACTCAGCCAGTTTATAGCCAGTTGAAAGTCTTTATTCCATCCAGCTGAGACTATATCCAGGTATTCAGGACCTAAGCATAGCCCTGAGCCTTTAGACCAAAGGGCCTTTAAAAGCCAAACCCACATCCTGGCATCTCACTCAGCTGCTGCAGGGCAAAGGTCTGCACAAGCAAGCCGTTTAACAGAAGCTAAGTTCGCTGGGGCATCTTAACCTCAGGGCCAAGTTAAACCTGGCATGGCCTCCGCAAGAACACGGGACGGAGGAACCTCTGCACTGTCACACCCTGTCGCAAAGGTCTCTCTTAAATCCCCACCCAAGACCTTTCAGCTAAGAGATCCAAAATAAAATTCAAAAGACTACACACTGTATGGTTGTCATTAAATAGTATTATTAGACTGACAAAATCACAGCTATATAGAAGAGGTGAGCGAGGATGGAGGAGGCAGGAGCTCACCCACAAAGGGAGAAGCTGTGGGCTGAGATCACCACTCAGACTTGTGAATGTGGCAGTGGCTGAGGAGGCCACGCAAAGACGAGAGGCTTGCACAGAACAGCCTCCACGTCTCCCCCTCCCCTGCCTCTCAAACACATGTGAATGCTTGTGAAGAGGTGAAATGCAGATATATTGGATGCCTACTATGGTTTGGCATTGCCAGGTTCAGTGTAGAAGTCACAGAAACTGTGTTCCTTCACAGTGAAAGTGAACAGGCTTTGAACAACAAAACTTTAAGGAATTCGTGGCTAGGAGAGGTGACGGCGACAGAAAAGGAGTTGCCAATTCTGTACTGGATGAGACACAGGAATCAAAGGCGACGTGGTGGCAAAGACTCCCTCATTCTACAGCTGACTGCCATTCCTCTGCCAGGGAGTCTGTGCACAGAATAACTGGGGGAACTAGGAATACTCATAAAACAAAAATTATAGCCATGAAATATAATTATCTCTTTGGCTAGTATTAAATATCTCAAGCCCAGTATTCCAAATCAAGCCAATTTCAATTTCCACGATGAACAGTAAAGTTAAAAAAAAATCTCTAAGTTTTTGTTTTTATCTTGAAGCCATAACTGGATAGGAAAGAACCACTAAATCAATCAGGCATTTAAAAGCATTTATTTTTAAACTTCAGAACAGCGAACTTTATTTACTCACCTGTTCCTGTTTGGCACCAGATATTTTCAGCAAACAGACCTCTTCAAGCATCTTCACCTGCTTTAATCAGACCTCCCAAGTGGTTCCTGCTGCTGTTAGCAATCACAGCAGCCTGTCAGGGGTAAAGGACGGGAAGAGAAAAATAATCATGTACTCCTCACCGTTCAGAAGCGCTAAGGCACTTGGCGGCGGGGTTGGGGGGTGGGGGGTTGGGGGGTGGGGGGGTGGTAAACATGCATTTGTCTGTATTAAAGGAAAGGCAAATCTTTCAGACCCACTCTGAAATGAAGAATGACATAATCACACCTTTATTTAGCTATTAATCAACTAACTATTATATTATAGTATAACTAAATGTTCTATTATTTAAAACTACCCAATTTTAGCCTATATGGGAGGCACTTTTTGTTTGTTTTTTTGGTTTTTCGAGACAGGGGTTCTCTGTGTAGCTTTGCGCCTTTCTTGGAACTCACTCTGTAGCCCAGGCTGGCTTTGAACTCATAGAGATCCACCTGACTCTGCCTCCTGAGTGCTGGGATTAAAGGCCGAGCTGGCATTTTTTTTTTTTTTTTGATATGTGAGGGGATATGAGTATGTCATGGTATGTGTATGGAGGTCACAGGAGTCTGTTCTTTCTACCATGTGGGTTCCAGGGTGGAACTCAGGTTGTCTGTCAGTCTTGGCAGTGGGTGCCTGTACTCACTGAGCCATCCTGCCAGCCCGTCATGAAAGGTTTTCATGTGATGAAGATGGTATTTCTTAAAAATAATACATTTGACACCAATATCTTTTCAGTGGGAAGTTGAGCATTCGGTAAATACAGTAATGAGGTTCAAGGCACTACTCAACGTTATCTTCTGAAGAGAGGGGGAAATAAAATACAATAATCTGTCCATAAATGTTTTTCTCTCCATTTCCTTAAAAAGAGAAACCGCTTCTGATTTAACAGAGCCTCTAGGCGGCTCCCAGAGAAGTATTATAGAATCCTTGCTTCCAGATAGCTCCTCCGTGTATGGGAAAAAGGGCATATTTATCCACTTAGTAGAGGAAGCAAAGGGACCCATGGGTGCTAGAGCTCTTGAAAGCTTCTGATAGACGAAAGCTGGAACTAACTAGCCATCCGAAATAAAGGATGGGCGAGGTGATTAGACGGAAGTTAGGCGGAGGACACAGAGCGGAGGTTGTAAGATGTGCAGACAAGTGGAGCACACCTCTAGGGAAATAACCAGCGTGCTGTGTAGCTGAGAGGAGGCCGAGGTGGGAATGCAGGGAGAGAAAAGGCCGGAAACAAACGGCGAGTCAGAGCGAGAGGGCCTTCAACACGTCGCTGAAGATTTTAACTTTATTGTAGGTATGAAGGAGCAGCTGAAGGTGATACTATGTGATGCAGCCCAATTACTAAAAGAAATTACCCTGAGAAAAACAAAGTCCATGGTGACACAGACCAGCTTATGTTACAAAGTCTGAGTACAGCATTTTCCAATCTTGGAATATGAGGAAATATTACACTCAGGGAAAGGCAAGTCTAATTGAAAGTATTTTTCTTTTAAAAACAGGATATCAAAATGATGGCCCATCAGATACAGACTGGGTTAACATACAGAGAGTAGTAGCTTGTCTATATCTTCCTATAGGGCAGTGGCTTGTCTAGACCTTCCTATAGGGCAGTGGTTTGTCTAGACTTACCTATGGGGCAGTGGCTTGTCTAGACCTTCCTATAGGGCAGTGGCTTGTCTGTATCTTCCTATAATGAAACAGGCACCTAGAGATGGGGAGGACTAGACCACAATGTCAAAGTTCTGTTCTGTTAAAAGAAGAGCCCAGACTTGGAGGGAGGTTCTTAGACTTCAGGGCCAGACGTCCTTCCATGTTAACTGGCACTCAGTAACAATACATGGTTGTCTGGTAATCTCTGAAGAGGAGCTTCGGTTTAACAGCGGGGAAGAGAACAGCTTACTTGCCAAATTTTGTTTTATTTGGAGACAAGGTCTTTTATGTAGCCCAGGCTGGCTTTGAACTTACCAAACAGTCAAGATGACCTTGAACTCCAATCCTCCTACCTCCAATTTCTGAGAGCTAGGATTACAGGTATGTGCTACCATGCCTTGTCAAAACCCATATTTGAATCATCAAATATTAAAATTATACATTTTTCCCCAAGAGATTCCTGGAAGGAATCTGGTTTTGTTCATGGAGGGGAAAAAAAAGTTTAATTCTCTCAATTCCTTTTTAAATTAACACAGCAAAAGAGGCATTTGAGACCTACATGAAAGCTACAGTCTTAAAATAATGAAGACAAAACGAATACATTGTATGTAGCAATAAACAATTATATGTAGCAATAAACAATTTTCTTGAGGACAGCCAAATAAATGAATGAATGAATGAATAAATAAATAAATAAATAAATAAATAAATAAATAAATAAGATACAGCTATCAATGAGGGCAGTGATTCACATAAAAGCAGAAGATCTACCTAGTCCTACCCATGAAGGATTATAATCCAACAGGTCCTGAAGCTCTCTAAAAACACGTATTATTCCTAGGGCTGGAGAGATGGCCTAGTGGTTAAGAGCAATGGCTGCTCTTCCAGAAGACCTGGGTTCAATTCCCAGCCCCCACATAGCAGCCCATAACCACCTGGCTCTTTAGTTCCAGTGCCCTTTTCTGGCTTCTTTAGGAACCACATGCAATTGGTACATAAAGAAACATGCAGGCAAAACACCTACACATGTAAAAGAAAAAAATAAGTAAAAACCCATATTATATCTAACTAAAATCAGTCTTAAGAAATGCTATTCCTTTAGTTAGATATACTTGTAAATTTGCTTATAAAGAACAGAGAATTATTTATAACAAAAATGTATAGATTTTTTTCAAGAAGAAAAAAATATTTGATGAGAAAAAAAAATGTGTGAAAGCAAAAGAAAAGAAAACTGCCTAGAATTTTTAATACCGAGTCACAGAGAACATGAGAGGTGCCCAGAGTCGCACAGTAGGAAAGTGAGAAGGTGACAGACAGGACTCTTCTGCTGTGTTCACTTCTGGAGAGGACCAAGCGTTTTCCAAGTGGGTACCAAGAAACCAAGCTTGCTAGTAAACCGTGGGTGTGATGGGATATCAGTTAGAGACACAGCAAACAGCCAGTGATGGAGAGTCTCAGTGTTTATCTAATCCTAAACTTTGTGCTGCAAGCAACACAGATTTACTGAAAATGTACGAGATAAACAACATCAACATTAAAAAAAGCCCAGGATGACTCAAGAATCCGAAATGGGGTTGTCGTGAGATGGACGCAAGAGTTGCTTGGGCACCTAACCAGTGTACAATGATGGTCCGTTGTAATGCCCATAACAGTCAGGACCTTTGCGCTTTGCAGCCTGAGCAAGCTCCTTTCTCTGGGCTTCAGTTTCCAAATCTGTAAAGTGACGTAGTTCAATCAGATGATCTTGAAGGATAACTTCAGACAGTTTCAGAAATTCACACGGATTCAGAAACCAAAGAACAACATGTCAGTATGGAAGCAGTGTTTCAGCCCCAAGCCCCCAAAAGAATAAGGCTAGGCCAATTTTTAATAGTCCAGTTTGCATATAATTATTTAATTCCATATTTACTTAGTCATAAACATTACAAAACATAGGAAAACCAAAATTCCCCCAAAATGATTCATTGTGGAGCAGAATACGTGAGGACTTAAGCAGATAATTTAGTATGATCTGGACTATATATATATCTAGCCACTCAATTATAGATTGACAAACGCAATGGAAAGGTAGGCAACCTGAAGACATAAAGAGATTTCGCAAACTCCACCTTCTGCAAGTAGAAAAATGAGACGGCTACACACATTGAAAGATCTTTAAAAGTGTGCTTCCTCCTTTAAAATGGCAGTGATTATCCATCCCCACAGTCATGCTACACAAGAGCATCTCTGTCCCTCAGGACATCTGTTAGTTTGGCTCTGAGGTCTACCTTGGGCCTGAGTGGTCGGGGTTTTCCTAGTAACACCTCCAGCCTTTACCCCTAGCTACAGCCACCCATCCTGAAAGGCCATGTCTGAGGCTGGGGGAGCGGCTGTGGGCAGGTGAACCTGGAGAAACCTTTCTACAGCAAGAGAATGGATGGGATGCAGACTGGAGAGATGTACCACAGATGGCGTACACTTGTCACATTTTATGCAAGAATGAGTAAGATTCAAAATGACTAATACTCGGGCTTCTGAAAGTTCTAGAATGGCATCTGAGTTCTCTCTCTCTCCCTCTCTCTGCGCTCCCCTCTCTGGGACAGAGGAGACAGGTACAGAAGGAGACACACCAGTGTGAGCTGCCTTCATGCCAGTCTTGCTCCAAAAACACCCAGGAAGAGCTGAGGACATGAGGTGCTCCATAAGACGACCCTGAGAGCTGAATCTCAGTCGAACATGGTGTGGTTTCCGTGTGTTACGATTCTCAGAGCTACTGACAAGTACGGGTTGTGACGCTACACACGGCAAGTGATCTGCTCTCGCGGAGACAGGCTGTGGCTGTCAGGGGAAGTTACTAGGTTCTAGCATGTGTGGAGGGGTGAGCACATCTGTAAAGGTGGGCCCTGACAGCAAGCAGCCTCTTTCCCTGCAATTCAAACATCACTTCAAGTTGTCTCTTTGATCTTTCCATCCTCCTTGCGAGAAAAGGTAAAGCCACTTCTTTCAGCACTAGGGAAACTCAAAAATGTTTATTCTTGAATTTTCACTCGCCTCTCTGGAGTATACGATATGTGCACTCTAATAACAGAAAAGTGAGTTGTCACACTGCAACAATAAATACTGGCGCACAGGTTAAATGTGTTGCCTAAGCACTACGCAGTCTTCCGCATGGCTGACGCCTAGCCAGGTCTGAGGGCCTGGCTCCCTCTGGTACTCCTCTAGGCAGATACTTTTGCAGAGATCGGCAGCTCAAAGTCTAAACCTTCTGGTCCAAGGTCAAAGTGGTCCAGGTTCCATTCTTCAGGAAACGCTGCGCTGGGTCTCAGTGGTTGGTCTTGAGAGATTGGGACCAGAGAGATCACTCTTAGGGAAAGAGTGGAATCTAAGAGAACTCGGGTGTCCATAGAAATATAAAGCGCTGCCCCCTGTAAATCGCAGTCTCTGTGGAGTAAAGTATCTTCCTAAAGAGGTAGAAATAATAGGGGGCGTGTGTTGCGGATGCCCTTGTTCAGTAACAATGAGCCCTCTAGCTTTAAGGGCTTAAAATGGACTGACTCCACTCATCTCTCTGATTTTTTCATAAGTGAGCCAGAACACCATTGACCAAGGGGTCTGAAAGATTAACCAAAGAGGTTAGTGCACATTTCAAAGCAATTAGAAATATTCTACATATCGCATATACATCTTTGAGTGACAGAGTCATTTTCAATCCACTTGTAAAACAAAACAAAACAAAAGCCACACAAATATCTTGTTGTTTACCTTTGTAAATCACCTTGAAACTTACAAAGCATTTTCATGTCACAGATTTCCCTAAAAACAACTTGCAATAGGAAAAAAAAAAGAGAGATCTTATCCCCATTTTACAGATGAGAATGCTGAGCTCAGTTTAGTAGTCCACTGCCCACTGACATGGTGTGGGACTAAACCACAAAGTTCTTTCTACCAGCTGTTACTGGCTACAAGGCTGTGATGTGGGACGTCTTGGTTTCTGTACTAAGCTGCTCTCCAATTAGACACTTAGGAAGTGAGGAAGACAAAGATCATCCTTTAAGGGTTGGGTCATGAAAATCTCAGTCTCAGATGTCTTGCAATCTGCACAAACAAGTTCACACTAAATAGAAAAAGGAGCTCCTGCCTCTGAATGGCTTAACCTTAATCTGAATGACCACATCGACAGGAACCAGGAGGGATGTGGACTGACGTACCACACTAGCAAGTAGGGATTATCAGAGAACGGGTGCCTGGAGGGGATTCCTCCCTAATTTGGTTCTGATCAGTGACTGACTAGGGAGGATTTCCATTTTATAGGAGAGCTAACCAGTTAGAAACTAAACAGGATTTGCTACGTGTGTCTGTAAAGGAATGCATATGCCTGTGTTTGGATATACTAAACATGTCACCTAGGCAGACCGAGGATTTACTAAGTAGTGGTTAGCTGATCTGCACAGACATAGCTGAAATCATAAGCACAAAGCTGTGACCGTGCCATATTCCTGTGTCATCAGGAATGAAGCAGTCAAGGAGGCAGCTGCAGGGAGACCAGGGAGGCGGGGGTGGGGGGTGGGGGAGGTGGGGGTGGGGGCTGGTGAAGTAGGACCCTGCAGCCATCTCTAATGGTGTGGCTGTTAGCTTTGCTCTTCATATGAATGCAACATTACAGGTTTGAAACCATGGGGCCAGGGGAAGCAACTTCATGCCTCCTCTGTCTGGGGGAAAGGTCCGTGGTGGGGTTCAGTGGGGGTATTGAGTGAGTTCAAGAGAGAGAGCGTGTAGGCTGAGGGGAGCTGATCGGTGGGACTGACTGAGCCCCTGTACATCCATGCTGTCTTTCTGAGTTCCCCATCAGCACAGTAGTGACTGTTGTCAATAATCCACCTGCTTATGGACCTGTGCTACTGCCTCGGGTTTGTCTTGAGCCCACTGAAGTCTGTCTCTGCAGAGCAGGATACTCAAAAGCTCTCTTGGCTTGACAGTCTTAAATCTTAAATTTACAAATAAGCTCCTCCTCCCGATGTGATGCTTAGCAAGCAAGTACCTCCCAAAGCTAACCCGGGCTCACACAGGGCTTGGATTTACAAAGAACATGCTGGCCCGGAGGCATTGGTTACCTGTCTTATTTACCAAATGTATTGTATGGTGTGACCTAATCATAAACTTCAGTGAAGTTAGCTGGGTATTTGAAGGTGCTTATGAGTCAGATGTCTGGGTTCAATTACACATAGCAACAATCACCAAGGCAATAACAAGCATACTAGTGATGCTTGCTGGGTAGGGAGCCTTTCCTTGGCATCAGCCCTCCATCTCTATACACCCCTACTTTTTAGTTTTTCCTGTGTGTACAGTGTGCGTGTTTGTGTGTTTGTGTGTGTGTATGTGTGTGTGTGTGTGTGTGTGTGTGTGTGTGTGTGTGTGTGTGTGTGTGTAGGTATGCATGTAGGAGGTGGCCAAAAATAGCTATCAGGAATCATCCTCAATTGCTCTTCTGTCTTACACAGTGAGGCAGGGTCTCTTGATCAAACCCAGAGCTCACTGATATGGCTAGTCTGGCTAGACCACTTGTTCTGAGGATCCCCACCTCTGCCTTCAGGGACTGGAATTACAGCCGGCCACCACACACAGATGACATTTACATGGGTTCTAGGAATCTGAACTTCTGAACTTCGGGCCACACATATGTGGCAGGCACTTAACCACCAAGCCTTCCCCCCAGCCCCCATCTCTCTATAGTCTTTTAAGATTTTTATCAACTAGCTAAAGGATTCTGAGGAACTCAGTACACTGAACCAATAAGGAAAGGGAGTCAAAGTCAAAAATAGCTATGAGGGGCCAGGAGGTGGTGGCGGCACACGCCTTTAATCCCAGCACTCGGGAGACAGAGCCAGGTGGATCTCTGTGAGTTCGAGGCCAGCCTGGTCTACAGAGTGAGATCCAGGACAGGCACCAAAACTACACAGAGAAAACTTGAGCAAATCTCTTCCACACTGAGACATGGTTTTCTCATCTGAAAATGTAAATGACAGTATCTGCCTTACTGTGTTCTTGTACAAATTTAGAAATGATTCTTGTGTGTGGAGCGCTTAGCGTATAGTAGGTACTTTAAAAAATCACTGCATCACCTCTGCCTCCACACATGATGCTGATGCTCATGATACTCTCTCTCCCCTCTCATCTGATAAGCACCTACAGAAGCATCATAGCCCAGAAAAAATGACGACTCTTTGCAGCCTTCTGTGGCCTTCAGACAGCTACCGGCTACAGCCATGTTTTCTGCATTGTCCGTATTCCACACAGTATTTTTCATGCCACCAACAGATACAAGCTCCTTAGAAAGATGTCCTCCAACATCACACTTTACCCACTAATCCGTCTCCTCAACTTCTGGACAGGGTGTGTGTGTGGGGGTGGGGAGTGTTTGAAGGGTGCACCTGTCCCTGGCCCCTTCCTGTAGAGTGCTCTCTACTTCCTAGGGTTGATACTGAGAAATACCAGTTAGTGACTGAACATGGTCAAGTTATGCAGTTGCTATGACTTTATTTCCTCCTCTGTAAAAGAGGGCTGTACAGCAGCTCGATGCATAGACAACTGGGAGAATTCCATGGCTAAGCCACAGTTACAATGAGAACCGTGCTGGCAATGCACAAGGTGATTCATCGATGCTTATCATTTCTATAATTTTTAACTATGTACTTTTCATTGTCATTTTCTTTAATGAGCGTCTTATTCTTGAGGGTGGCCAGGACCTCTAAAAGCTCCTTCTTTTTGTAAGCCCAATTAAAAAAAATCTCTAGTTTCAGTAAGAAATATTCAGCTTTAAAATGATTTTAGGCTAATTGAGACCACCAAAGTAAGGTGGGTTTTTGTTCTAGTGCACTTTGTATCATGGTCTGACTCTAAAGTGTTTCCCCCAAAGGCTCATATGCTGAAGTGTTGGTCCCCAGCTGGGGGAGCTACTGAAAGATGATGGGATCACAAAGGCACTGGCCTCATCAGCAGACAGTTAATCCATCCATTAGGAGGTAAGGCCTGGTTGGAGAAAGTAGGTCACCAGAGGTGTCGTGCGTGCGTGCGTGCGTGTGTGTGTGTGTGTGTGTGTGTGTGTGTGTGTGTGTGTGTATGTGTATGTATGTATGTATGTATGTGTGTGTATGTGTGTGTGTGTGTATGTGTGTGTAGGATGTGTGTGTGTGTACACACCACCAGTGTATGTGTGTGTAAGAGGCCAGAGGCCAATGTTGGGTGTCTCCCTCAATTGTTTCTCTACCTTATGTTTTGAGACATAGTCTCTCAATGAGACCCAGAGCTCACCATTTCTGCTAGACTAGCCAACCAGTGAGTCCCTGAGATATATTGGCTCGCATCCCCACCATGCTTGGCTTACAGGCGCACACCACTGCATCTGGCTCTTTACACAGGTCCTGGGGATCCAAACTGGTCCTTATGTTTACACAGCAAGCACTTTACCCACTAATCCGGCTCTTCAACCTCCGGACAGGGTGTGAGGAGGGAGTGTTTGAAGTGTGCACCTGTCCCTGGCCCCTTCCTGTAGAGTGCTCTCTACTTCCTGGACACCATGAAGTGAGCGGCTTTGCCCTGCCACATGCTCCTACCAGGATGCTCTGCCTCAGCAGCCCACAAAGGCGATGGAGTCAGCTGACCAACCGAAACCTCTGATACCCTGAGACCAAATAGACTCTTTTCTTCTTTCAGGTTGTTTTGTTCAGTATTGGGTATTTTGTTACAGCAATGAGAGGCTGACTGACATATTTATGCTAAGAGTTTCTTGTTAATAAGCAGTTACTATCCCATAGTGATAGACAGCACACATTCCCAGTGGCCATTTGTAAGTGGACAGTTTTTACACTCCCTGCATCTCCCTCTCCACAGTCCCCCCTAAGATTCCGATTTTGGTCTAATTCTGATATTAAGACTGTCTTCTGTATATCTATCTATTCAGATGTCTTACAGCACTCCAAACTTATCTGCATCAGAGATTAAATGTATTGAGTCTACACTTTCCTTGCCCTGCAAATGATGCCCATCTGTCAAACCACTGTCAGAACCAATTGCCCAGAGCCTGTTTTTCCTGTATCTTCTCTGGCTGTTCCACTATCCTCATCCAATCAGTCTCCTGTACCCCAAATACCTATCAGAAGCTGCCCTCTTCCCCTCACTGTCCGACTTCCGTCTGCACCACCGTTATGCTTCAATAAATACCCCAGGCCTTTATCTCAACTCAGGGAAGATAGAGTAACGTAAAAGTACAGAAGTGCCTGTCCTCAGCCCACCCCAGTGTGCACAGTTCACCTGGCCTGCCTCAGCTGCCTTCGCCTCTCTGCCTCGCCTTTGCCCTTTGCCCTTTGCCCTCCTCCTTCAGGTCTCTGCCTTGCCCTTTGCCCTTTGCCCTCCTCCTTCAGGTCTCTGCATCTTGGCCAGCTGAGCTTCCTACCCTGCCTTCGGCTTTCGGCATGCCCCCATTCCTCTCCAGGAATTGTTTTCTTACCATTTGGCATGCTCAAGCCGTATTCATGCTTAAAATTTCAGCTCAAAGGTCTCTCCTAGGGTGGCCTTCTCCATTCCCTGGTGTGGGCTGTACCTACTTGCTATGTATCGCCACAGCACTCGCAATTCCTCCTGTGAACTCACTGTTTAGAGCTTCTTACTTGAGGCTAAGCCCTTACTACAGGGCATGCACTCAGATGTGGGCAGAGATACTTATGTATTATTATGCTAAGTTTTGATTAAGTTTCTAACCCCACAACTCATCCGCATTTTCAAATATTTATAAGTACTTACAAAAGTTCCTTGTTTTAAATTATACTTACTACATTACTAGCTCTGTCTAATGCTGTATCTCGCTGCACTGGAGTAAATGACAGAAGCATTGGTACAACACTTTCTCCTAAAGCAGGGTCTCTGTGATAATAATACCTGTATAACTTGTCATCAAAATAACAAGTTCGGAAGCAGCAAAATTTCCCCGAAAGAGCTCCATTTTTAAGTCTACACATTCACCCCAACCCAGGCTATTTTAGTGAAGGGGAGTAGTAATGGCTTTACATTACATTAACAGCAAATAAGTAAATAATAAATAGCATGTCTCTATCTACTTTCAAAACAGATTATCAACCTATTTATTAATAAATGTGACTGGTTCATTTAGCTTTTGTCTGTCAAGAAAAGGAACATGATTCTAAGGAGAGGTGAAAAAAACCCTAATACAATATTTTAAAAAGAAAGCATGGATGGGCCTGTTGTGGGGGTAGAGCCAAGCCACACACCAGAAGAGAAAATGGAAAATATCTGTAAAGTACAAGTCATTTAAATTCAAAGAAAACAAAAATTAAAGAAAATCAAAAGACCCCATCTTTACCATTCTGAGCCAGGATGGCAGAAAGCCTTTGTACAGGCTCAGGAAGCCTTCCCCTTGAACAGCCTGGATCAAGCAGTCAGTTGATGACTTATATAAAAGTCCCCTGCAAGGAGAGAGAGACTGTAGTCAGATTTCCTCCTGTGTAAACAGAGATGCAAACAAAGCCATCTCAGGAAGGTCATCATGAACCAAATGCTTTCTGCTTATTTAGAACAAATAGGAGCAGCACTTCATTGACATAGGTATCTTCATTTGAGCGGAGGCATTTCCCTGCTGACTCTTTTTCCCATCACCCCCTTGGGCCTCTCTGAGTTCATTCCACCTGACCTCTTCCAAAGAGAACACACTATTTGATACTACATCACATTCTGTTACCTGAAAGGCATAGGCTCTGAACACAGCAGTCTGAAAATTCTCAGCAGAGTAAGCTTTCAAAAACGCTTGGAAACCAATAAAGTCACAGTAACTACTTTGTGTCTAAATAATATGACCCCAAAGGCTTAGTATATTTGCATTAGACAAAGAGGAGGTAATTTCATACGAACAACTGCCCCATTGAGCAGGAAAACACATGAATACATCTCTATCACACAGACCTACAAGAAAGCATCTTTGAAATACCAAGCCTGGCGCAGACACTCCAGCATGTGGGCACCAAGGGCTTTATCTACCTTCCTTGTTTGTCTCGGGGTTGGTTCATTATTCGGCTTTTAATGACATCAGCTGGTGTTCCCAGAATGGAAGCTACAAGTCCAGAGCACAAACTGTAGACACAAATAAAGGAAATTCAAAAAGAATGTTTAAACAGTTCCCAAATTATAAGAAAAGGCATTTAATATTGAAAAAGAATGCAGTGCTAAATATTCTTTGAGATTAAAATTAATGCTTAATTCTATAAAGAGACAGAAAATATTTAAAGCATGACCAGCCAACAGGTATGTGCCTCCTGGTGACAGGTTTCCTTTTATGTAGGGAATGAGAGCGATAAGATTCTCCCTTTGAGAGAACTTGGGAAATGGAGGTGTTTGTCAGGAAAGTTTGATGCCCTGAGTCCTGATTTCAGTTCCCAGAGCCACAGTGGAGGCGAAAGCTGACTCCTGAAAGTTGTCCTCTGACCTCCCCAAGCATGCTCTGGCATGCACACACCCGCAGGGCATATGGTCACAACCCATAACCCCCACACACACCCACACACCCACACACACTCACTATTACTACTAAATAACAGATGGTTAAGAAGACCCTGTTCTGGAGTGTCTATGCTCTGCTTAAGGACAAGCCAAGGAAAACTGGCCATCTTCAGATGCCGACCAGTGCTAAGAAAAAGCAAAATGGGTAAATGTGACAGGTGCCAACCAGTTAAGCAAGTGACGGGCAGGCAGGGACAGGCTCTGGGGTGACTGAGTCACCTGTCAGTACAGATCTGGAGGAAGTGTTATGAGGACAGAGAGTAGCGGGTACAAAGGAATATTCTTGGTACACAGAGAGAGGGTGTGGGGGAGAGAGAGGAGAGAGAGAGAGAGAGAGAGAGAGAGAGAGAGAGAGAGAGAGAGAGAGAGAGAGGGAGAGGGAGAGGGAGAGGGAGAGGGAGAGAGAGAGGAGGGAGAGGGAGAGGGAGAAGAAGGGAGAAGGTGTAACTCCAATATCAACTTGAGAATATTAATATCACGCCACATATCTAGGGGCATCTCAATAGCATATGGGGATTGGAGCTTTTTCAGTCTTGGGCAACAAAACCAGGAGCCAGATGAAACAAATCACTGTGATGTGAAGGACAGCAGAAACCAAGAGTCACTCATTCCGATGGAGAAGTTGGCATTGTGTGTCAGAGAAGGGACGCCGAAGAGCCGCATCCCTCAAACCCTCGCGTCTAATTCTGCTTCCTCTGGGCCCCGTTCCTCAGTTCTTGTTGTTTTGCTTTGTTTTGTTTGTTTTCTCACTCCTTTGAGGTCTGTAGTGACTCATTCTTCTCGATCTTTATTTACTGTTCATAGTTTTCACACGTGTCAATTCCCCTGTTGGTGAGCTCCTGGACAGGGCCACTGTAAGATCCAGGCTGGGACAATCAGCCCAGAAGGCCACACATACCAACTGAACTGAGCTGAAGAGACCATTTATCAGAAACTGCCACTGAGGCAGCCCCGTCAAGTACAAATCCTTGCTGAGTTTAATCTGAAATATGCCATGATTTCATCTGTCTCTCCCACATTTTAATTGCAACAAAATTGAAGACTCTTTAAAAAACCTAGCATCATCCTTCTCTCGGGGTGATAACATGACATTCTCAACCAAAAGATCCCCAAAGTTAGAATTTATGCCAACAATTCAAGACAGGGCTATATATGTGTCGAGAGGGACAGCAGAGGGTTACAAGCTCTTACTGCTCTTACAGAGTACCAGTGTGTGGTTCCTCGTACCTGCACCTCCAGCTCAAGGTGGTACAACACACCCTTTGGGCCTCCGGAGCCACCTGCCCTCACATGCACATGCCCACAAACGGACACAAATGCATACACATAGCTAAAAACCAAATCCTAAACGAGGAAAGGAAACAGAGAAAACAAAATGACTCAACACAGCTACCTACCTGGATAAACCATGGGTGGCGATATTGTCCTCAAGTGGTGTGTTCAGTACCAGGTAGTGCTTCACTGTATCGTAGGTGGTTAAGTCTGGCGAGGGAAAAGGGTTGAGTAGTCATTCATTCAGCAGTGAATGTCTTTTGTGTCAAGAGGATGCTGGGCTTGGGGCTGCACCGTGTGCCGGAGTGAAAGACACTGTTCTTGTTTTTAAGCAAAGCTACAAACAGTAGGAGAGGAAGGAAAGGCCTGGGCACTCATCTCTAGCCATGTGACTCTGGAATTTTTGGTCTGAGAAATTTCTGTCTGAACCTAAGTTAGATTAAGTTAAGACCCTGACAGTCATAATCAACAGATCTGGACCACTGTTTTCCATTCAGCTTGTTACAGCTTTTTCGAATGGCAATAAGAAGCTACTCAAGGATTTTTTTTTTTTTTTTTTTTTTTTTGGTTTTTTGAGACAGGGTTTCTCTTGTGTAGCTTTGCGCCTTTCCTGGAACTCACTTGGTAGCCCAGGCTGGCCTCTAACTCACAGAGATCCGCCTGGCTCTGCCTCCTGAGTGCTGGGATCAAAGGCGTGCGCCGCCACCGCCCGGCTACTCAAGGATTTTTTAAGAAGAGGAGTTACACCACAGTCCTGGGGTTTCTGGCGATAGCCCACACCGAAGAACAGGCAAACGAATGGTGATGTGGTGAGAACAGCCGGGCATGTTTGAGGTAGAGATGCAGTGTGATTGCTCCTTTTCCAGAAGTCGGGGCAAGAGTCAGTAAGATGAGCATCTCTGCTCCCTGCTGGCAGCTGAAACAAGCAAAAAAAAAAAAAAAAAAAAACACCACATGTCCAGATGTCAGCAGGTTTAAAGGAAGCCCTCTGCAGGCAAGCGAGAAAAGAAAACGGGAACCCCACAAACAGACAATGCCATGAATCTGGAAGGCCTCTTGTTAAAATGACACCTACCCGAGATCCAAAGAAAACATGGACAAAATGGCTGTTTAGACAGCTAAGAGAAATTGTCCCGAAGAAAGGAAAGCCTCTGCCATGAGGCAGGAGCTGGCTTAGGATGTGAATGAGGATGCAGAAGGCTGGGGTAGCAGAGCATGCATGGGAGACAGAGAGCTCTAGGAGACAGTGCTGGCCCAGGCTACTGTGGAGAGGCTCAGAGGTCACACTGTAGGAAGGGGACTAGATACGAGACCATCACGCTAATCCTAGTAAGAGATGGTGTTGCCTTGATAACGGTGCTGTGGAGCCCCGCTCGGCTTCTGCATAAATCCTGAAGGCAGAAATAGCCAGCAGATTAAATACAGAGAAAGAAAGAAAAGATGAAAGCAAGCTGCTAAATGTGAACAATTTAAAGGGAAGAGCTGTTATGTTTGGAGATAAAGATGTAAACAGACAACTTTTATGTATGTGTGTATGTATGTATGTATGTGTGTGTGTGTATGTATGTATGTATGTGTGCATGTATTTTTTACAAGACAACAGTATTTGTCACCTTTGTAAAGCCAGTTCAGGGATGGTGGGGCAAAGTGCCTATGGGGTGCCTGAGGAGGGACCATTGAGGAAGCATCTGTAGTGGCCATACAGGACACAGTAAGTCATGGATGAAGCAAGAAGCTCCAGTGACAAAGAGAAGACAGGATCAACTGCTCTCAGTAGCTAACCCACACGAGGACAAGGAAAGAGACAAAGTTCCTACCCACACAACAGAGTGGTTTGTGGGGCATTTGGAGACAATGGAGGAGAAAGTGGTTTGAGAATGAAGTTTCGTTTAGGTACCTTCAAAGTGAGAGAGCCAAAGGCAGACCCCGAGAAAGCAACTGGAACTTGGTAGAGAGTTGAGGCAAAACTTTGAAGGAACAAATTGAGAAACTACAATCACAAGGATTCCGAGGGAAAAATTTAGCTATCAGTGAGACACAGTAGATGTACATGGAGTGCACAGAGAAAAGATTTACTCCCTTCCACATTTAAGTGATCTGTTACTGGAATTCTCAATTCCGGAGAGACATATCATCCAACCTAGAAGATTTTTTCACTGATTAAGCCCTGAACGTTTGATGAGTCCATGTGAAAGACTGGGAAAAAAAAGATTAGTAAAACCATGGCCATGGCCTTCAGGGGCTCACCATGTTGTGGAAGATACAGACACACAGTAGAAGAGAATGAGAGCTGTAGGGACATGGAAAAGGACATCTAATGTGACCAGGTAAGGGGAGGGACTGTAAGAGGTTCAGGAACAATATCTGGGTAGAGGTGACAGTTTAGCTGGGTATTAAAGGGACATGTAGATGAAAATGAAACACAAGAGGGTCAAGACTGAAAGCAGAGAGGTGAAGAACAGCTTCCTATGTGCAGGGCTGTGGTCTCAGCTCACGGCTTTCTGCTGTGTTCCTGCCAGCAGACACAAAGAACTGCCCAGGGAGCTGAAGGCATGTGGAAAGTTCTGTTCCTAAATCCCCACTTTGCTATCTAGTGAGAGGCCAGTGGAAGGTGATAAGGACACTCACTGATGGCATGCTGGATCACTGATTAGAGAAATCTCTCTGGATAGACATGATGTACAACTTTGGGGATGGGGGACCAGGACAGTTAGATGGCCATGGCAGGGGTCAAGCTGGGAGTTAGTTTGATGGTTTGTCGTGTTGGAAGGTTACAATGGTGGTATGAATAGGTATGGCCCCCATGGACAAGTGTGTTTGAATGTTTGGCCCGTAGGGAGTGGCACTATTAGGAGATGTGGCCTTGTTGAAGGAAGTGTGTCACTTTGGAGGTGGGCTTTGAGGTCTTATAAGCTCAAGTGTTATAGACTATTATTTTAAGACGTGTTACATTTGTTTATGCTGTGGAACATTTGTTTAATGATGCAAAGATGTGTTGCATTCTTTTATGTTGCATGTGCTTAACTCTGTGAAGCTGTGTTACTGTGCCTGTCTAAGACACCTGATGGTCTAATAAAGAGCTGAATGGCCAACAGCAAGGCAGGAGAAAGGACAGGCAGGGCTGGCAGGCAGAGAGAATATATAGAAGGAGAAATCTGGGAGGAAGAGATCAAAGAAGAGCCAGGGAAGGAGGAGGACATCAGGGGCCAGCCACACAGCCAGCCACAGAGCAGGATGAAAGTAAGATTATAGAAGTAGGAAAGGGAAAAGCCCAGAGGCAAAGGGTGGACAGGATAATTTAAAGTTAAGGAAAGCTGGCCAGAAACAAGCCAAGCTAAGGCCAGGCATTTACAATTAAGAATAAACCTTTATAACTAAGAATAAACCTATTTGGGAGCTGGGTGGGAGGTGTCCCCAAAGAGCAAAAATAACCAACAACACTCAAGTCTGGCCGATGTGACATACTGTCTCCTGCTGCCTGTGGATCAAGCTGGATAGAACTCTTAGCTCCTTCTCGAGCATCATGTCTGTATGTGTGCTGCCACATTTCCCATCATGTCACTAACGGACTAAACCTCTGACACTGTAAGCCAGACCCAATGAAATGTTTTCCTTTGTAAGAGTTGCTGTGGATGTGACTGTTACAGTCAGCTGTCACCTTGACACAAGCCTAGAGTCATGGGGAAGAAGGAATCTCAGCTGAAAATTACCTCCATCAGATTGGCCTGTGGCCATGTCTGTGAGTCATTTTCTCAATTACTAGTTGCTACAGGAAGGCCCAGCCCACTGTTGTGGGTGGTATCATCCCTAGGCAGGTGGGTCTTGCATAGTACAAGGTAACTGAGCAAGCCAATAAGCAGTCCTTCTCCATGCTCTCTACTTTACTTCTACCTCCAGCTTCCAGCCTTGAATTCCTGCCCTGGCTTCCCATGATGATGGATTGTGACCTGTAAGCCAAATAACCCATTTCTTCCCCCAGTTGCTTTTGGTCATGGTGTTGATTATATCAATAGACAACAAACTAGGACAGCGGACATACATGATATTTGCTGGACTCTATACTCAAAATAGCTAAGGTCTCAAGTCCCCTGCTGTGACAACATTTGAAAAAGCCAGTCACCACACCTGTCACTGTTTCTTTGCATTAAAATGATCCCTCGCTGTTGTATCTCCAAAAAAAAAAAAAAAAGAAAAAAGAAAGAAAGAAAAAAAAAAAAAAGAGTTGCTGTGGTCAAGGTATCTCTTCACAGCAATAGAAACCCTAACTAAGATGGTTACTAAGGATACTGAAGGAGAGGGTATTGTGGTTGGGGGGTTGGCTTAAGATGATTTCAGAAGATGGAAGTAGTTGGTAACTTTGACAGCTACATCCCAAGGTCTGCTGTACATATACACATGAAATGATTGTCCCCAGAGATCAAAACCTAGGATGACAGGAACACATCTTTCATTTCCGCACCCCAAATTCTGTATTCTTAATAAGGCAGACAAGCTGCTTCTTTACTGTACACTGTTGCTTCTAATCTTTCCCATACCTTAATTCTCAAGATTTCAAGTTCATTTTGGTGAACAAACATGGCTGGCATACCAGTACCCACAGTGTAGAGACATCCACTGTATATCGAAAGCATAGACACTGTCGATTTCAGGCCTGTCTGCCTGGTGGTGGAATGGCCATTAGCCTCTTGGTGTTATGAAATGCTATTTCCATGTACGCTTATATGTTCTAGATTTTGACGTTATAAAATTAGGCATATATATTTAAAGTATCTTTTTAGGGAAGGCTATATCTAACTTCCCAATAAAGGTATCTGTCAACATATAGTTTTAAAATGCTTCCCCTCTTACATTTTATCTAATAGTATAAGTGTAGCTTCACTAGTAATATATTACCATTTTAATAGCATTTCCTAAATAAGAGTATCTGTTTATGTCTTAAAAATTTTTTTGGCCAGGTGGTGGTGGCACACGCTTTTAATCCCAGCACTCAGGAGGCAGAGCCAGGTAGATCTCTGTGAGTTTGAAGCCAGCCTGGTCTACAGAGCGAGATCCAGGACAGGCACCAAAACTACACAGAGAAACCCTGTCTTGAAAAAAAAATTTTTTTTTGATACAAGGTCTTTATTTTATGATCCAGGCTGGCCTTGAACTCACAACCCAGGAGGGCTCAACCTTCCAAAAAAAAAAAAAGTCTTTTCCAGCTTTCTTGATATATAATTGACCAATCTACATTTTATAGTTAAGGTATTTAACAAAAAATTAGTAATTAAAAATGAGAAGTGCGGGGTAGAGATAAATTGTGGGAGGAATGCTCCCATTTCCAGACTGCACACCATGCTATTCAGAACAATTCCAAAGGGATCGGGGCAGAGCTGCAGGGAGAGACCTGGGTGTCTGGGCAGAGTGACTGCCAGGCATACACATCAGCTTCATCTCAAAGCATAGTCTGAACTGCGGCAGGAGGCCTTAGATAGCTTTGTCTTTTTGGCTTATGGGAACATTTTTACTGTGTTTGGTCCTTCTTGTACGTCACTGAATGAGGTAAAACTGCTCCAGGATAAACGTTCAGTTACCAACACTGACTCCTGTTATTGAAAAGTACAGCAATGCCTCCCACACCCCAATGTTGGCGCTCAGAACTCAGTGATTATGGCTTAGAGATTCAGGAAGCTCGTTACCTCCCATGTTCACAAGCGCAGCTCTTTGAATATTGGGTACCCAGCCTGCCCACAGCCCGCGTATTCCTCCTTCAGCTAAGATTTTTGCAAATGCATGATGGACTCCACGAAATCTAAGGAGAATAACAAAGAAATGTTAGTCTATGCACTCATGTGTGTGGAAGGCAGATGTGTAATTTTCACCTTCTGCTGATACGGTTGGAACACAGGCAAAGGAATGATGTGTGGTGAGCAATGCCTTGGGGAACTGGGAGAGAGGCTCCAGGAAAAAGGCAGAGGCTTTGCCTTTAACCTCAAGTGCATTCTGTCCCTGAACTGTTCTTGGACATGATTCTATGCCTCCTGTGTTAAACATTTACATTCAGTTTATGAGACATGTTTACTCTTGTTGGATGTCAGAACACAGCTATAGAACCCAATCTGGTGAAAGGGTATGCTGAGTGCCGTCCTCAGGGCACCCTGATTCTGGATCTGGCCTTCTGCCTTGATTTCATGCTTTCCCAGACATAGTCTATAGTACGTGCCTGGCAATTGTGTTTAAATTGTCTGTCCTGAGAAAGTTCTGGGAAAGGGCTGCTCTGTCAACATTTAGTATGTGCTTCCTGACATTTACTTACATGTTTTCCTGAACTCAAACAACCTTCCTTGGACCTTTGTTTTCTCTGTGACACTCATGTATAAAAGTACACTAATCTGAAGTAAGGTTGTCTGCAGCATTTGACTGTACTCTGCTCCGTTTTTTAAGGTCTCCAAATCCCAGATCTCGCAGACAGATCCAGATCTGCATAAGTTGGCAAAAGTCAATAGATACAGTTAGGAATGAAATAATATTTATTCAGAGTAATTAGAAATTAAAGGATTATGAAACTCTGATTTCTAGATAAACTGAATAACTTACTGTTGAAAGGCCAACCTTTAATTCAAACATTTCCCTTTTAAAAAATGACTTATTATTTATTATTTTATGTGTCTGCATGCCTGTAAGTGCCACATGCTTGGATCCTACAAAGGCTGGAAGTGAGCACTGGATTCTCCCGGAACTGGAGCTACAGGTGGTTGTGAGCCACCATATGGGTGCTGGGAACCGAACCCGGGCCTGCTCCAGGAGCAGCCAGTGTTCTTAACTGCTGAACCATAGCCCAACATTTCCCTTTTGTCTCCATTCTTTTTCTTTCCCTTTCTAGTTTTCAGTCTTGTTATTTCACACAGGCTGGCCTCAAACTCCTAAATCTCCTGCCTCAACCTCCTGTGAACTTGGACTACAGGCACGCGCCACTATGCCCAACACGATTTAAACATTTTTAGTGGGCAACACTAGAAACTCTGTCATCATTTTCTCTTCTTAGTCTAGTAAAATGATCAAAATACCACTGCTTGGAATTTTTATATTGCCAATTCCTACATTAATTACAGGAAGAAGCAATAGTCGTTAGCCTTCCCTTTACTGGTGATACAGAGGCTATGTGTGTGTGTGTGTGTGTGTGCGCGTGTGTGTGTTCATAATATATCTATCTATACATACACATATTCAAATAATGCTAAAAAGCCACTGACTCGGGTCCGGGGGTACAGCTCAGTGGTAGATCACTTCCCAGTCTGCCCAAGACCGCAGGCTTGACCCTTAGCATCATAAGACAAAACAAACAAAGAAACCCAAACTCTGCAAAGTTTGACTCTCTCACACTCTGTTATCATCTTGGGTTAGAAAAGATGGCTCAGCGCTTAAGAGCACTGGCTGCTCTTCCAGAGGACCTGGGTTCAATTCCTGGCATCCACTTGGCAGCTCACACAATCGTCTGTAACTCCAGAGACAGGAGATCCAGTACCCTCTTCTGGCTTCCTCCATATGTGTTACACAGACATACACGCAGGCAAAACACCCATACACATGACATAGTACTAATAAAAAAAATTTAAAAAACTTCTATCTCATAAGCAAGATGGGTTTTTTTTTTTTAGGTCAAAAACTAGAAAAGATGATCTAAAAATTCTTAAAATTAAATAATGTCATCTTTGTGGAAATTCTATCCCATCCCCGTTTTTCTCACTTTTGTCCCCAGGTGAAAACTGCTGCTGAACTTGAGACAGTCTGCCCGCGTCTGTACAGAAGAAACACCCAGGCTTGTGCAGTCCAAAAGGCTCTGGAGCGGAAGTCCCTGCTTCTCATTTGCTAGCTATGTGGCTTTCATGTAGGCATTGCAGTCTCTGAACCTCACCCGGAAACAATGTGACACGCATCATCCTTCCTGTGATCCTGTGATTTGTCTACGTGGGAACCCATGTTCCCAGGATTGATGTACATTTTTCTTTTCTTCCTCTTTCTTTTCTTTCTTTCTTTCTTTCTTTCTTTCTTTCTTTCTTTCTTTCTTTCTTTCTTTCTTTCTTTCTTTCTTTCTTTCTTTCTCTTTCTCTTGCTTTCTTTTCTTTTTTCTTTAGCAATATATCAAGTACAGTCAACTAAAAATTCCCAACATTAGAGACAAAGGAAAGAAAGCCACCCACCCACCCAAGAACAGAGACAACTGGAGCCCAGATGCACATGTGTTCTCCTGGGTGCCTGTAGCACGCTTTCAGAGATTAGAAGCTGTTAGAAAAGCAACAGGACAGGCCCTGGGACACTGTAACCCCCTTGCTAAGTCAGAGTAGGCTAGAGATGACAGCGGAGTAGTGTTCAGTGGTGAACACTCCTCAAGGAAAACACCAGCCCTCCTCACTCAAGTCCAGCTCAGCTGCAGACAGTGTCCCCAGAGCAGAGCTCATCAGACTCAGCTCAGATCTCCCCACTTTTCTCTTTCCTGGGAGGGGTCTTGCTGTCTGTCAGAGCCCCCCTTTCCCAGGAGAAACAGGCTACAAGAAATTAGCAATACTGACCTTTCTGCATTCTTTCCAAGAGGAAAATCAAGATTTTTTTAGACAGTGGTGTTAATCAGGAATTCCCTTTAAAAATAAAGACACAGGGCGGGGGCGGTTTGGGAAGCAGAGGCAGGCAGAGGGAGGTGAGTTCAAGGCCAGCCTGGTCTACAGAGCCAGTTTCAGAGCAGCCAGGGCTACACAGAGAAATCCTGTCTTGCAAAACCAAAAAACACAAAAAGACAGAGACTGTGTGGTAAGTGATTTTTAGGATGCCAGCCCACAGTGACAGTGTTAGGGCTCATACCAGGGCACATGATCAAATTCTCATTCTCTTTTTCTCTCTCTCTCCCTCTCTCCTTTTGAAACACAATATCACCTATAGACCAGGCTAGCCTTGAGTTCACTGTGTCCTCCAGGTTGGCCTCCAATTCTCAGCAATTCTGCCTCAGCCTCCTATGTACTGAGATTACAGACCTCAAAACGATAGTGCCTGGCTGTCTACATTCTTTACATCAACTTGGACCAGGGGACCAGTCTAATGGCCTTTTAGTCAGAGGAGGCGCAAAGAGTTATAAATACACAGCCCATCTGATACAGAGGGCGCTCCCCCATGCACACACACACACACACACACACACACACACACACACACACACACACACACACACATCACTGTGCACAAGGAAGACCTGGGCTAGCACGTCTCTTCCCAGATATAACTGGAAAGAACCGGTGCTAATCCCTTTAGTAGACGTTAGATAACAGAAGTGACCGCACTGGATAAATGTGCAAGACACGGGTGACTGAAAAGCGGGAGGGGAAATCAGCCATGCCTTGAGCGACTCACCTCAAGGGCTTCCCTTCCAGCCTCCGTTTCCCTTCCATCTGCATCTGGACCTTCACCAGGTCCGTGGGGTTGGCTAGAAACTGCCCAATGACACCAGCCATCATCCCTCCAATGACCGACTTCCTAATCGCAAAGGGAGACAGTTGGTTTGCTGTTTGAAGTCGCCACCCAGGCCACAGATTGAATGAGGGAACCACACTGAACTTGCACAGGCCCTGGGTGGAAGGTTAAAGATGCAGGACATAAAGAACAGACACACAGGAGAGAGCAGGGACAGCCTGACTGGTCGCTGGTGGGCAGGTCCAGGGCTCAAAAGGCGCGAAAGGGAAAAATACCCGGAAATCCTTCCACCTAAGTCCAAAGGAGAGAAAAATGGACACTTCAACAGTACGGATGGGACGCTTGAACTGATCATTTCTCTGCCCCTGGCCTCTGACTGCAGGGTAAGAAAACAGCAGAGAGGCAGTCGGCCTCGGAGGCAAAGGTGAGGGCTGAGCCGGTTTTCCAAGGGACAGGCTCGACGGCATTCCTCTCGCTGAAGAAACTGTAGGCCAAAGCTCCCCTAGGCTCAGCCAGCTGTGAGCAGGACTCAAGTACAACAATTAGTGTTGCACCCCCAGATCACACATTAGAAGCTCGATAGGCGGTGCATCTTATAAAGGTCTCTATTGTTTTACATTTTCCCAACACTGTGAAGGGAGTTCAAATTCGTTTCCCTAGTTATCAGTGATGCTACTTGTTTTTTTACATAATGAACACTTATACTTCTTTTGGGAATCGGGTCTCTCAACGTCCTTTCCTTGTTTTTCCTGGGTGCTATCTATGGGTTTGTTTTTGTTGATGTTGTTTTGTTTTGATGGTGCACATGTGAATTATTTACGGTGAACTATTTCAAAATATTTTTCTTTAAACTCTCTCTGTGTGTATGTGTATGTGTGTGTGTGTGTGTGTGTGTGTGTGTGTGTGTGTGTGGTGCCTGAGGAGGCTAGAAGAAGGCTTCAGATCCCTTGGAGTTGGGGTTATAAACTGCCAAGTAGGGGTGTTGAGAATTGAACCCTGGTCCTCTAGAAGAGCAGGAAGTGTTCTTAACTGCTGAGCATCTCTCCAGCCCCTGCGAACTACTCTTTACATTTCTGTTGTAAATAAAAAACATTTTTTTTTTTTCCGAGACAAGGTTTCTCTGTGTAACACTCCTGGCTGTCCTGGAACTTACTTTGTAGACGTGGCTGGCCTCGAACTCACAGAGATCTGCCTGCCTCTGCCTCCCATTGCCTGGCTATAAATTTTAAATTTCAAAGCAACCAGCACTTGTACATTATCTCATGCAAAGGCAGGCATCACTTCTGCAGCGGAGAGGACTGCAGATGGAAGAGGTGAGACAGTTTATCCACGATACTCATCAAGGGGGCAAAGACGGGGTTCAAGCCCATCTCTGATTTCAAAGCCCAGAGCTTTCCGACAGCAAGAAGAACACAGACGGTTGTGCTGAAAGGTGGCCATAGGAATTCTGAGTGTGCAAAGATACTGTGGTTCTTAAAAAAACTTTTTGAGTTTGTGTTTGTGTGTGTGTGTGTGTGTGTGTGTGTGTGTGTGTGAGAGAGAGAGAGAGAGAGAGAGAGAGAGAGAGAGAGACACAGAGAGAGAGAGAGACAGAGGGACAGAGAAACAGAGAGAGACAGTCAGAGAGACAGAGACAGACAGAGACAAAGAGAGAGACAGAGAGACCCAGAGAAAGAGACAGAGAGATGGAGAGACAGAGAGTAACAGAAGACAATTTGTGGGAGTCATTTCTCTCTTTCTAGTATTTAGGTCCCCAAGATTAACTCGGGTTATCAGGCTTGGCAGCAAGTGTCTTGGCCTACCAAGCCACCTCATTGGCTGCTGCTGTGGTTCTTAATAAGCAATGGCATGGTGGAAATGAGTCTTTGGCACTGACAAAATGGAAGAATGCAGTATTAAACTTGAGTCACGGAGACAACCTGGAAGTTGAGCTTCAACTCTGTCCGAGCTGATTTGGATCTCAGCGTGGAAGTGTAGTCAAGGCTACAGGGATGCCTGAACACGCCAAGTACACAGAGCAAAGAGAGCAAAACTCCTCAACACTTTTTTATCAGGGATAACCCCGTATCCTCTCAGCATGGGCTCTTCCCATGAAACACGAATGACTGCAGTTTGGCGCTCAGTCATAGTTTGCAGCCCACAGAAGAGGGAAAGACAAAAGAGAGCCAAAGAGATGCTCAAAAGGTCAAAAAGCACAGTGTCCAGGAAGCCAAAGAAGCGAAGGACTCAAAAGAAGGACCAGAGGCACCTAGACACCCAGGACAACGAGGATCTGGTTCAAAGTACATGAAATGCATTCATCGCTCTTACATTGCGGGAATGGAGAACACTAGTGTGTGGGTTCAAGTCCCACAACTGTTAACGCTCTTTTCTAAAAACAAAAGAAAGAAAAAAAAAACATATAAAAATGAATAAAAAGAAAGGACAATAGAAAAAATTAAGTGACAACCTAAACTTCAGGGAATGAGAAGCTTTGAATATAAAGCCATTTGCTAAACACGCTTTGGCAGAGCTGACAAATGGTGTATCTTCATTACAGCGTCTTCCTTCTGTTTTGAAAAGGGTCCAAACGACACAAAACAAGTTCCTGCAGGAAGCCCCGCTGTCCTTTATATGACTGTGGAATCTACTCCAGGTATTTCTTCTTTAAGAAATTTCCCATACTTCCTAAGGGGCGGGGGCTATGCTAGCCCGCTGTCTGAAAACAAGAAAGAGCCATCCGGTGCAGAAGGCGGCAGGCCTTACTGTTAGCCTGTACTCAGTAGAACTGATAGAAAAATGGGAATCATGGTTTACTTCCTGGACACAGGCTTTAAAAACTGGACCACACAAAAACTTCTACTAATACAAAAGCCAGACCCTGAAAAAAACAGAAACAAAACATGCATTAATCACAGGTTAGCCCTCCTCAAGAGAGAGATGTTAGTTTGTTTACTCTTGGGTGACATTTTCTGAGAGCATATATTTTTCATTCAGGAAATTAATTTTTGGATTAATGGTATCTAAATAAAAGGCACATGGGCAAATGCATCAAGATGTAAAGGGTTTAAAGGACTTTATCAGATGTGCCTTGAATTTAACCAAAGCATTTCTGAAAGCGAGACTGGTGTCTTTTGATTATAATTCCAAAAGTACATGATAATGCAATGATTTAATGTGTTAGTTTAGATTTATTAAAACAGACTAGCTATAATCAAAGTCATGTGCTGGCTACTCTTGTATCAACTTGGGACAAGCTAGAGTCATGAGAAGAGGGATTCTCAATTGAGAAAATGTCCCCCACCAGACTGGCTCATAGGCAAGTCTGTGGGGGCATTTTCTTGATTAATAGCTGGTGTTCTGGGAGGGCCCATCCCGCTGTGGGCAGTGCCATCCCTGGGCAGTTGGTGCCGAGTTATATAAGGAAGTCCGCTGAGCACACCATGGGGAGCAAGCCAGTAAGCAGCACTCCTCTATGGTCTCTGCTTCAGTTCCTGCCTCCATGGTCCCGCTTTGAGGTTCTGTTCTGACCACCCTCTGTGATGAACTGTTCCCTGGAATTATAAGTGAAATAAACCCTTTTCTCCTCAAGTTACTTCTGGTCATGGTGTTTTATCACAACAATAGAAAGCTAACTAATGAAAAAGGATGCCCCGGTAGACGATGCTCCAATGGGATTCTTTATTATTATTATTATTATTATTATTATTATTATTATTAGTTTTTGAGACAGGGTTGGATGTAACAGAGGTTGGCCTCGACCTCTCTATCTTCCTGCCTCTACCTCTCAAGGGTGGGAGTAATGGACATGTACCCTCATTCCAACCTTTGCATTCGCTAAGATTAAAATATTAGATACATATGAATAATTCACATATGCATTTCTGTTGTTTCTATATACAATATGTACAGAGGTCTCACTTATTTGGATTTCTATTATTTATTAAGTCTGTTACTAAAAGCAATTTTAGTACAAATGTATAATTTTACATAAATATAACTAAAAAGCATTAAAGTTTTTGGGGTCACAGCACATTGTTTTCAAAACTAGACTTACCAGAGGGGGTAATGCTTATCTTCACTTTTTCCAAACACAACCTCCCGGAGATGTTCATAGGTGACCATCCGACCTCCCGAATACACTGCATAAAACAGACAATGGAAACACAAATTCAGTCTTGTATCTAATGAAATGAGAGGAACTTGTGACCTGGCCTCTTTTAGTCTTTCAAAGGAGAAATTCTTGCTCCTTCTCTGATCTCTAGAGTAAAGCCTCCCTTCTCTACCTTGTTATCCCTCTTTGTCTTTTAGGATTTGGCTCACTCTGTTTTTTAGAAAGTGGCTCTTTGACCTTCCTTTCAGCATCCTCGGCCCACATGGCATGTTCGAACACAGCAGCTATCAAGTTCATGAGCAATTAATTTCTTCTTATTTTTCCCTCAGGACTTCTCCAGGTGGGTTCTTGGTGTTGGTTATTTATTTATTTATTTATTTATTTATTGGCAGACATTAATTCACCAAACTTGAGTTCATTTATTGACTGACACACAACTACATAGACGCTCAAGGTTTTAAGGGTTTCTGAGTTCTAGAACTTGAAGGAAGGCTAAGGAAGAAGAGCTATGTCTGCCTTCTTGTTCTCATTTTGACCATCTTGAGCACCACCACAGAAAGGGGAGGAGAAACAAACTGAAAAGGAACCTCACAAAATAGCTCTGTGTGTGTATTTTAACTCAAACACGCACGTAGGGTGCTTGGTGTACAAAGGATATTCTCTTTGAATAAACACTTGTAACCGCACTGGAGGATTCATTAACAGTCTTCCCTTTCAGGTTTTAAGCACAGGAGAAAGATCTTAAGTGGAGAACAATGTAGTAGCCAACACAATGAAAGAGGCAAAGCATAGAATAATGGGGTCTAAAAGAGAAATAGTCTAAAAGGTGGAAAATGGCATCCTTAAAATCAGTACACCATGCTCATACAAGAGATTTTCTTGATAGTTTAGGAAGTTTGACTTGGTATTTAATAAAAAACAAATACAAATTACAAAATAGTATAAGTTTCTGTGCATAATTCTGACTCTCATAAAAAATCCTATGCTAAGCTATTCACGTGAAGAATAGAATATTAACAGCAATGATTAAAACTAATGCTTTCTGGGCCAAGGAAACAGCAGGAAGGTGGAGGCGCAAAAGGCCACACTATCTCAACGTCTCTTTTGGGCCAACTTCATGGTCTCCTGTCTACAAGCCGAAAGGTCAGTGACATCCGTTTCTGTGAATGGTGCCTTGGAAGCAGGGTTAGAAAGGTCTTCTCTGAGACATTTACCACTAATAACCCACAGAAGTAGCCTGGGAACAGAGGCAAAGGCAAGTTCACCTGTGCTCTGTCTACCCTAGTCCCACAACTAGACGTGGTGAGGCTCCTTGCTCTGTCAGATCAGCCTAGTTGGTCTCTGATGTACAGGGCAAAGATAAATACATTTCAATTTTCAAAGAACATAGAAGTTCATTTGGAACTTTGAATTTAAAAACCTACTTCAGTTTTTACTGTACTTAAGTTTTCTGAAGTAAGGGAAAATGATATAAATTATTCATGTTTCTCTGTCTTATACCATTAAAGAACTTACAAGGAAAAAATATTCAGATAGTCAAGTAGAAACAAGTATAACTCCCTTTATATGAATTTTTTAAAGTGATAACACTTGTTTAATTATCCTAAAGTGATTTATAGATATGGTGGTAGTTTATGTTTTTTTCCATGTTTATGTGTGTGTGGTGTGGTTGGTGTGTAGATATGCTCACATGTGTGGGTACGCTCTCACGTGTGCGCACGCACAGAGGTCTGGGCTGACATCAGATGTCTTCCTCTAGACCTTCCACTTTATTTACTGATCACCACTTCCAGCTAGCCTAGCTGGCCAGCCTGACCCAAGGATCTCCTGGACAGTTTACTTCCATAAGCCATTCTCAAAACTCAGGGCACTAACTCCTTAACAACTGGAGATATTTTCTTCTACTGACTTATTGTATCAGTGGGAAAACAAAACAAAACAATATCCTTGCTGGATTTTGGATACAGCTGAAGAGAAAAGCAAAGAATACAGAACTCATAACAAACTTACCAGTTAGAATCAAGATAAATACCTACGTGTCTGTAAATGGCGGGCGTCACTCCTTGCCATAACTTTAGAAAGCCTTCCTCCTGGACAATTCCTAGGGCCGTGCGCACCATGCCCCTATAAGGGGCAGATCCCGTTGCACCGTCTCCCAACCTAGCAAGGGCAGCTTCTCCTTGCATCTGGAGTCGGGTTTTTGTGAGATCGAGGGGAAAGGTTGCTAATGAAATAAGAAAAAAACAAACAAACCAAGGGAAGGAAAACCTAAAACATTCAGACAGACAAACAAAACCTCTCAAATCATAGGATTAATATTCTTCCACGGCTTGGAGATTCTGAAGTATGAGAATATAGTAGAATCAAGCAGGGAATCTGTGAAAGTCACACCCCTCCTATCCCACTCCCACACATTCTATACTAGTAGATGGATGATTTAGAAAGTAGAGTCTCATGCCTTCTCAAATCTAAGACTTGCTGTTCTAGAGCATCCCCAGATTTTTTTTTAAACAGCAAAAGCAAAATAATCTACAGAAGTAGAACAACCCTCTATCTCTTTTCAATAAAAATGCTCACTATCAAACCCACTTTGATTTTCCCAACGAAAATATAGTAGCCATATTCTGTTGTGTCTCCTTGAACCACAGCCATGATCATTTGAGACCAGATACAAATTTAGAATACACTTGAAGCTGAATTCTACAATTTCCTGGGTGTTTCCCCTTGAGAACAGATCACAGAACTGATGTTTGAGAGGCAGAAGATGCAATGAAGTCAGAATGTCTTCACATACAGGGGTGGCAAAACTCAACACTCTTCAAACTGAGGTAAATATTTAGTTATATTTTTCTGAACTGATAAGTCTTACACACGGTCCATTCATGAGTTCTTTGTAAGTCCCAACTTTATTCATTGGAAAATTTGTTTACATGTTGAATTAGGAACAGTTTTTTTTATTTATCTGAAAGCATATTTTAGCTACCCAACCCACATCAGGAAGATCAGACTTATAACATCACATACAATGTCCTGAATAATTCTAAGGGGGGTATTGAGAAGAGCTCATAAATATTGCTTATGGTACTTAAGATTTTTCAGTGACCACTACCTGGCCCAGAATCCATGAATACATGAATTTTCTAAGGGGTGTGTGTGTGTGTGTGTGTGTGTGTGTGTGTGTGTGAGAGAGAGAGAGAGAGAGAGAGAGAGAGAGAGAGAGAGAGAGAGAGAGAGAGAGAGAGAGAGAGAGAAGGGGTGTTACATATATCCAGAGAGAGAGAGAGAGAGAGATAGAGAGAGAGAGGGGGGGGGTTACATATTCCCAGTAGGTTTTGAGAAAGTTAGTATCTAGCCAATAATTTCCCTAAACAGATGTATCTTGCATATCCATACATTTAAAAGTGTTTTATCAACACATGAAGCTAAAAAAATAGGAAGAGGTAGAATCCTCTAAGAATTTTGATTTCATTTTGATTTTGGTTTTTTCATATGCAGGCTCTCATGCTGAACTGGGGTGTACTCCTCTTCATCACCTAACTTTGTTTCCCTAGCCTCTGATCTCTAGTCTTCAGATAATTCTCTCTGGCACATGTCACAGGAGCGTCCCCGTACAAGCCAATGAGCTTCAAGGAAGAATTCAACTGTTAATGTAGCTAATCACTTAGCCACCTGATTTTAGATGTCTTTAAAAGCTGGTGAATTTTATTTCAGAAAGTGGATGATAAAAAACGCTCCACTAGCTTTGAGAGGAGAGAGACAAATAGACCGGCCAAAGAGCCAGAAGGAAAGAGTCTAAAGGCAAACAACAGATAGTGTGCTGGCTATACTAGGTATAAAAAGAAATAAACCTCCACTAGAACAAGACTGGGTAACATTTTCAAATGACTAATGGGCTAGAGACATCCCCCCCTTTTCTTTTTTTAATGGACAAGAAAATGCAAGGGTAATCTGGAATAGCTTCACAGAGACCACAGTTTGTACCCCTCCTTATCAACAAATTACCATCTGCTCATGCCAAGGTACCATAATCCACTCGAGGTGGTCCGTTCAATTGTTGTTGTTTCTTTTTGACTCACTTAGACATACATGAATCTGTTTTCTAGGATGTTCTTGTGACACACAAAAATAGCCTCTCTGCAACAGGCAGTAGTTGTAAATGTCTTTCTCTGCATGTGCCCCCACTGGCCTGGAAGAAGGCCACGCAGGGGTCTTTGAAACTGTAGAGCCAGGATCCACTACTATATTGACTGCAGCAATGCCCCAATTAATAGCCACCCTGCCCAGCATTTACCATTTTTATAAAAATTACTTCTCAGGGTCCCTCCTGTCAGGTAAACAAGATATAGGCTTAAGAAGTGATGCGGGCATCTGACTTTAGGCAGATGTTCAGGAGGAATGGTTAATAATTGAAATCCCCAAGGTGGCACACCCCGCCCCCCAAACTCAAAGATTCTGAGGCTGCATAAACCATGAAAAAGACAATCTCAGGGAGGATGAAAAATATGTGAACAAATGGACTATGATTCCAAAAAGGTCATCCTCACGAAAGGGGAAATGTTTCCTAGAGAGGTATAAGGGCTCATGAAGAGCCCAAGAGTACTCACTCAGGCATAGGATAACATCCCTGGGGGTGGGAAGACAAGGACCCTGGACACCTCCAATCCATGCTCCTCCTGAAGCTGGCCTACTGGGCACCTGACCACATCCTTGCGAGGGCGCAACCTCTGAAGATGCTCCAGCCTGGAGCAGGGCTGCCCGCCCATCCCTCCCCCAGAGCGATGAGGCCACTCGCTGGGGAGGCCGAGGCAGGGGCGGCTGGTACCTAGCTCGGCCACGGTTGCGGCGCAGCCGGACAGTAGGAACTTGCTCGTCCGGGGCCATCTCTGCGTGAGCGGCAGCAGCGTCGCCTCCTCCTCGGGGACAGACATTCAGCAGCAGATCAGGACCACTGGGCACCCCGAGTCGCCTGTGCACCTGCCACCCTGCCGGCGCCGCCCCTTTTCAGCCCAAGAGCAGTAGGGGAGGGACCATGTGCACCAATAAGGCACTGCAAAACCTCCACCCGCTTAGGAGCTGGACCGGTCCGGGGGCCTCAGGTACTGAAAAACAAAGCGGAACCCAAGAGGCTTCTGGGAAATGTAGTTCTTGGGGGGCTCCGCGCCCTCTCTGATTGGTTGGCATCTAGGCGCCCTCTGCAAATTGCCAGCTACTCCATAGCTACGGCTATAGCGCGTGTTCCCGCCCAGGCCGGTGTAGTTCAACTCATTGTAGGTTTTGTTGTTGTTGTTGTTTTGTTTGTTTTTTTTTTCGTTTTTTCTTTTTTGCCTACTGGCCAGCATTTGAAAGCAATGCGAAGGTGGAAGGGAGCCACAATGCAAAAATTACACAAAAATCGGGGCGGGGCAAAGGAGCTACAGTTACGCAAGAGAATTAGTTGCCCAAGTTTCGGCTCAAAGTTTGGAAGACCAGGTGCGTTTTTCTCACTCGTCAGGGGAGGAGGAAATGCCCAGGGAGAAGGACATTTTTAAACGTCTGTGATTCTGCAAGATGGGCATCATGGAGTTATTCTCATCATTAGTCATCGCCGTCCTGGGAAGCTGTGTTCTTTTCTTATACTTTCGATTGAAGAATTTGCGCGGACCCCCGTGCATCCAGGGCTGGATTCCCTGGTTCGGAGCGGGATTTGAGTTTGGGAAAGCCCCTCTTGAATTTATAGAAAAAGCAAGAATCAAGGTATGTAGCTGTGCCGGGGGTTGGGGGTCGGGGGCTGGAGGGAGGTAATAATTTATTTTCAAATTATATTTTTATTAAGCGCAGTGTTAGAACATTGGACATAAGCATACTTCTGGCAATTAATCACATCTGTTGTTTTTCTCCTCATGATCTTCAGCTGTGTCCTAAGCAAGGCATCAAGAAATAAAATGAAAGACAACGCAGCTTGTTGGAAGTAGAGATGTCTTTTAAGTGTTAGTGACTTCCTCGCATTAATTCAAAGTGCGTGTTATAAGCGTATAGTAGTACTTGGGGAAGATAAGTTTCCATGACTTCATTTTGTGAAAATGAGTCATAAATCTGTATCACAAATAGAGATGGCACTACGACTTTGTAAAACTTGTTTTGCAAAGTTATCTTTACAGATTCAAGGCTTGCCACTTTTCTTTCTTTTTAGATCCCCGGATGCGTTTATAAAAGTTTTTGTCCCTAAAGCAGCTCTTGAATGTTATGTATTAAAGAAGACACTTTGTTAGCCTTTTAATTTTCATTCATATTTTCGCTGCCAAGATCTTACTATATTTGGTTGGTAAAATGGCTCTGTGGATGAAGTGCTTTCTACACAAGTGCGAGAGAGCCTGAGTTCAGTCCCCAACTCCTGCATTTAAAGTGGGTGAGCGGGGGAAGCAAACAAGTGGAGGAGAGATGACTCAGCTGTTAAGAGCACACCCTGCTCTTACAGAGGACCCAAGTTCCCTTCCCAGCACCACGGTGGGGTGGATCACAATCGCCTACAACTCCAGCTTCAGAGGTCTGGAGCCTCTGCCCTCCAGAGGCGTTGGTGCACATGCACATACCCATATAGAAACACACACACACACATACAGATAAAATGGATCTTTATAATAATAATTAAAAAAAAAAAAGAGCCAGTGTGGCCAAATGCGCTCAGATTCCATTGGGTGAGAGGCAGAGACAGGAGAATCGTTGGAGCTCACTAATCAGCCAGTCTAGGCCAACCACCCATCTCCAGGTTCAATGAGAGAACTTGTTGCAGAAAATAAGGTGGAAGGTCAGCAAGATGGCTCAGTGGGTGTAGGTGCCTGCTGCCTAGTCTGTCATCTTGAGATAGATCTCCAGAACCCGTACGGCGGAAGGAGAGAGGCAGCTCCCTCCGGTCCCTCCGGTTGGTCTCAGACCACACAGGTGTTGTGATACGTGCATGCGCATACTCATGTAAACACAATATAGGAATAATATTTCCTTATCATTAAGTAGTTCTCTCAGTCTGTGTGTGTGTGTGTGTGTGTGTGTGTGTGTGTGTGTGTGTGTGCATTGCAGGATGTGTGTGTCCGCTCATGTGCAGGTATTTTAGGCCATGCACAAATGAGTGTATGGAGATCAAAGATTGATGGGGGGGGGGGGGGTGTCTTCCTAATGCACGTCTCCACCACATTTTGTTGGCACAGGGTCTCTCACTGAATCTGGAGCTCAGCCTTTCAGCTAGACTGGCTGGCTAGCAAGCCTCGGCGTGTCTCTGTCTCTGCCTGCCTCTGTTCCCCGGTGCTGGGGAGGTAGAGGTGTGAGCTGGCTTTTATGTGGGTTCTGGGGATTCGAACTCTGGTCCTCATGTTGGCACAGCTGGCACATTGTCCACCAAGCTATCTCCAGTCTTTAATGGCTGCGTTTCATCAAATAAGGATAGGACATTTTACTCAAATCCCGAGAGTTGGGTTATATAGGTTGTCGCCAACTGCTTTTCATTGTTTCAACCAATACCTCAATGGATATTCTAATATTTTTGGTTGTGAGCCTAGCCTTTAATGGTTGAGCCATCTTTCCAGCCCTCGATGGATATTCTTATTTGTGTGTATGTAGTTGTATATTTAAAGCTTATTTGACTATTTCCTCAGAATAAACTCCAATAGATTTGCCTGGGGGCAGGGAATGCACAATTATATTGTTTATGATGGTATTGTGTTTTTGTACTGCTTTGAAAAAGATGTAGTATACACTTTTTTATTTATTTATTTATTTATTTTTATTGAGACAGGGTTTCTCTGTGTAGTTTTGGTGCCTGTCCTGAATCTCACTCTGTAGACCAGGCTGGCCTTGAACTCACAGAGATCTGCCTGGCTCTGTCTCCCGAGTGCTGGGATTAAAGGCATGCGCCCAGTGTAGTATATACTTTTAACCTTTGTTTTAGCATATAGATTTGCTTAACATATTAAATTCTGGGCCACACTGGGTGCCATAATTATGTGAAACTTTTACTAGTTGAATGCATGAAAGATGAGAAAGAATCTTTCCTAAAATAATATTTCTTTGTTTCCCACAGCCTTCCATGGTCATATGAGTTTAGTAATTTTTATGGAATGTTTAACAAAGTTGCCTCAGATCAAGTATGTGTGAGGGCTCTGTAGAGCCAACTATTATATAACACCACACAGGGTGTGTGTGTGGTCTTTCTCTCGTTTTCAAAGACTGTGGCTCCATTGTTTGATGTTTGAATCCTGGAAGCTGATTTTAAGAATTATTCTTATCATATGGTCAGGATGATAAAAAGTGTATTAGAGAAATTTAAACCATGCAAGCCGAAAGTCCCAAAGCAGGAACGCTCTCTCCCTCCTTAACCCACTCCCTAACCAACACACACAAAAGGAAAACCAAAGGGAACCAATGGCTTTTGCTTCTTTGTGTTATACAAGTTCTTTCTTAGGCTGGCCTTGAACTTAAGTCCTCCTGTGTGAGTACTCAGCTTTCTGAGGACGGGGATTCAGGTGTGCACGGTACGCCTTGCTCCCACTCAGCTTTCTCAGTCTACGTCCGCATTACTTTCTCAGAGCAGTCAAGAAAAGCTCCATTGCGGAAGTACTAAACCTTCTACAGCCTCTTTGCACGCTTGTGATGCCGTCTGTCTTCGCATTTGAACGAAATGTTGGAAGAGGATGTGATCTGCTTCTTCACAGTATCTGCAGCCCGTCTTAACATTTTGATAGATAGATTGCCTTTATCTGGAAGCTGTACGGGAAACACATGGCTTGTTGGCTCTTTAAGGAAGGACTTCCAGACATCCACGGTGAGCACCCCTCCAGCTCCAGCCTGTGAGGAAGACAGAGAAAACTGTGATGGCTGCAAACGTCTTCGCTGTAGTTGAATTTCATCTTTGGATGGAGGATGTGTTAATGTGGTTTAACATTTTAAAACATTAACTCTCGTGGGAGGCTTAGAATATGGCTCAGGCAGTAAAGTGCCAGAGGGCAAGCTGGAGAGCCTGGCACACACCTGTGATCCCAGGTGGAGGAAAGAGGGTCCTTGGGGCTTGCTGGTCAGCCACCCCGGCCAGTTCCTGAGTTCCAGGTTCAGGGAGAGACCCTGGCTCAAGAAATCAGAGGGGAGCAATGGTGGGAAACGTTAGTGTTGACCTCTGACTTCTACATGTACACACCTCTACAAACATACACACAATGTGTAGACACGGCTATGTGTCTCTTCCACTGAATTCTCAACTCTCATTCCCAAGCTCTGTAACACTAGTTCCTTTCTCACCCATCACCAGTCGCCAGAAATGGAGTTCGCTGTGGTTGGCAGTGCAGGCTAAGGGTTCTGGGGGGCCGGGTGGGGTTTTACTCTGGCACATCCCAGTTTTTCAAGTTTTCATCCCCCACTGAAAATGAATTTTAGCGTGATGCAGAGTGAAGCAAAGCTAATGAGGCAGTGATCTCTCAATCAGCAAATGAAGCAGAATAAATGATAACAAATAATAAAGCAGAAGAGACGAGACACACTTGAAGAGAGTCATGTGTGGGTTTAGGAAAGGAATAACTTAAGGCATCGGTAGTGGCTCTGTATGTGACCTGGGGCTGTAAATCGACATGATCTGCAACGGAGTTGGGAGACAGGGCATGGTATTGCTGGTGCAATTTAGTTTCCTTATCCATAAAAGCATGACTTTGAAGCAGGAACTTTGAAGGTGCAATGCATAAGCTTCAAGGCAGAGAGGGAATATTAGAAATAATCATTAATCACAGGCCAGAAGGAGGTCGGATTTAAGGTACAGCTCATTTGTCACATTAAACAGTCCGGTTGGGGTGTTTCTCAGAACTTGGCGTTCATGCGTGAGTTCAGAAAGGTTGGCACACAATTACTGACTGCGTGGCCGCATGTGTGCTGGAGCTGCACGTGTGTGGTTAAACATACAATAACGCTTGTAATCACTCAAGCGAATATTTTGCTAAAAATATGACCAAATAGGTTCAATTCTTATTTGCTAACAACCCCAAAGTGCTAATTAAAATATCAGAGATCCTAAGGGAGAGATATGCAGTGGTTGTGGTTGTAGATTGGAAAAGTCCATAGATGTCAGTCTCCAAATTGAAATCCAGGAGGAGTACTTTCAAATTCCCTAGAAGCGTTATTTTAGATTCTGTGACTATTGTTATAGAACTTAGGTGGAAAGGCCAAGAGAATGGAGTCCCTAAAACATGTTTGGAAGAAAAATACCCAAGAGGAACTGTTTCGCTCAATTTCCATGCTGATTAGTTATTAAGACTGCAGTGCTGACAGAGGCATAAATACCAAGATAGACGGACCAGAAGAGAGAGCTTGGAGAGTCAGCCACACAAGTGTGCTCAGCTGACTTGTGACAGAGACACAACAATAATTCAGTGGAGTAAAGACGCCTTTTTAAACATTGGTGAAACAGTTCCATGCTCATGAGCCAGGAGGAAATAAAAACCCAGCAATTTACAAAACAAAATAAGGAACCTCAACCTAAGAATCACATCTTAGACGAAAAAATAACTCAAGGTAGATCCCAGTCCTAACCAGAAACATGAACAACAAAAAGTTAAAAAAGAAGAGAATATCACCCTTGTGGGTCTAGGAAACACTTTTTTGATTGGCACTCAAAGTGAAGTCCGTAAAAGGAAGAGAAGATAAACTACTTTATGAAAATTGGGGACCTTTTCTCTGTGACAGAATCCCCAAGGAGGACAAAGAAAAAAGTTTCAGAACAGGATAAAGTATGTGCAAGTCCCATCCCCCACAGAGGACCAGTGTGTGGTGTGTATAAAGAACCATGGACAGTCAAATGCAAAGTACTGTCCAATTAGAAAATGGATGTGAACATCGTGTCCATGATGAGGGTTTCCAGATGGCAAACA
Organism: Peromyscus leucopus; assembly: GCF_004664715.2. Classification (NCBI taxonomy): domain Eukaryota; kingdom Metazoa; phylum Chordata; class Mammalia; order Rodentia; family Cricetidae; genus Peromyscus; species Peromyscus leucopus. Next base: position 67,307,036 of record NC_051084.1, read on the forward strand.
TACAAGGTTAGTGACAGTCATAGCCACTGGTAAAGATAAAATCAGCCTGAAGACGCCTACTCGTCCAGCTACTGTGGAAAATACATCAGCAGTTTATTAACAGAACACGCAGCTAATCGTGTAACTCAGCACCTCTATTTTTAGATATTTCTCCTGCAGAAATGGAAACTCAGGTTTACACTGTAACCCGGCCATTGCTTTATCTGTAATCTCTTTTTACAGTACCCTTGAAATAGGACCCCAAATGTCCTTCAGCAAATGTCCTTCCATGTTGTGTGGAATTCTGCTCAGAAACATATAGACATGAAGCCTCAACAACACCCAGAATCTAGCTAGACGTCTGTCTAGAGAATGGTAATAGTGGGAAAAGTCGCTCCCAGGGGTTTGTATGCAGTCAGACATTAAATTAAGAATAGGAGAACAAAGGAGAAAAATAAAACCAAAACCCACTGTTGGAGAGTTTGTGTCCCCACGCTGAATGATTTTCACTACGCAGAATACTACAGTGAGCTCTTTTCAACAGCGCCAGCCTGGGGCAGCGGTAATCTCAGTGGCCCGGTGTGTTTGAACTTGTCCTCCACTTGAAGCCGCTAACTAACCATGTTACCAGTCCCTAACTAATCTACTAGGAAGGCCACTTTCCTAGTAGAAAGTTAAGAATGTACATTTAAACACAACCTTAACAATGAGAATGAGCCGCTCCCTTTGAAGTATTGACTAGCAAACAATTGCCAGTAGGTAATATGGGGGGGGGGCAGTGAGGGTGTCTGGGTCATGGGTGTGAGAAATGGTACTTCGGTGGTTGTTGTTGTTTGTTTGGTTTTGGTGGTCAGTGATTCTTGAGCCTTCAGTTTGCCTAGTAGCACCTAATAGTCTTATCAAGAGTGTACCACATGCCAGTGTCATGGTTCGTGTGAGAATGAGTAGCACTAGAGAAGAGATGAGTGTAAATGATGTCTTGAGATTCTTTTGAGACTCCAAATGGTATGCAGATGTGTGGCTCATTTTCATGGTGTCCAGTTTGTTGCCAACATTCCTAATGGATACCAGAGCATAATTAGAATGCTCCGAAAATGGCATCTATTTGTTCCAATAAGGTCATAAACTCTGTTCTAGTTTTCCATTCTGTTGCTGTGATAAACACCAGCCAACAGCGGTTTAGAGGAGGAATGGGATTTTTTGGCTTACCCTTCCAAATTATAGTTGATGACAGAAGTCATGGCAGGAGCTCACAGGTAGAAACTAATGGAAGAACACTGCTTGCACACTCATGTTCATCTCATACCGCTTGGGACCACCTGGCCAGGGAATGGTGCCACCCATAATGGTCTGGGCCTTCCTACATGATTGAAAAATTAGTCAGCCCTCTCCCCCCAACATGGCCACAGACCATTATGGTCTAACCCTCCATTGAGACTCCCTATTCAGTTGACTCTAGGCTGAGTCAAGTCAACAGTTAAAACTAATTAGGGCAGACTCCCAGAAGGCAAACCTCATGCTAGAAATTACGTGAGTGAGAAGGGAAAAAAATTACTACTGTATCAGGAAGAATGTATAGTTCGTGAAGTCTGAGCTCTGATGCCAGAAAAAGAGGAGGAAGGTCACAGAAAGCAGGAGGATGAAGTGAATGTTAGGAGTCCTAGACAGACAAGACATGCATTATACACCAGCAAACAGGCTGCAAGGCAGGCAGATGCTGCCAGACACCCAGGCAAATGCTAGTGCATGTAAATGTGTGATGGCCTATTCAGGCAGGCACACACACATACCAGCACACAGGTTGCAAGTAGGTACACAGACCTATATAGTGTCTGGTGAAGGCCATATTTATACAGACTCATACAAAGGTGACATTTGCCAGAAGTGCTTGTATAACCGACTGTTTTATTGCTTGCTTTGGGGGTTTCTGAACCCCCAGTGTCAGTCAGTTTTTGCTGACTGATAGACGTCTTATATCTACCATTAGCCATCTTGGTAGAGGCCTGGTATCCATGTCAGCACTAAGATGTCTAAACATAAACAGGCCCCTTAAGGTCTTCTGTTCCTTTTAGCTTTGTATACTCTTGAGCAGTAGCGAGCTATATGTTGCTTAAGTTTCTTGATATCTTGAATAAAAGGTTTCAAGATCACTATGGTAATACATATATTCTAATTGTTTATTATTTTCTAATAACCAAGAAAGGAAGATAGAATATGCATCTTATTATATACATTTTAGGACAAAATGAATTAGGATTGATATAATTTAAATGTGACCCACAGAATTTCTAGCAACTACTAGATGTAACCGTATTTTCAAGTCTGGGCCATTACTTCATCATTGCTATTCTTCTTTTATTTTATTCTTTTGTGTGTGTGTGTGTGTGTGTGTGTGTGTGTGTGTGTGTGCGCGCGCACATATGCATACAGGTGCACACATGTGTGTAGGTGCCTGTGGAGGCCAGAAGAGGCCATCAGATCCTCTGGAGTTATATATGGATAGCTGTTGAACTGCCCAGTCTGGGTGCTTAAAGCTGAACTCAGGTCCTCTGCCAGGACAGTATACACTCTTAATCACTGAACCCTTGCTCCAATCTCAGCATTAGTATTGTGGAGGAAAATTGTGTTATACATAATCCACAACTTAGAAATGTTTACTAATACATCTGTGTTTTGTGTTCTATTCTAGTATGGACCAATATTTACCGTCTTTGCTATGGGGAACCGAATGACCTTTGTTACCGAAGAAGAAGGAATCGATGTGTTTCTAAAATCAAAACATGTAGATTTTGAACTAGCTGTGCAAAATCCTGTCTATCACACCGGTAAACAATATTTTTAGACAGTTCCTTTGAAGTATAACATTGAAACCCAAGAGTTATTTTGAGTAAAATTGCATCCGCAGTCCTCTATCAAGAATAGTGAAGGGCAATTATTTTGTTATTAAAGTAGGGTTAGAATGAAGATAAAAAAGTATATGTAATAGACTGGGTCATTGAAAAGGAAATTATTGGCAGTCTAATACATTTAGGTTTCACTTAGACATGTGAGTGAGATAGGTCCCGTCACTGATGCATTTGGGGGATTATTTGGAATCTCTAGTGTGTTACAGCACCTAGGTATTATTAACTACAGCCTTCTACTGTGATTACAATGTTCTACCAGCTCCAGCTCTTGGCTTGATTATACTCTGCTTGCCCAGAGTAGTGCCCTGCTTAATAAGCAAGCCATTAATATGGCCTCTCCTGAGAGTGCCCATAGGGGCAGTAAGGCCAGCTGGCTGATTTCTCATTTCTTACAGTCTCCATCTGTCTTAGCCCGCTGGCTATTACTGGAGAATGTGCCTCTCGTGTGGCTGTGTCTCCCTTTCTCCCTAGGTCCTGAGCCCAGACCATGCATCTTCCCCAGAATGCCTGCCCTGGCTTCTTCTTGCCTAAGGCATCCTTCTTCTGCCCCGCCCCGCCCCCCTCTTTCCTTCTCAGAGTCCTTTAATGCACTCTGTCATGCATTTCTTAGTATTAAGACAAAAAAATCTTTGAAAACCTCTCAGTGGTTAAAAGTTTAACTACTTTTCTATTGAAAGAGCACAGTATATTAGCTAAATTCACTGCTCTCTAGTGTTTGTTGATACGTAAGCTATGGAGTTTCTGATCGATGAATATAAATATTTTGAAGGCTCTTCTTCTATATGCTAACATATTTCTTCAGTAAAAGAACTAACTTATCTGCTAGAGGCATATGGATATTATCAGAATGTTCACCTGAGGCTCCCCAGTGACCTTTCATGTTCATTTCTATGAATCAGATAAAATCTGTTGACATTTACTCTTCAGCCAGCCTCTTATCCCTGTCAAACAGTCCACTACCATGCTTAGGAGATCCAAGTTTAATTTAAATTAATTTATACAAAATACAACCTGAACATAGGCGAATCATAAAATATAAATTATTTTTTAAAAAGATTCTTTAAAGTCTTTGAAAGATACTTTTATTTGGTTAATCAAACTATATAAACCAGATTAAAAATTTTTTTTGGAAAGTAGTCTAAAAAACCCAAAACTCTTGACCCTACCCCGACCTAACCTGAAGCTGGTATTGTAGAAGGAAGAGGAATACTTCTTTAAACAAGTATTCTATAGTGGGATCAGAGTTATTCTGCTGAAGAAACTTGAGGGAAATTGGTGTGTGTGTGTGTAGAAATGGGGGTTTAGCTGGGAGAGTAGTGAGTATACAAAGTGTAGATAATAGCTTTCAGAATGCTAAGAATTTCAGGACAGTGTGCATTTTCAATATGCCTTGACCATAGATCTGGAGGAAGATGGGACTAGAAATAGCAGCCCTCTCATTCCTTTCTAAGTCATCTTGCAGAACTGATCTACTGATCCTGTGTGCTGTGGGGACTTGGGCAGTAGTCCCCCTGGCCAGTTTGTAGCGGAGGAATATAGATTACGTGCTGAAAGGGATTGCTGCTTCTCGTTGTTGTTTTGAAAATAGTTCCCTCTGTCCTTAGCACAGATTCCAAAGAATGTCTTTTTTAAACTGCATGAAAGACTATATGTCTTGATGAAGGGCAAGATGGGTACTTTCAGCATACATCAGTTTATTGGGCAGCTGACTGAGGAAATTCATGAGCAACTGGAAGATTTAGGCACTCATGGGACAATGGACCTGGACAACTTTGTAAGGTAAATAGTAGTTGTTTTCATCTTCAAATAAAAACTTGAAACTAATACATTGTATTTCAAAATTCACCTGCTGGATTAGTGTTCTCTAATTAAGCTACTATGAGATTTAAAAAAATCATTTAAATTCTAATTGATAGGCACTTTCTAGATTAGCATTCTCACTTTATGGTGAGCAAATAAACCAACAATCATTTGACACACGAATAGTCATTGAGTCTTCTCGTGAAACACTGAATTACCAAAGCATTTTCTTACCCCACTGGAATCCCAGGATACAAAGGTGGAGAGTGACCTGGAAGTGGAATGAGGCTATACACTCTCAAAGCCCCACCCCACAGTGATGTACTTCCTTCGGCAAGACTCTGCCTCCTAAACATCCCATAACCGTCCCAAATAGTGCCACCAGCTGAGACCAAGGGTTCAAATACGGAAGCCTGAAGGGGACATTCTCATTTCAGTCATGCCACAACAGATAACATCAACAGATATTTCAATAGCAATAGTTTAAAAATGCAGACTTTTGTGAGAAATTAAGAAATGAGTGATTACTATTACCCCCTTCAATTCTTAGTGTATTTGCCGCTACATTCAGAGACACGAGTGGTGGCCTACATCTTACTATTTTCTAAATAAATTCCTATTGAATGACAGTCATTCAGTTTATTTCTATTTATTGTTTTGCAGTTGTCTGGGTCTAAGATGTGTGGTGATATTTTATTTTTGCTGAAATGTGGTGATATTTTATTTGTGCTTTGATAAATAAAGCTTGCATGGAGATCAGGAGGAAAAGGCCAGCCATTTTAAGTAAACAAAGTCAGGCAGCACACGCCCTTAATCTGATCACTTAGCAGGCAGGGTCTCTGTGTGTTCAAGGCCACACGAGGGAACAGAGCCAAGTGTGGTGACACATGTCTTTAATCCCAGTACCAACCACAGAGACCTGGAGGTCTGTACAGACAGGCAGTGACGAGGAAGTGAGGTTGCTGGGCTAAGAGCCAATGAGAGGGCAGAAAAGCAAGGCATATAAAGGTGTAGGTAGACAGGAAGTAGCTCACTTTTGGAAGCTGCAGAGTTGGTGAGGTAAGGTTGGCTGGTGGCTATTCCTATTTCCCTGATCTCTTAAGTTTTTCACCCCTATATTTGGTTCCGTGTTTTTTATTTAATAAGACCATTTAGAAATTCATCTATAAAGATGCTTCCTTAGAATGGATTTTTAGATCTCCAGGGTTGAAGAGAGGACTCAGCAGTTAGGAGCACACGTGCTCTTCCAACGGACCCGAGTTTGGTTCCTGGCACATATATTGCACAGCTCATAGTTGCCTATATTCAGGGCCAGGGAGATCCGACTTACCTGACCTTCTGAGGCACCTCCGTTCATGTGCACACATCTGCACAGAGACACATGCACACACACATGACTAGGAACGAGGTGTTTGTTGGTTGGTTGGTTTGTTTTTAAGAAAGGGTTTTTTAAATCTTCAGATAAACATAGTCATGTTTCAGTTGTCCTCACATGACAGCTTGACTTCCAGCAGCAGATGTTAAAACTTCTTAAGAATGACTGTCCCTGCCGGGCGGTGGTGGCGCACGCCTTTAATCCCAGCACTCGGGAGGCAGAGGCAGGCGGATCTCTGTGAGTTCGAGGCCAGCCTGGGCTACCAAGTGAGCTCCAGGAAAGGCGCAAAGCTACGCAGAGAAACCCTGTCTCGAAAAACCAAAAAAAAAAAAAAAAAAAAAGAATGACTGTCCCCTAAAGCTGTGCCACATTATCCATTGCTCATTTGTCATTTTAGGATAATTCCATCTTTGTTTCTAACTGCTCGGTTGACTTCCTGAGTGTCCTTGTCTTTGCAGGCATCTTCTTTATCCAGCCACGGTCAATACTCTCTTTAAGAAAGGGTTGTTTCTCACAGACGAGAGGAAAATCAAGGAGTTCTACCAGCATTTTAAAACTTACGATGACAGTTTTGAGTATGGATCCCAGCTGCCGGAATGGCTCCTGAGGTAGGGTGGCCTTCTGCAATTGGTTCTTTGAACATATTTCTTTTCAGCAACATATATCTATACTCTTATCTAATCTCCATCTTGCTCTCTCTTTAATATGTGTGTGCACATGTGTGCCCTGTGTGAGTGTGGAGGCCAGAGGATGACGTCAGGTGTCTTGCTTTATCATTCGTCATTGCAGGTTTTGAGACAAGGCTGATCACCAAGCCTAGAGCTCACCGTTTTGCCTAGCCTGGCTGATCACCAAGCCCCCAGCATTCCCCGTCTCTGCATGGAATTGCAAGTGCATGCTGCCAAGCTGGCTTTCATGTGGGTGCTGGTGACCTGAACTCACGCCTGCACAACAAGGGGGTTACCTCCTGAGCCACCCTCCTAGCTCCCATTCCTCTTATTTATCATTTATTTAACACTTTGTTTTTATTTCACGTGAGTATATGTATGTAGGGGTACAGTGCACTTGCCATAGTGAATGTGTGGAGGAGGCCGGAGGAAAACTTTCCCGAACCCTACAATAAATCCCCCATGGTAGTGAGCTAATCCCCAAATAAATTCCTTTGCTCGTTAAACAGACTCGGTAGATTTCTCGACTCACTCTCTATCTTGTAATATTGTCTTTAACACCCTGCTCCTGATATAATCACCTCCAAGTTGAGAATTTCAGGACTCAATTTTGCAGGGGACCCAGATCATTAGCAGTGAGTGGATGGTGGGAATAGATAGATGAGAATAAAATGGTGACAACTGATGGACTTTGCTTAGCTAAATCAGCCTCTGGCCTCTGTGCTGGACTTTCACCTGTCACTCTTAGGACAGGCACAGTGAACGTGAGCCAAGTAATTGACGCACCATTTTCTCCTTCGGTGGCGGGCAGCCCGGTAGGAATCCCAATGGCTGTTTACAAAGGCACTGAAATGTGTTCCCAGTTTTACCTGTGAACTAACAATTCAGAAGTGGACCTCTTTGGAAATGCTAACTGGAAAAAGATGCATTTGAGGAAATTATTCTATTTTCAGAAGTATTCTTTCCTTTTTAAAAATATAAATTACTTATTTTTGTTATTTTCTGTACGTTGGTATTTTGCCTACATGCATGTCTCTGTGAGGGAGTTTGATCCCCTGGAACTGGAGTTACAGACAGGTGTGAGTGTCCATGTGGGTGCTAGGAATTGAACCTGGGTCCTCTGAAAGAGCATCCAGTGCTCTTAACCATTGAGCCATCTCTCCAGCTCCAACATTCACTCCTTTTATGTCATAACCTGTCACCTTAAACACCCTTGCAAATCACTAATTATATGGGTTTTTTGGTTGTTGTTTAATGCAGAAACTGGTCAAAGTCCAAAAGATGGCTCCTGGCGCTGTTTGAGAAAAATATTGAGGAAATGAAAGCTCAGGAGTCTGCAGGTCATTCTGGGGTGAGTGTACTCCTCATTCACTAAGATCTATGTAATGAATGTGGGACTAAACAGAGACCATAAAAAACATTTTTTAGCTAGGAAATGCGTGTGATTGGATATACTTTTTGTACCATGTGATACACTCGGCATGCTTCTATACATTATTTTAATATCATAGCCTCACACCACCAAGGCATTCTATTTCATAGGGTTGCAAAATGGATGCTACAATAAAATTAAATTAAATTCTTGTTGTTTTTTTTCTCACAAAGTTGGCTATGTCAAAGGACAGAATTACAATTTAAAAGTCTTTGTTACTTTACGACATAATTCTCAAATTAGGCAACTTTTCATTATGTACAACAGATGAAATGTTTTCATAAGCTAAGCAGAACTGGTTTTATAAAAAAAGGCTAGAGCAGGGTTCTCAACCTGTGGGTCACAAACATTGTAAAACACATATTTCTGATGGTCTTAGGAACCCCAACCATAAACTTATTCTTTTTGCTACTTTATAACTCTAATTTTACTTCTGAATAGTGTCTCAATTCCTAAGACCATTGAAAATACGTGTTTTTCTGATGGCCACAACCCACAGGTTGAGAACCACTGAGTAGAGAACTATGAAACTCAGAAACAAACAACAGCAAAAACCCTTCCCTTCTAAGACTGAGCACAGAACAAGAAAACTATGACCAATGGCTTAAAATTGGATTATTCTGGTTACTTAATGAGGGAAGGAGTAAACTGGACTCAGCATCCTTGTCCTCACTCTTGACCTGTTTGGGCACATCAGCTTCTCATTCTCCCCTAGATTTCTAAGAAGGTCACACAGGAACTTAGCTTTCATCCAATGACTTTGGTTTGAACAACACCATATTGACTTGTGTTGTTGTTGTTGATCGGTTATAGGTGCCTGCCCTTACTCACAAGGCCAAGGTCACCTGATATGGCCTCAAGGCATGAAACCAGGCAAGGCTGGAGGGGGCCACAGCAAAACTTAAGCTGTGGCAATTTTATTAAGAGCAATCAGACTTTTTATACCTCTATCTGAAACGGAATATAATGGGAATTGCCAGGATCAATAGAGGTGTAGTTGCCATACAAGGGACACAAGATTAATATCTAAGACCAATTGTGCTGTCAAGCTTCGTGCACTTCCAAGGGAACATACAGAGAAACACAAAGCGCATGAATGCTTCACTGCCTGAGGGAGCGTGTCGGTCTCTCAGGAGCTGGAAGGTACACTGTGGCCCAGGAGCCACTTCACTAGTTATCTCCATGGCTGTAAGGAGCTGATCCAGTGTGAGTTAAAACACGAGGCAGGAGGAGTAGTCCCCAGGGCTTATTCTAGAGCCACGATTCTTTCAGTGTGACCCACAGACTACCAGCATCACCTGGGCGCCACTCATAAACTATGGGCTGGGGCCCAGTGGTCTGGGCCAGCAGCTTTCAAGGCACCCCTGAAGCTTGCTAAGTTGAGATTTTTCATCCCTGGCTGTAGGTTGAGTCACCTCTTGGAACTTTTAAGGAAAATCAGATCTGATTCCTTGAAGTGCAACCCTAATTAGTTTTAATAATAAAAACCTGGAGTCAGATATTGGGCGTGAAAGCTGAAAGATCAGAGAAGCAGAGCAGCCAGCCACTAGAGACTTCTTACCTCTACGAAATCTCAGACTGAGTGGGCAGGATCCTGTCTCCACCTGCTTTATATTCTTGTCTCCACCTCCCGAGTACTGGAATTTAAGGAGTGAGCCACCACCGCCTGGTTAACTAGTGGCTAGCACCACCTTCTGATCTCCAGGCAAGCTTTATTTGTCAGAACATAAACAAAATATCATACAGTTCTTGAGCCCTGAGCCCTCAGAGCCTGGGTTCCATTTGGTCTGGGTTCTAGGTTTCAAATTTGGTCACCAGGCATGTGACCTTAAACACAGGACCTAATGTCTAGGCCTCACATTCCTCACCTGCCTTGCAGAGCGTTAGGAGGTCACATTAGTTCATTTTTGTAGAGGGCTTACAATATAGTAAGGACGAGGTGAGAGCTTGTTTTTGTCACTGTTTAAAAACTCATCTCAAGAACAGGAAGACAGCTCTGTTAGTAAGGTGCTTCCCTTGCAAAAAACGAGGACCTGAGTTCCATCCTCAGAACCTATGTCATGAAACTGGTCCTGGACTTACAGTCCCCATACTAGTGGACACAGGCAGGTCCCTGGAGCTCACTGGCCATACAGACTAGCCTAATCTTCTATTTTCAGGTTAGTGCAAGACCCCTATTAAAAAACAGGGCAGGAGGTGGATCCTGATAAGTGAAAATACCTGCTGCTGTCTGTCCTCTGAAGCCACATGCATTCACATGCTCATGCATATAAACACACACACACACACACACACACACACACACACACACACATACCTACACACACATAAACATAAATTCAGAGAACACATAGTCACTTAAAAACTGGGCCTGAAGATCTGCAATCCCAGCTACTCAGGAGACTAGGACAGGAGAATTGCAAGTTCAAGGCCTACCTGGACAACCTAGTGAGACTATCTCAAAATAAAAGGAGATGGCTGTGATGTGCTCAGGGATAGGGTGCTTTCTTAGCATGCTGAGGCTCTGGTTTCAATCTCTAGTACCAAAAACAAACAAATAAAAAATCTACTTCCATTATTTTAGCATTTCAAAATGATACAGAGAGCTGGCCAATGGTGGTGCACGCCTTTAATCCCAACACTCAGGAGGCAGAGGCAGGTGGATCTCTGTGAGTTCGAGGCCAGCCTGGTCTACAGAGCAAGATCCAGGACAGACTCCAAAAGCTACACAGAGAAACGCTGTCTCAAAAAACTAAAAAAGAAAAAAAAATGATATAGAGAGCTTCTGATTTTAGTTGTAGATTGTCACCAATAATGCTGATTCACTCTAGAAAGGAAGACAGCCTTAGGAAAAAGAAATATAAATGATTTGTATCTGTGATGGTTAGTTTTAATTTTCAAATTGGCACAATCTATACTTACCAGGAAAGAGAACCTTAGTGAGGGATTTTATAGTGGGTGTGTCTCCAAGGGACTGTCTTGATTGCTCCGTGGGCAGCACTATTCCCTACGCAGAGGATCCTGGATTGTTTAAGAACGGAGAAAGCCAGCTGAGCACTAGCTCGTGTACATTCATTGCTCTTTCTTCTTGGTGATGGACGTGACTAGCGGTTTCAAGTTATTGCTGCCTTGACTTGCCTGAAGTGGTGGACTGTAATCCCGAATGATGAGTTAACATAGTTCTTTCCTCCCCTAAGTTGCTTTTGTTGGGGTACTATTATTTTTTTCTTTTTAACCACAGCTGCAGGAAATGAAACCAGCACAGTACCTTTCTCTTTGTCTTTGTATCCTTTCTGTTGCTGTGATAAACATGCTGACCAAAGGGACTTAGAGGAGGAAAGGGTTTATTTCATTTTATGCTTCCAGGTCATAATTCATCACTGAGGGGAGTCAGGGCAGGAACTCCAGGCAGGACACTAGAGGCAGAAACCATGGAGGAACTGTGCTTGCTTAAGGCTCTGACCATTCAACAGGCATATGTGTCACCCACAGTGGGCGGGGCCATCCTACAGAAGTTTAACACAGTCAAGACAGACACTTGGAACATCTGTGGAGCATCAGAATATGAAATCCATACTTAAAACGATCAGTTCTGCTCTCCCATCATTATGGACGTGATAGATAAGGAATTTTCAGAAGGCAGTTGCTATGCGCCAGTCATGACTACCCATTGCCCGAAGTCATTTCCTATTTCCTATGACAACTTTAATGCCAAGAAGATGATTGATTGGCAGGGCTAATCAATCTGGAAAACGTGCATGCTTCGTTAACAGCAAGTGACACCAGCACCTCGGTTCTCATCCTGCTGATGTATGCATTTCTTTCCCACTAACTTCTTTATTGTGTTAGTTTCCTCGTGTGAATGCCGAATGTGAATAATAGTAGCTGCTTCTTGGAACCATGCTAATATACAAATGAGCCAAACACTTGGAAAGACCTTAAAACTGCTCTGGCCCCAGGCAAGCGGGGGTCGATCATAGTGCCCATATTGTTTTCCTATCATGGTACTGAGTTAAGATTAAAAGCACATCCATCGCCTGAGTGTCTGCCCTCTGGTGGAGAAGCAACCAAGGGCAAAAGCACACTGGAGAAATCCCTGCATGAAGTCAGTTACAGTGTTTCCGGGGTCACCTGGGGAACAGCCAGAGTAGGTTGTTTTGCTCTGAGTTGGTGCCATTTAAGTCAAAACATCTGTTTTCCCAGGAGCTTGACCTGAGCTCCTCGTATATGCTGGCCAGCCCTCTACTTCTGGGGTGAATCTCTAGTTTTCCCTTTTACTTTTTATTTTGAGGAAGAATTTTACGAAGTCTCCAGATAGGGTCTTGAACTCACTTTGGAGCCCAAACATACTTTGAACTTGAAATTCTCCTGCCCCAACCTTCCAAGTTGTATGATTACAGCCCTGTACCACCAGCCTAGCTACTTAATTTTCCTATGAGCAGAGGTTTGCTTGTGTTAAAAGGGTAACGTGTGGGTTGGGTATGTAACTCAGCTAGTAGAATGCTTGCCTGGTACACAGGAGGACCTGATTTCAATCTCTACCATTGCGTAATAATAATGGTAACAGCTGGGTGTGGTGGTGCATGCCTTTAATCCTCTGTGAACTCAAGGCTAGCCTCAGCTACATAGTGAGTTCCAGGTCAGCGAGGCCTACATAGTGAAACTCCGTCTCAAAAATCAAACATGATACTTATGAAAATACAGACATCACAAGTAACCAAGCAATCCCCGGCAAAAAAACAAAACAAAACAAAAAACCAAAAAACAACGTTTTGGGTCCAGGTGTAGCTCAGTTCGAAGAGTGCTGGTCTAGAATGCACAACACCCCAGGTTCATCTCCGGTACTGACTGAGGCAGGTGTGGTGGTACATTCGTGAAATCTCAGCACTGAGGAGGGAGAGGGGGGAGAAGCAGGAATGCCAGGTCATCTTCAGCTATGGAGAAAGTTGACCTTGTCTCCGGTATTTTATTGGTAACTGTACTAATATTTACTTCTCAAAATTTTATGGGGTAGGTACTACATCAAGGCCATCTTATAGATGAGGAGATTCAACCGCTAAAATAGTCTAGTGATTTATACAGGATCATTCAGTTCCCTAATAGTGACGCCACAGGGCAGAACTTCAGCTCTGCTCCCCTGGAGTTCCTGTTTCCCATTCCCATACTCCCACGCAGGGGACCTTAGACTGCACTCCTGTGAGCATCAGACACAGTGTCTCTTGGACTAAAGATGAATGAATGGTTCCAGGGTCATGGGTCAGTCTAGGCCAAGTGCCCAATGAGCAAGCATGGGGATCTGAGTTTCAGACCCCCCAGAGCCCCCACAAAAATCTGGGTGTAATGACACATGTCTGTAACCCCAGCTCTGGGCAGACAGAGGGGTAGGTGGATTCCTCAAGCTCATTGGCTAGTCCAGCTGGCGGAACCAAGGAGCTTCAGGCTCAGTAAGAGACTCTGCCTCAAAAATAAAGGTGGAGCCTGGCGGAGGAAGGATACCCAGTGTCAGCCTCTGGTCTCCTTGTGCGTGCGCTTGCCCACACATCCACACCAATAAGTACATAGAGCACACACAGAGGAGAGAACAGTAGAATGATTTCTTGTTTATGGACATCTGTCCTTGTCACATAGCTGTGGTCTAACAACGGTCATTTCCTTCACACAGACCCTGGTGCAGGCCATACTGGATACTGTGGAAATGGAATCATGTCAACACAGTCCTAACTATGGACTCCTGATACTTTGGGCTTCTCTGGCCAACGCTCCTCTTGTGAGTACCAGGGGGACGATGGGGCTCATTTCCATCCACTTGACTTTCGTTTGTTTTTGGCGTTATTTTCCCTTTCTCTTCAGTTCTTCACTTACTTTGGGGAACAAAATGATAGCAGTGCACTGGGATGTAAGATTAAAAGCAACAGTGAATGCTTGACAGAATCCGGCTGGGTAGCTCAGTTGGTGAGATGCTGGCCTCACAAGCTACAGTTCCTAAATGCTGGTGGGTGTGGCAGGCTGCCTGAGATCCCACTGCTGGAGAGGTGGAGACCAGGGATCTGTGGGGCAAGCTGACCAGCTAATCTAGCCTGATCAATGAGCTCTAAGTTCAGTGAGAGCCCCTGTCTCAGTGAATGATGCAAAGAGTGACCGAGGAAGGTAACCAGCATCAATCCCTAGCCTCTGCGGGTAGGAGCATTCATGTACACACACGTCCACACACACTTCTGCACAAACATAGACGCATACATACCAGGTGCATGTGCGCGCACGTATATACACACACACACACACACAGCACTCACATTTACATGTTAAATCCCCCACCTCCCCCAAAATCCCACCCGAGCACACTAAGGAGGCACAGTCTAGATCCAGAGAGAATTCTGCCCCCTGACATGCTTGCCCTTTGGGCCCCCTGTGTACCGTTTAAGGGGCTCTGACTTTGTCAGGCTGGATGCTCTGTATGCTGCACACTTGAACAAAGCCCAGCCCAGCTTTGAACCAGGCTGAGAGAATGGCAAATGATGGTTTCAGATGGAGCTGCTCATCTCCAGCCACAGGGGTGGTCACTTAAAATCTCTGTGCCCCCGTTTCCTTTGCAAGAAGTCAGGGAGGGAGAAAGAGAGAGAGAGGATATGAGTATGAGCATAAAAACTTGTGACAGTGATGCTGGCAGCAATCCCAGGGGTTGCTCATTTCCCGACAAGTCTCTGTGAGATCCAACAAGATGCTCTAGTCATGTCCAGTGAATGTGAGCGCTCCCTCTCCTCCAGGGTACCCATGCATCTGTATTTCTTGGTCCCTTGGTTCTGCAAGCTTCTCAGTGAATGGGGCTTATGACATTGAAATTCACTGCACATCTAAAGACAGCAGGGACCTTTAAAACCCATTGATTTTTATGTACTTGTTTTAATTGATGGATTTAGTTTTCTGTTTGTTTTGAGGCCGTCTTGCTATGTAGCCTCAGGCTGCCCTTGAACTTGCAATTTCAGGTGCTGAGATTAGAGACGTGAAGCACAGTGTTGGGCAACTGTTTCCTATTATATTTTTCTTTTGCTAGGTGAACAAAATACTGGGTTTCCTTAGGACATATTTATCCATGTAGATCTGAACTTGGCCCATGGCTATCCTCATTACCTCTTGCCCCCTTTCCCACCCACTCCCTTCCTTCTTCCCAAATGGTCCCCCATCTGCTTCCAGGTGTGTGTGTGTGTGTGTGTGTGTGTGTGTGTGTGTGTGTGTGTGTGTGTTCCTTTAAAGCTACTGTGAACTGGGTGAAAGCCAGCAGATCTGCCCGCGATTCTGTTTAGCCCGCCCTGACTCCCTAGTCAGCACACTGTCTGGCTGGCCCAGGCTGTTCCTTACGTTGGCTGCAGCGGAAGGACGGCTGTCTGTGTATCTGTGCTTGATGAAACAGGGACGCTCAGCCCATCTCTGGCAAGCGTAGTCATTTTTTTTCTTTTTCTCTAACCACTAGAAATAAATATTATACATTTCTCTTTCCTGTTTCTGAAGGCCTAGGTGGCTAGATGATTTTTAGGCCCCAATAATGTAACTTCTTTTAACCTGTTGCAAATAACAGAGACAGATATTCTGGCCTTTCTGCTCCAACATGTAGCACCCGGAAGAATATATAGTTCAGCAGTGGCAGTCAAGTGGGGAGCCCCATGCCTCCCCCTACTCTCTCTGCTCTCCTATTCCTCTCTGACTCTTCTCAACTAATTGATCGAACTACAGCAACACCTAAGAGCAACTTCCAAACATGCACACAACAGCCACAGGCAGTGCGTTAGTTCTCAGGACCTTTCCAGAAAGGTCCCCTGCAGAAGCCACACAAAGCGCTATTGATCGGACACAGAGGTCAGTTCTTTGTGATTGGGCCTGGCACTAGTCTGAGAGGATGTGTCCGATGATGACCAAAAGTTTCATCTTGCTGGATCTTCCTCGTTGGCACCTCCACAGGGCAGGGTGAGGCCTGAGCAGAGACCTTGGAAAGGCCTTCTCATCAGATCTGAAGCCAGTTCCCACAGCTGGGCGGCAGAGGGCTGGCTAGTCCTTTAACCTCTCCCAGCTTGCATCCATGTCCTCATCTGAACTGCCTCCAAGGACGGTTGGGAGGATTTAACTGGAAGTAATAAAAAGTGCTTAACAACATTGGTGCTCAATAAATAATGTGTGTGCTGTACATAAAAACACCACCCTTGTTGAAATCAATGGCTTCTTTCAATGACCTATTAAAAATGAATGTAGACTGCCATGGGTCCCAAATGCTCGACCCCTGAATGGCCAGGATGGGCATGGCCCTACTGTTTGGGCTTTTAGGATCACCCATTGCTAAAGAAACCCTAAGAGCTGTAAGTGATGGGTGGGTCATTCAGGCCCAGATGGGGTCAGTGCTTCTCTTCTCCCTTGCAGCCCCCAGAGCCTGTGCTTTAGATGGCATGGTTACCTGCTCACCAGGAGGCTCTGTTTTGGCCCAGGTGTGCTTTGACAGACCATTGCAAGATTTTGGCCATAATTCATGAGATTATGTTGATGGAAAAACCATTTCCTAGTTCTAAGAAGTTCCTGACGGGCAAAAGAACTTTCTAGAACATTTCTCAGCTATATCAAAGCTGACTTTTGCCATTTTTATCTGCTGCTTCTCTGAAGCGGTAACTATGCTCAGCGGCCGTCATGGCCCCGTTCTGCTCAGTTATTGTCATGGTAGCACGTGTGTGGCCTTGCACAGTGACCTCTGCTCCCCTGCCCAGCTGTGTGTATTTCACATCTCTAACGTCAAGTTCTTTGGTCAGAAACTGCTTTATATGTATTGGTGTTTGCCATGATTGATAGAAGATTATCTGGAATGTTATAGAGATTTGTTCTTTCTTGTTTCAAAAAGTGGTCAATGATAGCCATCACTTTGAGCTCTAAATGAGTATATTAAGTATACAACAAGCCAAAGTAAAAGGATAAATAGCAAGTGATGAATAGATGATGGATGGATGGATGGATAGAAAGACATCATCAAATCAGGCACTCTAAACATCCAGCAGAAATCAGCTGGGAAGACATTTGAAGACATCCAGTTCTGGGTCTCCATGGAGAGAGTCTCCAGCAGAGCAGTCTCCTCTCTGCTGAGAGTTCCAAGTGAAAGAACAGGCAGCCACACAGAGAGATGGCATCAACAAATCAGGTGCTCAGAGCGTCCGTCGGAAACCAGCTGGGGAAACGGAGGCAGCCGGACTTCCCAGCTAAGCTTGCTCTCCAGGGGTGAGCTTGCCGTGGCGATGCTTCCGGCTTCTCCTTCCCACTCTGCAACTTTCACAGCATGGCTGAACAGTGACAGCATCTGGTGGGAATGGCCTGCCCTCCTGCTGTTCTCCAGGGCACAGCGCTGTCTTGAGCTAACTGTCTGTTGTCCTTCTCTGTCACAGAGTGGGGCAGGTCCCGTTTCTCACACCAGAGGAGGCTGGCACACTCCTGACATTAACACACTAGGGTCTGAAGTGGGGGAACCAACCCCACTTCCAGTGCCAGGTTCTCAGTGAGCTTACACAGCACATGGTGATTGACTTACATATGGCACCTCCTGGACGCCATCAGCATCCACCACATCTCCTCTTGGATGCTGCTGAAGGATCCAGCCAGCCTCAGAGCCTCCTTCCTCATCTCTTCTCACTTCCTCCTTAGCTCTCCTACAAGTGGCTTTTTGTAGCCGCCCTGCAGTTTGGTGGCCAGTTGGCTTTCTTTTTTGCACTCTGACCATGGACTTGACCCTTTGGCATAATACTGATTGTTACTCCATTGGGCAGCACTTTTGAAATCCTCTACCAAATGTGTCAGTGACCTTTGCTTTTTGATTCAGCATTGCCTGGAAACATTCTACTAACTCTTTAATACTTTTTCCTATGTTTATGTTTTTGTTTCTGGAGACAGGGTCCCACGCTAGCCTTGAACTCATAATCCTCTTGCTTCAGTTTCTCAAGTAGAGGCCAGGACTATAGGCATGTGCCAGGCTGCCTAGCCCTTTCCTTAGTTTTAAGAAGTATAGAAATCACTTCTTGTCCTTTTGGCTAAGGTGAAGTGGGTTATCGGTTCTTATCAGTGTAATATCACACAGAAGTGGGTTATCGGTTCTTATCAGTGTAATATCACACACATCCTCTCTCTGAGGACAGGACAGTAAAAACGGACGTTTGGAGCTGGGAGACGGAATGAGAGTTTGCACTGTCCCCCCACTGCATGCAGCGATCTGCTATTGCGGCACCTCCAGCAATGGTGCACCCCACTTGGGGGAGCATCTGGAAGAAGTACTCCTTCCCCCTAACTATTGTAGGGGGAGGCAGGGTCTCATGTAATCATGTAGCCCAAGTTGGCCTCACACTGGTTCTGTCAGGGAGGATGGCCTTGAACTCTTTATCCTCTTATACATCCCAGGTGCTGGGATCACTGTCCTGTACCCTCACACCAAAAGTTCATTGTTTTGTTTTGATTCATTTTATTTTTTGTATGAGTATTTTACCTGCACATGTGCCTATGGAGGTCAGAAGACAGCAGATCCCCTGGAACTGGAGTTCTGGGTGGTTGTGAGCTGCCGCATGGGTGCTGGGAACCGAACCCAGGGCCTCTGCAAGAGTAGCAAGTGCTATTAACTACTGAACGATCTCACCAGTCCTCAAAAGTACTGCCTTAAAGGTAAAATAATAATAATAATAATAATAATAATAATAATAATAATAATAATAGCAGATTTAACAATGGGAAAGCTGTTAAGGGAAAAAGCACTTCACACCATCGTGCAGCCATTTGTTATTGAGCTGAATTCTAGAGTTTTCCATAAAAATAAATGGTGCCCAATTTTAGTGAGTCTCAAAACCGCAGTCCGGCACACAGGAGCTCTTCTTGTGGAACTGAAGGTCTCTGAGCATCACTGGGATGCGTTCTCCAGTGTGAACTCTGACTTCAAATACAGTGAATCGAGTATGGAGTGATTATTAATCAAATCCAATAGCTTTTAGCGCTTCCGTTGATTGCTGATGGGAGGAAGAACCTGAGACAGGAGAGAGCTCCCTGAGTGAGGGTGTGTGAAGATGAGCTAGATAATCCTCAGGCTAATCCTTCCGGGTCGGATGCTGCTCCAGACTGTCTGCACTCCAGGGCCCTGGGCCCTGGTCCTCTCGTTCCTCTGTCTGAACAAGGCTGTATGTACATCCTTGTGTTCCCAAGGATGCACCAGGGAGGAAGGCAGCCTGAGCTTGGCTGTCTTCAACACTTCCCTTCAGTACTGCTCTTCCCCTTTTGACCACACGGGGGAGGATTGGGATCATTTCAAGGGACATCCTGTTTCACAAAAGCAATAAACAGACAAAAGACATAAGTTATACAAAGTGTTACCTGGGTCACCTCAGAATTGATTTCAAAATAATTTTTTCCACTTGCAGTTATTTTATTGATAATTTCCATTTTTGAGAATTCCCTGCCTCGGTGCTGTATTTACATCATTTCCACCTCTCCCTTGTCCCCCCCCCCCACTCCTCTGCCTGCTTCCACTCCCTCCCAAGTTCATGATCTCTTCGTTAATACAGTAGATGCTGATAGGAAAACAGTGAGAGGGAGATCCAGCCTTCTCGGGATCAAACATTCCTGTATTGTCTAACCTCAGAAGCAAAAACCTCCACCTCAGCAGGAAGTTCATTTTTTTTTTTTTTTTTTTTTGGTTTTTCGAGACAGGGTTTCTCTGTGTAGCTTTGCACCTTTCCTGGAGCTCACTTGGTAGCCCAGGCTGGCCTCGAACTCACAGAGATCCGCCTGGCTCTGCCTCCCAAGTGCTAGGATTAAAGGCGTGCGCCACCACCACCCGGCTTTTTTTTTTTTTGGTTAAGGAAGCTCATTTTTAAGATGCACATTTTTATCTTACGCATATTATATAGGGAAGATACGAAATACTCTTTTTTACTCAAACTCATTTATTGTGATAAATATTAGGGATGAAAAAGTCATTACTCTCCAAAATATGGTAGCTGTTGATTAAAAAAATGCACACATGAAGACTGTTCTGGGGTATTTATTTGGGGGCCAGACGTTAAAGCAAAAGAGACCACTCACGGAATCATCCAAAGCCAACAGGTTGAGTGGTCCAGGTTAGAAGCAGAATTCTGCACAATCGAAAAGATGGATGTAGTCTACTTGGTAGGAGACATTTATAATTGATGACAAATTCCAATAGAGATCCTGGCTGTCCAATCTATATCAGAAGCAGCTGCATTCAATTTAGTTTTAAAACCCTAGACTGAGGTTCAAAATTCCTACAAAGAGCAAATAGATAATCATTTGTATATTACCTGTGTTTCCATTGAACATTGAAAACTACATTAATAGATACAAAATAATCCTGATATGCCAAAAGGGAGAATTTACGGGTGTACTTGGGTATAAAGTGGCTCTGTTTTTCTTGTGGTGAAGTCTCATCGTCTGTTTGTTCGTTTTACTTTTATTCTATATTAATTTTGAGGAGTGCTGGGTACTGAACCAGGACTTGTATGTTCATACCATACCAGTGTCCTACCGTCAAGCCTCATCTCCAGCCCCCCATAGTTTACTTAATGAGACTTAAGTATGGTTTCCTGGAATTATTTTAAATTATTATGTTTTAGTTGCAAGAAGAAAATTTTCTGTTTCATTCTCATTCCCTCTCTCTTGCTCTCAACATAGCCTTGTTGTATAGGCCTGGCTGCTACGAAATTCACCTGGAAACCAAGTTGTCCTTGAACTCATAGCAATCCTCCTGCCTCTACTTCCAGATTGTAGCTATGTGCCACTACTCTCCTCTGCTTCATTTGTATTTTAAGGCTATTAAATCATGGCAATATTTTCATGTTGTATTAACATTCTTAGATTATGATTTGTTCTGAATATTTAGTGAATGGCTTCATGGCATTTCATGTTTCTTGTTAGTAAACACAATTCTATCTTTTCTAGTTCAGCAAAGATAGTTGCCTCTATGTAAATACTATAGCTAAACTATAGCGACAGAATTGATGTATAAATTTGACATCTTAATGATATCACTCTTATTTTAAAATCTGGTGTTTTACCCCCATGTACCACATGTATGCAATGCCCGCAGAGGCCAGAAGAGGGCGTCAGATTCTCCAGGACTGGAATTACAGATGGCTGTGAGCTATGATGTAGATTCTAACGCAACCTGTGTCCTTTGGAAGGGCCGGAAGTTCTCTTGACTGCTAAGCCCCTAATCGTGTGCTTTTGAGGTCGACTGAAACACTGTCCTTGCTTCTTTCAGCTGCCTACAGCTAACACTAAATTTGCTCTCGTCACCTTGGGAGAAGGTTTCACGTTGGATGTGTTCCTCTTTTCCAGATTGCGTTCTGGACACTCGGGTTTGTCCTGTCTCATCCCGACATCCACAGGACCGTTTTAGAAGGCATAGCTTCCGTGTTTGGCACTGCAGGTACTAACTTCATTTACGTCATTAAGGACACATTTAGTGTCTATGGTTTGGATCTTGAATGTCTGCCATGTTTTAAAGTCGGGGACCAGGGCTGGGGAGATGGCTCAGGTGGTAAAGTGCTGGCTGCCCAAGAGTGAGGACCTGAGTTCAATCCCCAGCCCCGACACTAAAAACAAACAAACAAGCAAACAAACAAACAAAGGCTGGACATGGTGACACACACTTGTAATCCCAGTGTTTAACATGTAAAATTATGGGCTCTGATGAGAAAAATAGATAATAACTTGATTTTCTTGTTGAAAAGTTTAATATCATTGTATAAAATACCACACGAGTTAAAAGTTGTCCCTCTCTTGCCTCCTCCATAATGGATGAAAATATCATTTCAAAAATATTTTATTTGGAGTCTTTGTCAAACTCCAGCAAACTTGGCTAGCCTGGGTACCTAAACGATGCCCTGCCAGCCCAGAAGGTGAAGCCAGCAGTACTGGGCTTCATCACCGATGAAGTGATGCTCGCCATGGGATTCCAGAAACACACTGATGAGTACAGGGAAAGGCCACTGCCCTCCACAGAGCTCGGGTCTACAGAGCTGACCAGAGGTGTGCATAGCCCCGTGTCCACGGTGAAGAAAGGGCAAGCAGGCGCCCTGACTCACGCTCTGTCCCCATCTGCTGGCACCTTTCCTGACTTCAGGTTCTCCGGATTCCTGCTCTTCGGGAAATACAAGGCCAGGACAGGAATGGTGGGGATGATGTGGAGAGCCCACGTGGCTCAGAGGCCACAACTGGACTGTGACGTGTCTGTGGGGCTTGAATTCGGAACTCTTACACGTGGCTCCAGGGTAAAAAGACGAGAGCCCCTTCTCCCTTTCTGTACCCTGGCTTGTTTTCAGAACCTGTTATTATTCTCTATTAACAGAAAAACATCCCTTCAAACTGTCTCATGGGAATAGTTGTGGTGTATCGATGATTTCCATTGTAAGTTGTTACTGTAGAAAAGAAAACAACTCATAAAAATATAAAACTTTAAAGAGCCATATGTGTACAGAGGTAGCCCAGAGCCCTCTGAACAAATAAAATATCTCAGAACCAATGATGTGTAAGCTGTAGTAACAGCTCAGAGATTCAGATGTGGGAGGAGCCCACGAGGCCAGGAGTCTTGGAGACTGATTTTGAGGAAGATATCCATAAATCTACACAAAAAAGGAATATTAGGGGATGCTGTAATCAAGTATTCTCCAGAAAAATAGAACCAGTTAAAGATGGTTGGATGGATGCCTAGACCATAGGTTATTAGGTATATAATTAGACAGATAATAAATGAATGGAGAGCTCTAGAAAGATTTAGTTTATTTTTAAAGCTTATTTGTATTTTTAAATTATATGGATGTTCATGTAACTGCACGTGGGTATAAGCATGTGAGTGCAGGTTTCCACAGATGCCAGACGATGGAGTCACATCCCCTGTAGCTGGAGTAGCAGGCTCTTGAGAGTCACCTGACGTGGGTGCTGGGAACTGAACTTGGGTCCTTTGCAAGAGCAGCGGGGTGAGCGCTTCACCCCAGAGCCCAGAAAGAGTTTTATGATGCGAAGTTTGTTGGTGTGATTACAGATCCTAATGGTACAGTCTTAGTCATGTGATCTCACGGGAAGTCTGTCCAGTCAGCTTGGTGGTTTCTCCAGAACTGGACGTGGATTCCTTTATTCTGTGCCTCCCGTTCTTGGCCAAGGGCCGCTATGAGCATGTCAGGTGCTCTCAGCATCCAGCCAGCCACTGAGAACTGCCTTGGCTCCTGCCCTCTGCTTGTGCAGAGCCTCACGGCCGGCCACGGCAGGAAGAGGGTGTTTTCAGGGCTCTCTGGAGCGGGATACACAGCCCTGCACAATTGAATGGCCTTCGGCTTGCGCAGGAACACAGACCTCGCCAAAGCTGCTACAGACGCCTGTTCCCTAGGCTTTGGGTTTCAGATGGTGTGTGTCCCATCTACTGCCTCAGGTGGCTGCGAGGTGAACAATGACCTTTAAAGGGTTCTCTCCCAGATCCTCTCGGGAAAAGCTCCCTGCTTTTCTGCTTCAGAAGTTTAGAAGACAAACAATGAATTACATTCTACTTGGTGCGTTATTTTGGGAGAGAAAAAAAAAACCCAATGATCAGTTTAATGCATTAGTATGCTAAGACTATTATTAATGGCTGTCAAAGAAAACAGAACTGAGTGTGGATAATTACCAGTACCAGGGGTGGAAACGTGTGTTGAGTAGGTGAACCAGGTATAGCACGAATCTTAAAAGGTCTTATTAATAAAAACAAACCTGGAGCCAGGTATTGGGGTGAATGCTGGAAGATCAGAGAAGCAGAACAGGCCATAGCCACCGCACCTTGCCAATTCCTCAGCTGATCCTGTTACCTCAGACTAGAAGCCTCTCAGTCCTCATCCAGAATGAATCTCAGCTGAACTGCTTCTCGAAAGTCTGAAAGCTTAACCAGGCCTAGTTCCTGGTCCTCATGCCTTATATACCTTTCTGCTTCCTGCCATCACTTCCTGGGATTAAAGGCTCTTGTTACTGCGCCTGACTATTTCCAGTGTGGCTTTGAACTCACAGAGATCCAGATGCCTCTGGAATGCTAGGATTAAAGGCATATATGCCATCATTTTCTGGCCTCTATCTAGTGGCTGTTCTGTTCTCTGACCCCAGATAAGTTTATTAGGGTGCACAATATTTTGGGGAACACAATATCACCACAACCAGGCTTGGCCTTATTGGTAAGATGCATTGAGCAAGGACGTGAAGTGACAGGTAGGAATCTAGAGGAAGGGGCAGCAGATGTGATCACATTGCGTGCCCACGGGATCTGCAGTTCTGTTAACACGGTCCTGGCGTTCATTCCGCAGCAGAACGTGTGAGAAATGGATTCACCATAGAGGGAGGAGCTCTAAGGTTCCATCTCTCCCGATGCCCTTCCCTTCCCCTTGACAGGCATACCTGCCCTTCCTTGTTTGGTTTTCTTTTGTTTTAAACCACAAGAACTTGCCTAGTTCATGGCCTTAACTCTCTATTTTACAGCCATCTGCTCCCAAGTCATTTCTAGAAGTTTCTAATATAAAGTGTGTACCGTGGGTTGATCACAGCAGGCACTCTGGGGAGATGCATCTTGTCTCATTCTTTCCCCTTTTCTGCCCCAGAAGCCATCCCTGCCCCTTCCTCTCCTGTGTTGCCTTTCATTTCCCAGCAGCACCTGCTTCTTTCTCCAGATCCCTGGCTCTGCATCCTGTCTCCTTGTGGTCAGCAGGGTTTCCCAGAGTGAGCAGCAGGAGCTCCCTCCATCTGATGGAGGGTGGCTTTTTGTTTGGTTCTTTGTTTGGTTCCTAATGAATTAGTTAAAATGTTGTGGAGTTTCCAGGAGGACTGATGGGCTGTGCCTGGAGTGCAGAGCCAGCCACTGCTCCCAACCAGGCCACGGACTGTCTGGCAAGCCCAGTATGTCCACTAATGCCAAGCACACGGTGACACTGGCAGAGGACACTGAGCTAAATGACATTGTGTCCCTGCAACTTCAGCCTGTGAAATCTGCAGTTGGTGCCAGGAAAATCACAAGCTCAATCTCCGTGTCTTCATATCACTAGCTTTTCCGTCCCCCTTTCCTACTTCTTTTTATTTTATATTATTTTTATTCATGTGTAGTTATATGCCTGTATTTGTGTATTCACAGTTGTGTGTGTGTAGGTATTCACAGGTGTATATCTGTGAGAGTGTATGTATATTCACAGGGGTGTGTGTGTGTGTGTGTGTGTGTGTGTGTGCACTTGCACATGCCTGAGAAGGCCAGAGGAGAGCATTGCATCTGTTAGAGCTGAAGTTACAGCTGAGGCTGCTCCAGACATGAATTCTGAGTTGAGCGACACATGCTCTTCAAGCTGAGTCATCTCTCTAGTCCTGTTATCATTAACTCTTAATTCAAGATATCAGACTGCTTGCGCTCACCTGAAGCCTTTCCTCATGGTCCTGTCTGAGCTTCAGGGGAGACAAGAAAAGCAAGAATCCTGAGGTTTCTATTCTGGGGTACTCAGGCAAGCTTCTGCTGAAACATAGGCAATGATGATGATGTGTGTAAATTACTTACATATGGTTTACATGTATATAAGTGTAAGAAATGTGCTTATATCTTTTTTTTTTTTTTTTTTTTTTTTTTTTTGGTTTTTCGAGACAGGGTTTCTCTGTGTAGCTTTGTGCCTTTCCTGGAACTCACTTGGTAGCCCAGGCTGGCCTCGAACTCACAGAGATCCGCCTGGCTCTGCCTCCCGAGTGCTGGGATTAAAGGCGTGTGCCACCACCGCCCGGCTGCTTATATCATATTTTTATGAAAGTAAATCTGTGTGTGAATGTAGTGCGTATGTGACATATCCGTGTGTGTGTGTGTGTGTGTGTGTGTGTGTGTGTGTGTGTAGGGCATTCTGCATCTATCTCCACTTATTCATTGAGGCAGAGTTCTCTCCCTGAACTTGAAGCTTGTGTCTTTTCAACCAGGCTGGAGGCCTGCAATTCTCCAGGATCCTTCTGTCTCCACCCACTTTGGTGTTGGAGTAACAGGCTTTCAGGGGACTCCTGGCTCACTATGTGGGTTCTGGAATCCAAACTCCAACCCTTGTGCTTACACAGCAAGCTCTCTTAGCTCGCCCAAGCCGTCTCTCCAGCCCACAACTGACAATTTCAAATAATACAGTGGCTACCTGAAGTCACTGTGTGCTAGCAAAAAACATGTTCATTCTCTTTATTGTTATTTTTTAATTAAAAGAATCTACAAACTGATAGTTCAATTAGACCTTGATTGTGTTTTCATGAAGAGAACTTTCCCCAAATGTATCTTCTCTTATGAAATTTCATCTATCCAAAATGGTGAGTATTGCTGTGCCCACAGAACTGAAGAGCAAATTAAATTACTTGACTCTTTGCTTTCAATTAAGCTGCACATTATTAAATTGCATATTAGTTATTACTTATTTTTTAAACATACATTTTTCAGACGAGGTTTTCTGTAGTCCCAGGCTAACCTTGAACTCACAGACAAGTCCAGGCTCACTTCAGATTTGCAGGAACCCTTCCGAGTGCTGGGTACCGGCTGCACCCCTGTCGTGGCTTTTGATGGGTTTGAGGAGCAGCATGCTCACCCGCCACTGAGTTTACTTTCTTCATCTTGGCGAAAAGACTGAGGTCCATGTTTAGATGCTTCTGGGGACATCTGTTCACTTCTCTTCGCCCTGGACCCCAAACTCCCAGTGACCTCCGTGCATGCGCTCCTGTGCGTTGGCAGACAGCCTAGAACAATCAGCTTTTCGTGTTTGGGTTCTGTGCCCCCTGTCTTAGGCAGGTTCCTCTCCTCATCCAGGGCTTCCTTGCTGGGAGTTTGCCCAGCTGCAGTACTTGCTCCAGCTTAGAACAACAAACAGCAGGCAGAGAAAAGTTACTCTTGTTTGCTTTTTTCTATATACTTGTTATATTTTATTTTAGCAGCATTTTTATTTATTTGTTTTATTTTTTAACATAGGGTGGCATCCACAGCACCTTTTTTTTTCTGCCTATAATCTTACTATGCTTTATTTTAAGATGAAATTTACTTATTGTTCAATTTTGAGATTATAATTTAATTATGAAATTTCCCCCTTCCTCGTCCTCTCTCCAAACCCTCCCATATTTCCTTCCTCACTCTCCTTCAAATTCCTGGCTGCTTTTTTCATCAATTGTTATTGCGTGTATATATGTATTTGTGTATATGTATGTATTACCAAGAATAACCTGTTGAGTCAACCTTCCCCCCCCACATTGATTTACAAGGAATTGGATTCACCTTGATAGAATTGATTCTTTGAAGTATAAATCATAGAATGTGCATGCAAAAATGTGCATTTGGTGCCTGAGAGAGATGGATGGCTCAGTGGTTAGGAGCCCTCGATGTTCTTACAGAATTCTAGAGCACCATTCCCAGTACATCAGGTGACTCACAGGCTCCTGCAATTCCCACTCCAGGGCATGCAGTGCCCTCTTCTGGGCGCTATGGGTACCTGCATTCATGTGCACATACCCATACACAGATAAAAATCTCAAAAAAATTTCTATTGGGTAGAGTCAGAAGTTGAGCTGTGCATTTTCACCCTGTTCGTCACTAATTTGTGACTTTGAAAACAAAAAAGATCTCAGCCACAGTCTTTAATATTTTTGCGGTGGTTTTGTTTTTGTTTTGGGCACCATTGCATTTGGGTGGAACAGCGTGGAACATTACTGACACCGTGGAGTGGCCAGGCGCAAATACAGAATGACCTTGGCTTTGCTAACAAACAAGTCTGCAAACTAGCAAAATCACAGTGAAGCCAAGCCAGGGTGACATCTGTGGTGAACGTGGCACTGCCCTCTCCGGCTTCCTCAGCTCCCCAGTCCCGTTTCATTGCGTTCTGATATTTGCACTTCCTCCAAGTGTAGACCTTATGGAGCATCATCGCTTACTTGCATCTAACTCACAGCTTCTCACCACTGGGATGCCTTCTCTGTACCCTCTTGCTGGCCAATAGCAGCATTCTTGAAAGACTTCATCATGCCATCTGAGCTGACTTAATAATCTCACTCATCACTCTTGCCCCAGCTAGCCTGGGTGCGATGGCCGATAACCAGAGTTATGACTGGAATTGGTCTTTTGGCCTTTCATGTGACAAATTGTCCCAAATAATGAAGGAAAGGATCAAATAACAGAGCCAAGATTACTCCAGTGGAGTTATAGGCACAGAACAGTTATTTTATTAAGAACTTCTCCGTTCCCGCTTGAAATCTGATAATCTGAATCTAATGTGGGGGTTGGAGGCTAATGCATATCATTCTGGGGATATTTCATGAGACTCATTTTCCTTTGCTAGCCTGGCCTTGATGAGCTGGGTTGGACCTAGGTTGCAATAAACCACACAGAAATGTATTGGGACAGTATTTCTCAGTCACTAGCCTTGAAAACTGTATCTAACTATTTACAAAAGCGAGAGGTTTCATCTGACCTACCACAAATTTTATCTTTTCTAGCCCAAACCTATACTTTTGTCCTCCCCCCAGGCCTAAGGCTATGATGGCGCCATTGGGAACAGGCAACCTGATACCCCAGGCGTGCAGACATCCCTGTATGACGATGGGCCGAGAAGAGAGT
Source organism: Peromyscus leucopus (assembly GCF_004664715.2). Lineage (NCBI taxonomy): Eukaryota > Metazoa > Chordata > Mammalia > Rodentia > Cricetidae > Peromyscus > Peromyscus leucopus. The sequence goes on from NC_051084.1 coordinate 67,335,819, forward strand.
CCTCAGAGGCTGTTTCTAATACTGTTTGTTTCCTGTATGAAACACTGGACATGGTCCCTGTGATGGCCTAAGCCAGATTTTCTGTGAGGTGACTCCTCCGTCACCTGGCTCCGGCACACAGTGACTCCTCTAATGGTCATAGGCTGTTGGACAGCCCTGTCACGTTTATGAGCCGGGAGAGAGGTTCCACTCGACCGCGTCTCAGTTTAATCCTGCCGAGTCCCACTCCCATGACACTGTTCCTTGGCTTCATTAATTCTTCACCCTTCTCATTCAAGCACACTCCTCTTTTACAGTGTGTTCTGATGGAAAGTTATCAAGGCGTTTGGATAATCTCTTTTTCCCCCTAGAGATAAAGTGCTGAAGTGTAAAGGTCATTTTTAGAGTAAGATATATTTTATGTTTTATTTACCCAATATTCTCTCACCTCTGTTTACTATAAATGGGACCATGTTCTTTATTCCTTTTAAAGAAGGAAAAGGCATCACAATTTTGAAGCAGGCTCCACTTTGTGTTCTTATTTAATGTGGGAGGCAATACTTGTAAAATTAACATGAGATATAGTTTTTTATCAGAAGAGCCGAAGAGGTTGATTCAGCATAGCATTGCTGGACTTGTTTGAAACGACAGAATGGAATATGTGGTTTTTTTTTCCTGTGTGCATGCATGGGTGGAGTAAAGGGCAGAGGGTCAGTCTGTTGACCCTCTTCGTCTCCCGTCAGCTGTAATTTATCTGCTCCAGGCAATGCCTGCCGTGGTCCTTGCCATCTTTCCCACGCCATCGTTCTCGCTGTCCCTTTATCTTCAGCATCAGAATGAAGCAGCCGAGCGTCATCTGCTTCCAGTTATTGCTTTTACTTCTTCAGAAGGAAGCTGTACCCAAGATAACACACGTTGTCCCAAATACCTGAGATGTTAGAAGCCCCACTGACCTCTCACAGATTTAGAAGCACTAGCGTCAGAACTCAGAGATGACTACCATGTGTGGAAAGGCTGGCGGCTGGAGGATGAGGGGCTGGAGATGTGGTCTGCCAGGCTCCTGCGGTCTTGCCCAGCTGCAGTGCCATGTCCTCAGAGCCTATGGGCACTCCTTTGGTGTCCAGTGTTCATTTACCACAAGTACCTTAGGGGGCTGTGTAGGCCCCTCCTTGAACTCTTCACTTCTCTTTATTATTTTCAGTGCATGGAACCATGGGGCCGGGGACTGGGATGTCTCAGTGAGTAAAAGCACTTGCTGCGCAGAGTTCAAATTCCCTGAACCCGCATAAAAAGCTTGGGATGGTTGTGCCTGTGTCTGTAACTCCAGCTCTGTGGGAAGCAGAGACAGGAGGATTGCCGGGACTTGCTGGCTCAGCTCAGCTCCAGGTTCAGTGAGCAATCTAATCTCAAAGGAACAAGGCAGGGGATGATAGAGCAGGGCACCCCATAGTCTCCTCTGGCCTCCATAGGTTCTTATGTACATATGTGTGTGTGTGTGTGTGTGTACCTGCACATGTTTGTGAACATCTCTCTCTCTCTCTCTCTCTCTCTCTCTCTCTCTCTCTCTCTCTCTCTTTCTCTCTCTCTCTCTCTCTCTCACACACACACACACACACACACACAGACACACACACACACACACACCCCAAAAACAAAGCAAACAAAAAAACTCAGGTTGGGATGGACCTATATGGAGAAAATAATATTTCATAAAAGTATACTTTAAAAAAACATGCCTATGATCCTGGATGGCAAGATTTAGTATCATGAAAATGTCTAATTACTTCACATCTTAAAATTACTGTACCTTTAATGAATTATGATGAGAATTCCAATGTATTACTCAAAATTACCTAAATCAGTTAAATTTCATACAGAAGGATAACTGTGATTACAATTAATAATTGGTAGTAATAATAAGTAAAATTTTTAGAAATATAAATTACTAAGGCCAGACTTCAGTAACATATGAAAACTGATCAGAAAGTTAGGATAACCAGAGTACACAGCATACACAGGAAATACATGGGGCATGGAACTTAGTTGTCTATCTTTTGTGAACAAAAAACATCAAAGAGAGGATAAAAACGTCCTTAGGTGGGTGGTAAGGTGGGGAAGACCTGGGAGGAGTTTGGGGAGGTGAAAGAATGTAATCAAGATACATTGTCTGATAGTTCTTTAATGAAAATCTAGAAATGTCCAATTTGCAATGTTCATCTTTAAAGTAAAAAATAGGGGAAAAGTTGTGTATCTATTTCATTTTCACATCTTGGAGAGAAACATTTCCAAGTTATTGGCATTTGCAAAGAGTTAATATTCCAAAAACCTACAGTGAATCAAAACAATATACCCAACAGAAAGAATTTGTAGGAAACAGCAAAAAACTCAAGGTGTTTCACTTCCTGGCCACTGTCTTTGATCTGTTCTCACTCTTTTTCCCTTAAACTTTACAGATATGACTGAAAGTCTGTTTTTATAGGTGTTCTGTCTAGGAAAACATGTGTAACAGTGCATAAATACTGAGCCTGTGCAGGAACAAAATGCTAATGTTTTATAAGAAACAGAATAATCTTTTTTATTGCTGAAGAAATATTTGGAGGATAATATGGAATATTCATTTTCACATTAAATTTTTGAGTGGCTTCTCTGTCTGGTCAGATGTATAATTTGTTTAAAACAATAGCACAGGCCACATGTGGTCAGGAAGCTGGCAGGGATCTAGTCTTTAGTATGTGTCTTCATTCTGGAGTCTCCAGAGTGGAGTGGGTTTCTTCTGTGATTTCTTTCTCTGTGTTCCACAAGTTCCTGTGCGCTCTCTGAAGGAGATGAGCAGACAAAAACTCACCCCCAGATATCCATCCGTTTCACTCTTCAAGTAATTATGAGTCAATCAATTATTGCTGGTGTCAGGAAAACCATTTCCACTTTCTATTTTAGATCTCCAATTGTCCTCGTTTCTATTGCTGTGAAGAGACACCATGACCACGGCAACTCTGGTAAAAAACAAAACAAAACAAAAAACATTTAATTGAGATGGCGACTCACAGTTTCTTTGGTTCAGTCCATTATCATCATCATGTCAGGGAGCATGGTAACGTGCAGGTAGACATGGTGCTGGAGCAGGAGCTGCTACATGTTGACCTGCAGGCAACAGGAAGTAGACTGTCTCACTGGGTGTGGCTTGAGCATCTCAAAGCCCACCTCCACAGTGACACACTTCCTCCAACTCCAACAATACCTTATCTCCTAATAGTGCCGCTCCAAAGGGAGTGGCATTTATAGAAAGAGTTTTACTGCTTTACCCATTAAGGAAGACAAGAAGAATTAAATCTTATCCCAAAAAAATTCCCACAAACTTGTGTTCAGCCCATTTTCATTACCTTTAAATGACTATTAAGGGATTGCTAGACCTAGGAAATTGATTGTAAATGCTATGGCCTTTAGGACATTTTCATCCGCTGTTGTTTATGGGAGACATGCTAACTATTATAAGTGAATGTGTGTTTCTCTGAGGGAAAAAAAGAAACAAAGTTTTAATGATGAGAGGATGTTTCTGAACTGAAATGGAGATATAATTTAAAAATTGGAGTTTTCAAACATTACCTTTATTAAGTTTTTAAAATTTTTAAATAAAAGAGGAAATATAAAATCTCCTCCCTTCCCCTCCCCCTCCCATAACCCCAGAATACAGTAAATTCTTATTTCCTGGTTCTCTTTAGATTTTCCTCTCCTTTGTAAACAACAGACTTTCTTGTAAGCTTATTGATGTAAACAACAGTCTTATTAAATAAGAAACACAGAAACAATGTAAAAGAGAAAGCCGAGAGGTCAGAGCTCAGAGCTAAAATCTCACCCTTCCGCCTGCGGTGTCCCAGCTTCCCGAAAGAGAGCTATATCCTGTCTGTTCGTTTTTTTTTTATAGTATTTTGTTCTGCCTTCTCATTGGTTGTAAACCCAAACACATGACTGCCTTGTCACTGTCTGAATGTACAGCCCCCTAGGTCTTAAAGGCATATGTCTCCAATGCTGGCTGTATCCCTGAACACACAGAGATCTATGGGATTAAAGGCGTGTGCCACCACCGCCACACTCTGTCTATGGCTCTAATAGCTCTGACCCCCGGGCAACTTTATTTATTAACATACAATCAAAATCACATTTCAGGCCAGGCGTTGGTGGCGCACGCCTTTAATCCCAGCACTCGGGAGGCAGAGCCAGGCGGATCTCTATGAGTTCGAGGCCAGCCTGGGCTACCAAGTGAGCTCCAGGAAAGGCGCAAAGCTACACAGAGAAACCCTGTCTCGAAAAACCAAAAAAAAAAAAAATCACATTTCAGTACAATTAGAATACCACCACATAAGCTCATCTTCAAGTCTCTTCCTGGGGAAATAAAACCGAACGTTAGGCATCTTTATCCCCGGACAACAATTGGTATCCCTGCTTCATTATTTATGAGTAGGAGTCAGAGAAAGATTGTATTTTTTCTAAACTTTTATATAATTTTTTGAAATGGAAGTCTAAGCTCCCTGGGCTGGAGATGGCTCAGTGCTTAATAGCCTGCAAGGCCAGAGCAAGGATTGAAGTTTGCATTGCCAGAACCCACACACATAATGCTGGGTCGGCAAGTCTCCAGAGCAAGCTGGCTGTGAGGCCTAGCCAGATTGGTGGTTCTGATTTTGAATGGAAACCCAGCCTCATTCAATAAGTTAGAAGTGTGATCAAGGATAATAGAATTCCTGTCATGAACTTCTGACCTCCACATGGACATGTGCCCACACACAGGTATGCTCACAAACATGCATACACATGTACACACACACATACACTATATACACACGTGAACATGGAGGAAATGTATAAAATGCTAACATTTTATTCATTAGTTTTTCTTTTTGGGGACATTACTATAAAGTTTAGTAAGTAGATCTCTGGGCCCAACTTCGGTAGGAATCATTGCTGGATGGTGTCTCTTCAGTTCCTCTTTAACATAGACTGTTACCTGTTTTTCTGTCAGCCACTCATCTTCATGGACACTGACCTTGACGCACACACCTCGGCTTCAACGACCTTTAGCAAGCTGGCCTATGGCTATGGAATGATAACCTCTGTGCAGGAGCACCCAGGATTTCAAAAGTCAAGAAGGACCCTATGGGTTGTGTAGGAATGGGTGCTTTAACTTGGCAGGGAATTTGTTATGTGCTTTTCTCCTTCCTTCCCCATGGCTCTTGACAGTACAGTAATACCTGCCTGAGAAGACGGGGAGCCTGGAGCAGGGGAATACCTCACTATCCAGCCTCACATCACAACCTACTTTCTGATTCTGTCTCTTTGAATTGTGTCTCAAAAACATCTGAAGGACTCATCTCTGTCTGCCATTTTCCTCACCTTCTGCCAAAAGTCCTTACAGAGTGACATTCCAGTGTCACAGGAGAATCAGCATTCCCTTTTGTGGAACTGATGAAGGGAATTTAAAAACCGAGCCCAAAAGAACTGGAGGGCCATTTTATTAGCGTTTGAGAGAGGCACAGCAGGCAAGCTTTGTGGGAGCCATGGCAACAGCCAGGAGGAGGAAGATGGGAAGAGGAGGAGAGCATGTCCTTCCCTTCTTCTGGGCTGGGGCCAGCAGGGGAGCTCCACAGGCAGCTGTAGAGGTTTAGGGCTGTTCAGAGCATGAGTGGGAAAGCTCAGAGTGTCAAGGGAAGTGTGCTTAGGACTCGGGCCAGTACCTGAAAAACAAAAGAGAGAAAGTTCTTCTTTTGCACCCCTGGTTGTAAAGATCTGGAAGCAACTGCCTTGAGGTAGGGTTTCTAGAGGGCATAAGTGTTCTGGTTTTTGTATTTTTTAATTGAGGAGTAATTATTCTTCCCATTCCTTTGGCTTGTCTTCAAGCAAATCAGGTGGTTTTTTTGTTTGTTTGTTTTTTGTTTTTTTGAGGCGTGATCTGGCCAGGCGATTGACAGGTGCTGTTAGCTGAGCCCGAAGGGGAAAGGACAATGGTATTTGAAGAGTCTTCGGGATCCATCAGAATGACTTATCTCCACCCAGATCCATTTTCTTTTTTGATCAGTAGGAATTAGATTTCCTTCAATAGGCCTCATCAAAGCCCATCTTTTTATGTTATATTTTAAATTTTAAGGAGGCGAAACATGATGCTTCCCTTTCTCTGGTTACCAGGGAAACAGGAGGTGGTGTCTAGAACTGATTATGAGGTAGCACTCCATCCTTAATGTCCTCAGGACCACTGATGTCTCTTTAGCTACCTAATATTAGGACTAAAGAAACATTTCTTCTACATATTTATTATATATGTACGTGACTCTTTTTGTATGAGGAGAGGGGCTTAAAATACAAAAAGGCTATGGAATTGTCTCTGAAGTCCTCCTTTGGCATTCTAGTTGGCGCATATTCCTTCTTAAGTCTAAGAAACTATAGTTTCATGATTTATTTTAGCATCTGTTATTTTTCTTTCTGCTTGGGTGACTCCTACCCATCTTTCTAGGCTTCTATGAATTCCAGCCACAGGCGAGAGGAGATGAATTCCACTGATGCCTGAGCCCTCTGCTCTGAGACTTGTATTATAGTTATTTATATCCTGATAAATCATCCTGTGTTCCTGTGTCCAAGATCCTTTAAGGCTGTGATTTTTGTCGTTTTTGCTTCTTTGCCCTGTTTTGGAAAACTAGGTGGGATATCAGCACGAATGTGGCTTCTTGTTAGTTTTAAAGGCTGTTGTGATACTGTCAACATGTCTCCCTGTGTTGGAAAAGAATATTGGAATATTTACGACGTCTCACATACAGATGCACAAACAATGCCAAAGTCACTGGGCAAGACCATCTTTGCTTTTCCAAAAGGTTGCATCATGACCCAAACTGGGAGAGCAAGCACCCTTGGATGGGGAGGTCACTTAGCATTTATTCTAATGCGGGGGGTGGGGGAATACGGGGGGGGGGGGAGGGGATGGCTCTCTCCATTGTTGGGAACTTGACCTCACAGTCTGATGGGACTGGCTAATTTGTAATCAGCATGCAGGGGAAGGGTCTGATGGAGTGAAGTTTCAGGGATATCTGTCTTAGGGGCTTGGGCAAACAAACACGTGCATGAGGTTTTCAATAGGTGGTAGAGGGATGTAGAAGATAGACCATCTTTGGGCAAAAAGCCTGTTTCTCACAGTTGGGCACGTTGACTTGTCTGAGCCTGGAGTGTTGAGAGGTATCTATGAAGACTCAATGAAGGATCTAAAATGTTTGTGATGTTAGGTAGCCTGTCAGTTATTAACATTGCCCCGGCTCCTACAGCAGATGTTTGAGCGACATGTAACACAGATATGTTTGGAGTGTGCAGTGTCAGAAGCACGTGATCACATCCGTGTCTTCCCTCAATGTCAGAATCGTTGACTAACAGTAAATTACAGGGTATGCCAGTTTCTATGGCAGCAATTTGCCAGACTTCCCTCTTTCTTTGGTAATCTTGGCCTGGGTGAGCAAGATTCACTTTTATTGTAGTCTTAATTACTAATATTAATTCTCGGATTACACATTACATACCACACAATACCTGTCTCTCTCTCCATGTATCAATGTATAGGTTGCAGAATGGCTGTAAAGGGCTAAAAGGCCACCACAGAATTCAAGAGGTTTCTGAAGTCTTGAGGGGCCAGGAAACTGATAGAAATGTAAATAGAGTCTGTATTGCTAAGAGAAAACATGAGCTGTTGGGAAGTAGCTGCTGTTGTGGGTCAGGCTGCTGTAGGTCACAGGCTGGAAGTGAAAATACACAGTTGTATTCAACTTGAGAGCTGACAGAACCAGTCCAGGTGAAGGAGCTGGCAGACAGATGGGTCCAGACAGGCAAACAGCTATGTGAACAGTGAGGACAGAGCTGAGCCAAAACCCCGGGGGCAGTCCTTGACATGGTGGTCATGTGACATGTGGGTAGGAGCCAAGCTAGCACGGTGCTATGTGTCCCTCTTCATGGAGTCTAGGTGAGGGAGGTGTGTCCTTCTCTTGGTCTGGTGCATCTAGTAAGTTCTTGGTTGATTGAGAATGGCCCATAGGCTCATGTGTTTGAATACTTGGTCCTCAGTTGGTAGAACTGTTTGGGAAGGATTAGGAGGTGTGGCCTTATTTCCGAGGATGCTCTGCCTTCTGCTTGTGGATCAAGACGTGAGCTCTCAGCTGTTTTGTGAAGCCATACCTTTACTCTGCTATTGTGGATGCTAACGTTCTGGAACCATAGGCCCTAAGCAAACCTTTCTCTTAGTTGCCTTGATCACGGCATTTTATCATCAACCAAAAAGTAATTAAGGCATCTGGTAGTACCTTTTCAACTCCCAGAAACAAGTACTTTCAGTCTATGCAGTGTGAGTGATGCCAGGTAGATGACCCTTCACATGCCCACCCAGGGGTAGTTATCCTTTATGTCAAAACTGAGTAAAAAAAAAGTCTGCTTGTAAAGTAGAATTTCTTGAGGTAAGGAAGAGTCTGAAAAATGAGTATTTTACAAAATGTGGCATAAGTTTGGGTAGGGTACAGCTGATCTTAGCAGATATGTAGCGTGTTTGTAGTGTGAGTGAGTCAGTACCTGAAATAACAGCATTTAAATCTCTCATTTATACTTAACAAAAATAGTTTATAGTCTCTGTATAATTATGACTTTCATCTAAAAACTAAATGGAATACATTGAAACTTTCTTTCTTTCTCTCTCTCTCTCTCTTTCTTTCTTTCTTTCTTTTTTGAGACAGAGTTTCTCTGTGTAACCCTGGCTGTCCTAGAACTCACTCTGTAGACCAGGCTGTCCTTGAACTCACAGAGATCCACCTGCTTCTGCCTCCCAAGTGCTGGGATTAAAGGTGTGTGCCACCATTGCTAGGCAAAGGCCCCCTCCCCACTATGCCTGAATACAAGAATCATCCTTTCTTTTATTTGTTTTTAAATATCCTAAGGTTTGATTTTATTGTACTTATGCCAAGAGTTAAACAGACGGTTTCTAATTTTTCCTGTCAACCCCCTCAGCTCCCTCCCTGGCCTCTCTCTGTAGTGGTCTTGGTCTCTGTGGGGCTCCTGCCCTTCTGGTGATTACCTTGGCATTCTCCCAAGTGGAACTTTCTAAATTTAGAGCCACAGGACTGGGCTAACACACCACAGATGAGCATTGAAATCCCGATAGTGCGGGAGCAGCACCATTTCTGAGAGTTTCAACAAAAAAACGGTCTTTTATCAGAAAGATGTTTGGAAATAGACTATTTCTTTTGTCTTGTCTAAGAATACTACATTATTTTCCCACATCACACTGGGATTTGAAAAACTAAAAAATACATTATTAAAAAACACCTTTTTTCCACATCACTTATACATTTGTATGTCATAGTTTTAGCTATTTCCCATTGGAAACAGGCTTTCAGTCCTATATTCTGTAACGTGATGTAAAATGTTTCTACAAAGCAAATAGTCTAATAGTGATACTTAGGTTTGAAAACGTAAATTCCCTAAAGGAGGTCAGAAACTTGACCACAACTAAGTTCAAACATCCAGGGTCAAAACTACACATGTGTTAGACAGAACAGGGAGATGTTAGGGTTGGGACACGTGTTATTTTTTTCTCATTGATGTGACAAAATATTAGCGAAAGTAACATAAGGGAGGCAGGGTTTATCCTGGATGAGGTCTGAAGGGATCTCATCTGCCCATCGTGCAGGAAAAGCATGGTGGCGTATGTACACAGTGGCTGGTCACATGTCTGCAGTCAGGAAGCAGAGAGGAGTGAATACAGGCCTCAGCTGGCTTCCTTTTTATTTGGTCCACAACTCCAGTCCACCAAATGGTGCCACCCACATTCAGGACATGTCTTTCCTCCTCAGTTAAACCTCTGTGGAAAAGCTGTCGCAGTCAAGCCCAGTGGCCTGTCTCCTACGTGATTCCTGTCAGGTGGACAATAAAGATGAATGACCAGCCTGGTTCCCATTGGAATCCCTCACATCTGATTTGGAGCATTAACTGTAACTGGTGGTCACCACCTACCCTTGGTGTAGTAGAAAAATATTTATTATCTGTATGCTGTAACAATACTGAACTAAAACAGAAAAACCAGGAGGGAGGAATGAGTGGGGGATTTGTTCAAATACAATTTCTGTAAATAGTTACTGTAGGGGAAACCAGTCTTTTGGAGAAGTTAGTGTGCTAGGATCTGAATCAAAGGGTCTGGCTAACTGATCTGTCATGTCTTTTTTGGGGGTCCTAGTTTACTAGGCCTCCCATGGCTTTTAGGATCAAGAAGGAACTGGTTTGAAGCTTGCCTCAGATCTCTGATTTCTAGTACCGAACACCAAACATTCCCCATCCCTGTTCCCATTTGCCATAGCCATGGGCTTCTGGGTAAACCTTAGCTCCATAACCAGTGACTGACAGCCTCACAGTTGAGGCAGAATCCCTGGGAACCGGAATGGCAGACAAGAATTGCCACTGCAGGTCATTTCCAGCCTCAGTATAATTCTGCCTGTCCCTTGTCTCATACTGTTATGCCCATATTGTGACCCTCCAAAGAGACCACCGAAGACCTTGGATGTCCAGAACGCAACAGCAAGGTTTATTCTGCAGATACAAGTCTAGACAGGGACTCATTCCTACACCCAATACACTGGGGCAGGGAGGAGTACCTCTTTCTTGGGGAAGTTAGTTTTTATAGGCAAAACCCATAAAATTTCTTAGAGGGGAGGGGATTAGTACGGGTCCATCCTTGATTGGTCCAGTTTTTCCCGGGCCTGGACTTTATCTTATTCTAGCTTGTCTGTTTGCCTTGTCAGGAGTTTTACAACTTCTCTCCGGGGTCAGGTCATGTTATCTCTGGAGAGGGGCATCTTGTGGTTAATTGGTTACCATCAGACATCCTGATTCTCTTCTTTTGTTCCTGGGGCTGGCGCCATCATTTCTGGGGACTTGAAACTGGCCTGGGTCTATCTATATTGAGATATCTTTGTCTAAGGCCCCCTTTTTGAGACAATAGAGTGAGGGTCTTGTTGTGCCAAGATCACAGTCCCCAAAGCTGCCACTGGAGACTTTAGGTACAGATTGCAAAAGTAAGGTGTTTTCTAAGTTTACAAGCCTCCAGGGAGCCTCTTCCAAATCTCTCACTCACAGCAGGGAGGTTGGAAGGAGTGCTCCCCTTTCTTTGTGAGGCTAGTTCTTAAAGGCACAGACCATATAATTTATTTTAACCTGCCTCCCTTTTTAGTCTTTTGGTCGAATATCCTGACTGTGTTTTCCAAAGTCCCTGTAGCAGATACAGCCACCTGGGAAAAGGGGTCTAAGTTCTTATCTACACTTAGGAATCCTGGTTTAAGCTTCTCTTTGTCTGTAGGGGATAGAGTGGGGGGTTTACTGAGGTATCACAATACTTTTAATGTTTTGATAAAGTCAACTAACACGTAAAGTTGAGGCTTGGACAACCATGATCGGGGTGGTGAGCAGTGAGGCAGCCTGATGCAGAAAGGGGGAAGAGCATGCAAAGGGCAGAGAGCGGACACTGAGGCCCAGGAACCAGGATTCCAGGGACAATGGGACACCCCCATCTCCTGCTGCCTTTCCCAGGCTCTCTCTCTTTCTAGAAATCACCAGCTGCCACCTTGTAATGCATTCTGAAGCAGCCCCCATACCTTTTCTGTTTGGCCAACCCCTCACTCTTGCGGGCTGCAAGAATATATTATAGAGATTCAGCTGTGTGTTAAAGCTATACTTTGATCGGCCGAAGGTCTGTCAAAAGGCAAGTCATGTATTATCAAATATTTGGTGTTATCCAGTTTTTAAAATTTCAGCTGTCTTCTGCTATGAAATTCTCGTGTGCCCAAATAGTATTGACCACTTGGCAAACAGCTAAGCTTCCCAGACCTGCTGAACATCTAGGTAACTAACTCTCCCCATCCTCCCTGTCCCCCCTGAGCCTAGGAGAGAGCAGGGTACTGGATGCATAGCTCTGTTTCTTCTGCAAAGGAAGCTCAGACCATCCCCTTCCCTCAGGCTGGGGGCATGGCAGAGGGATTGAGGACAATAGGGTTTTTTGCATAACCAGGGGTGGTAAGGACTGGAGCAGAATTCCAGAGACACAGAACCCTGTGGCCACAGAGAAGAGAGGAAGACAGAGGTTCTGTAGAGGGTAAGGCAGATCTCTGGTAGAGTTTTCTGAGAGCCAGGAGTGAGGAGCTAGGTAGGCGGGATGGAGGACGAAGATGAGGTCAAAGGCACAGGAGCTTACTAAAACTGTGAGGACAGGAAAAGTGGGCACAGAGAGGAGCTGAGTGTGAGGACAGGCCTGAAACTGGGAGAATGAAGTGAATGGACTGAAGAACTCAGTGTGCTTAGATTCATTTTATATCTCTCAGATTAGTGACCTTAGCCGCTTGTAGCATCTGTTCTGGACCCTGATAGAAATCTCCTCAAGGCAGGCACTTGGGGGGAATTCGTTACCTCACACATCGTAGGCCTCTACAGCAGGCTTTCCTGTCATAATACCTACCGGAAGAGGGCTTTCCCTCCCTCCTGCCCACCTGCTCTCCTTTCCTCCTTGTGTTCCTAAACTCTCAGTACATTTTAGTTTTGTATTTCCACACACGCTTTCAGGTTGATGTAGATCACTTACCATACCACATTTAACTGTTTATCTGTGTTTTCTTGTTCTATGTAAAATATTCAGATGCCAGAAGTTTCAGGTATTTGCTCCATTCAGTTATCAAAAAGAGCTGGCCTATCATCTAATCCCCAAAGCTCATCCTTATTACTGAAGTTCTCGACCAATCCAACTTATTTCTAACAGAAATGATATATCTTTATTATTTCTCAGTTCATGTGGGTGGCACACACCTCATAGGAATTTTAATTCCTTAAGTAACGTAGGAAGACGTACATGGAAATAGATGGGTGTTCATGAGCTAAGGCTGGCTTATAGACAAAAGGGCACACATCTGCTGTCAAGATTTCTTTCCAGTGTCTGCTTTACTTAATTCCAAGGGATTGCTCCTTAGGTGCCATGTGTTACCTAACTGCCCTTTCTGCTTGGTACCCAGGAGATGTTTGCACCACAGGGAAAATGGAGCAGACTGAAAACCAGGATGGCTGAGAGGAAAGCACTCAGATAAAATGGGGGGCAGGGGGAGAAGGTAGGACTCAACCACAGTGTTTCCTTAGATCTCTTTTAGAAGAGTACATTAGAAACTGAGTGTCAGGAAACAGGTCTCCTTACCGCAGCTGCTGGCAGCATGCTCTCTGAGTATGTGAGTGCAAGCGTTACAGCAGCCCTCCTCGAAAGAAGCCATTTCCTCCCTGGTCATGTGTTTTACATGGCTTCCTAATATTAAAATAGTACTCAAGGCCTCACACACTTGACCTGGGCATAGAAGTGATAAGGGCAGTGAAGACCACACAGAATGTGTCATACTTTTAAAATTCAGGGGCTGGACTAAAACTTGACCCTTTGAGAAAACCCAATAATAGCTCATTCTTTCCTTGCCTCGTGGGCACAAGTAAACTTTTCCCCATACTAGGCCTTTCAGTTTAGACTTTATGGACCATAAAATCTCTATGACCTCCTCTTACCTGTCATTGAAGTACAAAACCAACCACAGGTGAGTGTTGATATTTGTATTGGAAGGCATGTCTTTATAAAACAAAGCAATGAGCTGGATTTGGCCTATTGTCACAGTTAAAGAACCACACTCCATATCTGTGAGGTGAGAAACATGAGGTCCATTTAGGTAGGTAGGTAGGTAGGTAGGTAGATAGATAGATAGATAGATAGATAAACAGATAACAGGTAGGTAGATAGATAATAATTATCAATAATAGATAATAGATGGATAGATAGGTAGATAGATATGTACGTAGTTAGATAGATAGATAGATGATAGATAGATAGATAGATAGATAGATAGATAGATAGATAGATAGATAGCAGATAGATAAGCTCGGCCAGTGGCCTCTGATGTACCGCTGCTCAGAGGGAGCTGACCCCTTCGTAGTTATAAAATGATGAAGCTGGGGACTGGTGAGATGGCTCAGAGGATAACTGCACCTGCCACCAACCCTAAAGACCGGAGTCTTATGCCCAGGATGCACATGGTGTAAGGAGGGAACCGACTCTTCCTGAGTTACCCTGACCCCTGTGTGTATACCCTGGCACACACTCACCCCCTCAAAATGCACACAAATACAAACATTAAAATGCAATTTTGAAATGGATAGAATTTCCGGGTTAAAAGTCATCAGAGTTGACGACTCTATGACCCAGTTTTATGGCTCATGGTGGGAACTAAAAGTCCACTCCTACATATTGATGGTCTTCAAAGCTAGGTGAGGGATGGTTGGTGTCAATACATGCACTTGGATCTCTGACTTGAACTCTGGTGTAAGTCATAATTTTCACCCTCTAAGTTTATTTAGCTCTGTTTTTAAAGAGAAGGGATAATTTCAAAAGTACTATAGTGATAAGAGCAGCTTTAAAAGGAGAATATTTAATAAATAAAACACAAGAGAAGCATATATTGGTTTACTTATTTACTGACTTACTGCACTGGGAATTGAACCCAGGCCTTCTACATTTAGGGCGGTGCTCTCTCACTGGGGGGTATCCATAGCTCCCTTCTTTTTCTTTTAATCTGTCACTGTGTTTTTTTCTTAAAGTATGGCTCCCAGACCCACAGTGTAGCGTTATTGGGGAACTTCCCAGAACTATTAATTCTTGGGTCCAGTGTATGCAAGGTTTGCAGGAAATTCTATTTAATTTAAACATTTTTCCCATTCTTCCCCAGAATTGTCTTTAAATCTTTCCCATTACCTGCACACAAGCTACAGCTTTTTAAAATTGATCTTCTCTTCCACTGCTTTAGACATCGGCCCATTTGTCTATTCATTTATTTCATCAGTGATAATGTACAGACTGCTTCCCATGCACAAGACATCGTGTTAGATCGTAAGCACACATCGATGGATCTTAAATGAATGAGATTCAGAAAGAAATGAAATATTATTACATTTGGGAACTCCATGGTAAAATTATAAGCTGAATTAATTTCTGTATCAAACCCATGAAGATATAATGGCATGGCAGTAAGTTGGGAGAGAACCGGGGTAGTTGTCTTTCTCAGGATGTTTCACCGGTGGCCTTAAGAATGAGTGGGAGCCAGCCTCCCAAACAGTTGCAAAGGGCAGAGGCAATCGTAATGACACATAACACTTGCTGAGTTCTTGGCCCTTGGCAGTTATAATTTTGAGAGAGTTACATACATTTACAGTCCTGACAATATCTGACAATACCTGACAAATCTATGCGGCAGATACAGTCAGCATTCCTATATTAGGTACGCCAACTGAGCCAGATCAGCAGGTTGGGTAATGTACAAAGGTCACATTGTCTCCAAGATTCCATGTGAGGTGTAATAAGAGGGATATGTAGACGGTATTTGCCAAAGGGAAAACAGTGGCATTATCTTTCTACACCACGACATTTTATACTTCTCTTCAGACACCAACTGGGTGTTGTAGAACTTAATTCAGTTCCTGTACTAGCTCCGTGGACTTAGTGCAGACCCTGAAAGTTTAGGGCTCAGCACCACAGTACTGCCCCTGCTTTAAATAACCATAGAAAGTAGTAGGTCCCACACCCCTCAAACTGTCCATCTTAGCTGCAAACTGGGAGTTTCCACAGCCTTCCTCAAGGTTCATTGATTTGCCCTAATAACGCAGAGTTCAGAGAAACACTTTGCTTACCATTACCTATTTATGATGAAACCTGTTGTCACTGATGCAGGGGAGTGGCCAGATAGAGGGGAAACATCTGGGAGTGTCTTGCCCCTTGGAGCTGGTGTGTGTGACCCCCGCAACACATGGGTATGTTTGAAAAGAGATTTTAGGGAAGTGGCCCTTCACAGACATGGTTGATTCAGTGACGAAGTTAAGCTCCTTCAGGAAATTGAAGTGTGTGTGGAGGGCTAAGGGTTCCAGGCTTCTGATCACATGGTTGATTTCTTGGATGACTTTTCCCCATACTCCCAGCATCACCTCACTAGGGTGAGTCCAGGTATAGGTAGAAGACACTCCCTCTCCATTGTCAGTTGTCCATCACAGTTTGAGGAGCTGAAGAACCAAGTGTATATTCCATATTCTCTCACAGTGTCCGTCAGAAGCAGCAGGGATGGCAGATTTGTGGGAGTTCTAGCAACTTGGCAGATTCCAACCACTTTCGGTCATGGCCAGACAACATGGTCAGGAGTGTCTGTTTATTGTCGTGGAGGAAGGTCACTGTGCTCTGATAAGCCTGTTAGACTCTATAGCAGAGCCCGGGGGGTGGGGACCAGCAGGGGCTTAGGGAAGTAATCGAGATGCAATAGGGCTGGGGAGCAGGCGCAGTGGGTAAAGCGCCCGGTACACAATTACGGTGATCCCAGCACCCACATGAAAAGCCAGGCATGAACACACGTGCCCGACTGTAACTCCAGTGCTGGGGTTGCCGTGGAGAGAGATGGATCCAGAGGACCCTCTGGCCAGCCAGCCTGGTTAAAATGCTAAGCTCCAGGTCTAGTGACAGATTCAAAAAATACGATGGAGAACAGGACAGAAAGATGCACAGTGTCAGCCTCTGGCCGCCACATGTGTGTACACAGACACGCAGGTGAGTGCATGTACACACACACACACACACACACACACACACACAGACATGCGTATACAGAGACACACAGACAAATGCACACACAAAGGCACACAGACACACATGTACAGAGACACATAGACAAATGCACACACAAAGACACACAGACACACATATACAGAGACACACAAAGACATACAGACACACATGGACAGAGACACACAAACAAGTGCACACACAAAGACACACAGACAGACTTATACTCTCGGCACCTGACAAGTCTGAGGGAAAGGAGTTTTCTATAATCTTATAATCGCTGATGACAACTGATTTTATTTTTTGCTTTACTATTTTTATTTTACTTATTTTGATTTTTTAACTTTGTGTCTCCCTATGTAGCCCCACCTGGCCTGGAACTTAATATTAATATGTAGACCAGGTTGGCCTCAAACTCAGAGATCCACTGCCTCTCTCTCCTGTGCAATGCGATTAAAGGCCCACACCACGTATTCTGACCCACTGATGTTTTAAGTCAGCTTTTGTGGCTAGTACAGATAAAGGAGATCAAGGAGTAAAGGCTTCTTTTGGCTCAGGGTTCCTTAGGATTCGTCCATGGTCGACTGGCTCACATTGTCTCTGGTGCCGTGAGGAGACAGAGAGGGAAGGGCCCCAGGGATCCTTGGATGGATTGGTCATGGTGACTTTCTAAGTCAGTGATGTCAGGACCAGACTGAAAGCAGTGCTATTCTGGGGAATTTTCAGAATGCATTTTCCTTGAATTATTCACCATTAAATTGTATAACCTGACTGAAATCCCACGACCACACTTACGGCCGTGTAAAGATTGACCCAGTCTATTCCTTTTGTAAAGACTGGACCTAGTCTAGTATCGTCATCTGTTCAACTTAGGGAAGTCTGGTGTGTCTGTGTTGAGAAAGCATGCTCTTCATTCCAGAGAGGTCACCCCACACCCCACTGTCCCTATCGTTGCATCATCTGTAATCAATGATTAAACAGAAAAGTAAAAGAGCTGGGCATGCTGGTGCATGCCTTCAATCGAAGTATCAGAAGGATGAGGCTGGAGGATCTTGAGTTCAAGGCCAGACCTGGTTTCCAGTTACCAAACAAAAACCAAAACAACAAAAACAAACAATAATCATTGGGAAGGAAGGTCAGGTTACTTTTCATATCTGTTCTCTGTGTGTGTGTGTGTGTGTGTGTGTGTGTATCTTTGAGTGTTTCTATGTGTGTCTGTGTCTGTCTGTTTGTCTGTGTCTATCTGTGTATGTGTTTCTGTGTATCTGTGTGTGTGTCTGTGTTTGTCTGTGTCTGTGTGTGTTTGTGTATCTGTGTGTGTGTGTTTCTGTGTGTCTGTGTCTGTGTTTGTCTGTCTGTGTGTGTTTGTATATCTGTGTGTGTCTGTGTGTTGTCTGTGTATGTGTGTGTATCTATGTGTGTGTCTGTGTGCCTTTTAAAATTAATTTTTTGGTTATACAAAAAACGAGTTTCATTGTGATGTTTTCATACACAAATCTCTCAATGTACTTTGTTCTTATTCACCTCTTGATGTCCTCACCCATCTGATCTCTCCTGTTACTGACTCCTCCCATAAATACATACCCCGTTGCCCTCTCTTCTCCCCAGACCTTTCTTCCCTCTCCTGGCTCCTTTCTACTGTCCTATTGTATATATGTGTAACATTTCAATATAGATTCTGCACATGAGAGAAAACAAGCCATATATTTCTTTCCCGGTCTGGCTTACTTTGCATCAAATAATGATCTCTGGCACTTAAAAAAGACATTTATTTTTATTTTATGTGTATGTGTGTTTGCCTTTGTGCATGTATGTGCACCATATGCTTGCCTGGTGCCACAAGAGTATGTTAGATCTGCCTGGAACTGAGGTCATGGGTGGTTGTAAGTTCTGGGAACCAAACCCAGGTCCTCTTCAGGAGCAACAACTACTCTTAACTGCTGAGCCATCTCTCCAGCCCCAGTGATCTCTGGTTATATCCATTTTCCAGCGAATCCCATGTCATCTCTCTTCATACCTGAATAAAATTCCATCATGTATATGTAGCACATTTTCTTTATCCATCTCTCTGTTCATGGATGTCTGGGTTGTTTCTGTATCTTGACTATGGTGAACAGAGCAACAATAAACATGGGTGTGCAAGTGTCTCTGAGGTGTGCTGGCTTAGAGTTCTTTGGGAACATGCCCAGGAGTCATATAGCTGTATCATGTGTGGTTCCTGTTTTAGTTTCATGAGGACATTCCATACTGATCTCTGTAGAGGCTGCACCAGTTTACTCTCCCCCCAGCAGGGTAGACAGGCTCTGCTTACTCTACATACATGCCAGGACTTGTTTTCATTTGTTTGTCTGATGATAGTCATTCTTACTGGAAAAAAATGTAATCCTAAAGTAATTTTTGAGTGTGTGTGTGTGTGTGTGTGTGTGTGTGTGTGTGTGTGTGTGTATGAATATATAAGTGCATATGAGAGCAAGATGATACTTATCTTTCACAATTGGGTTTATTTTACAATGTAACGATCTCCAGAACTTAAAAAAAATATTTTTAGTGTATGTAGGTATGCTTTTACCTACATGTATATATGCACTGTGTGCATGCAGTGCCTATGGAGACCAAAAGAGGGCACCAGAATCCCAGGAACATTTTTTATATCTGCTTGGAAGTCAGAGGTCGATGGTAGATGTCTTCTACAATTGCTTTTCTACCTCACTTTTCAAGACAGGGTGTTTCAATGAACCTGGAGCTCACTGATTCTGCTAGGCCGGGTGGACTGCAAGCGCCAGGGACCCTCCTAATGCTGACATTCAGCCCCACCCTAGCTTTTTCCATGGGTGCCGTAGATCCAAACCCGGCTCCCCATGCTTGCATGGCAAGTCTTTACCAAATGATCCATCTTCTAGCCCCTTAGGGCAATGTCAATTTGCATCCCCCAGTGGCTAAGGATGCCCAGCACTTTTTGGAAACATTTACTTTTCTGGCCTTCTTCTGCCAGTCTTTTACTGCTATTTCTTCGAGTGTGATGGGGATTTTGACAAGGAAGGATGAGATGAGGAAAAACAGAACCCTTTCCGGACAGAGGCCATCTTTGCTGTTCTGTAGCCCCAGGACTGTTAGAGGTAGGGCTGGGTGCCAGTCCATCCTGGCACAGAGAGGAAACAAAATCAGTACAACCCAGCCGCACTTTCCTTGTTGGTGAGCTTGTCCTGCGTGGACGAGCCTGCTCGAAATCACCTTCTGGTCTCTCTAGTGCATCTCTTCTTTATTCTCTTTACAGGTAAAGATAAGATGAAAGTGTCGGACGGAGACTTGAAGAAGCTCCTTTTCATTAAGTGGTGTGTTCTGGAAGCCATCCGCCTGAGAGCCCCTGGTGTCGTTACTCGGAAAGTCGTGAAGCCAGTTAAAATTCTGGTAAGCTTGGGTTGTTTGAAAACGATGAGCCTTCTAGAAAAAGTTTGTGTCTTGTTCATACGTTTCCTAGGTTGACATATTATTGATTTCTTCACCTAGTATTACTGAATAGAAATTATATATGTGTGTCATATACAGCATGCTTTGAAGTATGTACCTGTTTTATAATGGCCAAATCAAGTCATGCACCTGTATATTAATTCACACACTTAATCATTCTTGTATGAAAATATTTGTGCACTCTACGAGCAGTTAGCACACTATTTCTGACTATAGTGACTCCATGGTGTGCCATATCTCTTTATCACATTCTGCTGTTTAAATGGAATTTTGTATTTTTCGACCAGCCTTCCTCAAGTCTCCTACCTCCCAGCCCCCAATAATGACACTTCTCAACACTACCTCTATGGGCTGAATCTTTGATTTTTGAGATGACCCGGCTCTTGTCTCTCTGTGCCTGGCTTATTCTTCCTCAGGCTTCTTCTGTACTGTTGTGAATTTCCATCTTTTAAAAAGCTGGATGATGTCTCATCATGCACATACATGGTACATTCTCCTTCATTCATCTGCAGACGAAAACACTCTGATTCATGTCCTGGTCACTGTAGAGGACGCTGCAGTGACCATGAAGGTGAAGTTACCTTTTTGACATGTTAATTTTACATCCTTTTCTGTAAACTCAGCAGTTGGATAGCTTGATCACACAGTAGTTCTACTATTAATCTTTTTGAGGGACCGCCATATTATTTCTTACATGGCTGTACTAATGTGCATTTTGAAAAAACAGTCTCCAGTGTTCCCTGTTTGTCTTTGTCCTCTGACACCTCTGCTTTTTTGGATAATACAGATTCTAACAAGACTGAGATAATATCCTGTGAGGTTGGATTCCTGTTTCCCTGACAATGATATTGCATGCTTTTAAAAAAAAAAAAAAAAAAAAAAAAACTTGTTGAACATTTTGTAGGTCTTCTTTAGTAAATATTTTTATTTTTATGCATGTGTGTGTGTGTGTGTGTGTGTGTGTGTGTTGGGGGTGGTGGTTATGTACATAAGTTCAGTGCCTTAAGAGGGTGTTGGACTTCCTGAAGCTGGAATTACAAGCTGCTTAGTGTGGGTGCAGGAGCCAAACTGGGGTCCTCCGGAAGTACAAAGAACACTCCAAACTGCTGAGTCATCTCTCCAGCCAGTTCTTGAGTCTTCTTTTGAGAAATGTCTGCTTAGGTCTTTGCATATTTTGTAGCTCCCTTTTGTTCTTACTATGGAGTTGTTTGAGCTGCTTGTATTGGGAACAAGAACCTTTTCTCAGATGTGTGCATCACACCTATCTCATCCTGTCCCATGGGTTGTCTGTCCTTCCTTAGCTGTGCCTTCCTTAGTTGTCCAGAAGGATTCTAGTTTAGAGTAATCCGGTTTGTCTGAGTTTTTGAGTTCCTCAAATCCTCGTTTCCCAGATCAGTATCAGAAAGGTTTTCCTCTGTGCTTTGTTCTGGTTGTTTTACACTCGTTTAATCTATTGGAGTTGATTTTTATATACTGTGTGAGATGAGAACCTAATTTCTGTCATCTGCATATCGGTATCTAATTATCCCAACACCATTTAAGAAAGCTGGCATCTTCCCATTGGATATTCTCGGCACCTTTATTTATAAAAAGCCATAAATGAGGGATTGATTTCAGGGCTCTCTTCAGTCCTGTCGGTCTGTGAGTCTGGTTTTGTGCCGTTTTGATTACCGTAGCTCTGTAGTACCTTTCAGGACCTGTGATGCCCTGCCTCCAGCATTGTTCATTCTGGTTAAGATTCCTTCAGCTGTTTGGGGCCTTTTGTGATTCCATGTGAGTTTTAAGATTTCATTTTTTTTCCACTGAAAAACGTCATTGGATTTTGATAGTGTGTATTATTTACATGGGCCCCTAAGCTCCCGTGAGTTCTAAGTGACCCTAGAACAGTTAGAAACACTGTTAAGTGACACAGCGCCATTCAGAGCAAGATTTGTCTTTTGGAAAAGATTTTCACTAAAGTATAACCTTTCAAATAGAAATTTGGCCGCGTGATTCTGTATCGGTTATATAATGTGGTTGAAGCCAGGCAGGTGGTCTTTTGTTAGCTGACTCAACAGGACTTATTTTTAAAAACTTTATTTTTGAGAACTTTATATATGGATATGGTGATTTTCAGTCACATTCACCCCTCTGCTCTCCCTCCAGCTCCTCTCAGATCCCTCCCATGTCTCCTTCCAAACTTGGTGTCCTCTTTTTTATTTAATACCCACTGAATATAGTTAGTGCTGCTCCTATCAGCATGAATGCAGGGCCTGGCTAACCTACCAGAGGCTACACCTGAAAGAGAGTGGAGTCCTCCTCCCCTGGCCGCCATCCTCTGTACTGAGCTCCTCAGGTCGGGGTGGGGACTTGTGGGCCATGCCCCCCCCCCATCCATGTTGGTTCCAGCTGTGCAGACCTGGAGCGGGCGACCACAGCTGCCAGGAGCTCCTCAGTGCCACAGCTCTGCCATGTCCAGAAGACACACTATTCCTCCCAGTCTCTCTCCTTGCTATTCCCTGAGCCTTGCAGCAAGGAGCTGTAATACCAACATACGGACATACCATTTCTAGGCATGCGCTCCATCATCACCTATTTCCTGCACTGATTCTCAGCAAGTGCCTCCCACTGACTGGCAGGAGTTTCTAGCCACAGATGAACACGGCTGAGAAGAGAGCAAGCATAGCATGGATCAGCTCTGCAAGAGGACAGCAGCAGAGTGAAAACAGAGTCGGGGAGAAGTCTCCAGGTCACCATGCGGAGTCTGTGCACATGGCAGACTGCAGTGAAATATCTGTGAATCAATCATCAATCACCAGAACCAAAATTTTACAGGAATTACATGGCTCAGGGGCCTTTATTACCCAGGGAGATCACATGGATTCCCTCCATCCTCCTAGAGAGATCACATTGATTCCCTCCATCCTCTTGTTTACCTCTTTTATACCAGGGAGATCACACTGATTCTCTCCATCCTCCCAGGGAGATCACACCGATTCCCTCCATTTTCTTGTTTACCTTTTTCATTTATACATAGATTGAGAGATTCTGGATTGATATCAGGGGCTTTTGGTAGAACACAAAAGAGATAAAAATCCCAATTTGTAACAGTTAAAACATTTGCACCCCCTGAAGACAAAGTTAGTTTCATTGATCTTACATAAAGTATAGCGCTTTGTTTTATTGGGATTTAGATGGCTTTGCTTTTAATTACTCTATTGATTACTTTAAACTGTGAGTGTACTCTGAGAGGAAATGGTCCACTTGTTGCAGTGAAGCAGAGAAATGTGTGTGTTTCTCTGTGTGTTGGTATAATCCTGATTGGGCTTTCTCTAAGTACGGTTAAAAAAAGAAATCCCAGACTTGATATAGATGTCTCTGTATCAGTGGGTGTCCCGATGGCTCTTTCAGGCAAACAGATTTTTAAAAAATATTTATTCCTAATATTTCGTTCATTTTAGAACTTTTGTAAATGGCTGTTTGGGGCAGGGTTTTGAAGTAGGGTTCTTATTATGAGAACATGCGTGGATACCTCAGGCTGGCCTGGAACTTGTGGTGACTCCCCTGCCTCAGCCTCTAAAGTATTAGTGTTGCAGGTGTGATCCACTCTATCTGACTTATTTATGGTCTTCCGCTGTTGTTTAAAGTTTTGGTTTTCAGGTTTGTACAACTTGTTTGTAGAAATGCAGTGGTTCTTCGTTTCTTTCCGTGGAAACAGGGATGGCACCCAGGCCCCTGTGCAGGCTCGGCAGGCACTCTACCACCAGGCCACATTCCCAGCCAACAGCAGGGAATGTTTGTAGACTTTGGTGATGTCTTTGCTGTAGGCCTTGTTTTTATTTCTGTCTTTTTATTTTGTTTTCTTCTGTTATCACGCTGGCTATAGTTCCCAGCACTCTGTTGACTCTAGTAGTGTCCGACGGTGCTTTGTCCTGGCCTCGAGGGGAAAGCTTTCATTTTCACCATCAAGTGCCATGCTGGGCATAGAATTTTTATAGATGCTCTTTGTCGAGTTCAAGACATTTTATTTCTACTTTTCTGAGAATTTTGTGAATCATAGATCATTGTATCAGTTGGTAGAACCATATCCTTTTCCTTGTTTGTCTTACTAAAATGGGTCACATTTACTGGTAATCAAATACTGAATCAGCCTTTTGCTTCTTTGATGAATCACTTGATCACAGTGTAAGTAGTTTGTGTTCTCTCTCTGTGTGTGTGTGTGTGTATGTTATATGTTGTATGCATATGCCTCTGGAGGACAGAGGTTCACAGAGATTGACAAAGGGTGCCTCCTCAACCACTTTTTACTGATTCTTTATACATATTATTGGATTTGTTTTGTTGATTTTTTTAAATTTTAAAGTATTTTTATTGAAAAACTAAGCACAAGAGAAAACAATGACTGCTTAATTAATTATACTAATTATTAATAATGCTGAGTTGAAGTAGTCAGTCTTTTTGAATATATATAGTGCTGTACACACACACACACACACACACACACACACACACACACACACACGTTGCTTGCTTAGTTTGGTTCCCAACACCCAAGCTGGGTGGCTCACACTTGCCTGCAATGCCAATTCTAGAGGATATCCTCTCTGGCCTCTGCAGTCACTAACACTCACATGCATATACACACATACACACACATACACATAATTTTAAAAAATAATCCGATTTGGGGAGATGGCCCAGTGGTTAAGAGGATGTACTGCTTTTGTAGAAGACCCAAGTTTGGATTCCCAGCACCCACATGGCAGCTCACAACTGCCTATAAATCCTGCTCCAGAGAAATCCAATGCCCTCTTCTGGACTCCCCAATATTTCATTAAGTACACAGACACATAATCAAAATAAAGTAAACCTTTAAGAAAATAAAATGCTGACATTTAATTAATATATCCCTCTATGTAGTCAAACATGTATGTACAGGTGTCTCATAAGCAGAATTAGAAATTAGTCATCTCCTAATTGGACCACAGAAATGATCTATCCAAGGAAAAAGGAGATCACCTGGTTTGTAAGAGGACTTGCCTTGCAAGCACAGAGACCTGAGTTCGGATCCCCAGCATCCACATGCAAAGCCAGGTGTGGCAGTGAGCACTCATTATTACAGTGCTTGGGGGAAAGAGACAGGCAGGTCTCAGGGGCTTATTGGCCAAGAAGTGCAGCCAGAATGATTAGCTCCAGGTTCAGTGAGAGACCCTGCACCTGAAACAGGGCTGGGGGGATGGCTCAGCAGGTAAAGGCATGTGCCTCCAAGGCTGACATCTAAATTCAGTCTCCAGAATCCAACTCCCACAAATTGTCCTCTGTCTGCTACACATACGCCGTGGCACACACACACACACACACACACACACACACACACACATACACATACACATGCACACACACATACACATGCACACACACATGCACAGAGAGAGAGAGAGAGAGAGAGAGAGAGAGAGAGAGAGAGAGAGAGAGAAAGAGAAAGAGAAAGAGAAAGAGAGAGAGAGAGAGAGAGAGAGAATTATCTAACCAGGAACCTTAGGTTTTTCTCACTTATTATAAAATGTCTCTTTTTCACGATATAGTTGTAGCTTGGTTTTTAATGACCCACACTCTCCTTAAAACTTATTTCAAAATAAGTGATTTGAAGCTGATTTTTCTATCTTAGAGTCATACAGTTCCTTCTGGTGATCTGTTGATGTTGTCTCCATTCTGGCTACACAGAAATCCAAAATATTTTCCTGAACCTGACTCATTCAAACCTGTAAGTGCTCTCTTTCAATATGTATTATTTTTTATAATGTCTGTGTTTCTTGCCAAGAATATGAATGAATAAATTAACTGAACCTGTATTAGTAAGCAGCCATATTTTCTGGTAACTGTGCCCAACATTGGCTATGATGGACCAATAGCATTTGCAATATAGATGTTACTTTTGCAGATCGGATAGAGGAGTTGGAATGAGCATCCTCAAAGAGGAACTTTTATACAATGCTGGGAAGGAACATGAAAGCCAGTAGCCCTGGTTCTGCTGGAAGGAAGCCTTATTTTGTACTCCTTGGGCAACTGCTTCTGTTACTGGTTTCCAAGGAGCCCACAAAATAAAAACACAGCAAATTAAAATAGTGATCTGTTACTTCATGTGCTTGGGGACTCATGGACTGAGCCATTCTAAGAGTTCAGCTAGTTCATGCCTTGCCTTTAGGGAAGTCTGGGAGAACTGGCACCCAGATGTATTTATTCCACAGGCTTCCTCCAGCAAGCAGTTCTGTTCGTGTCTTGCTGTTGAATTATTATTATGAGCAATTTTATGATAAAGCCCGAGGCCACGTTATAAATAGCCTTCCTCTTCTTAGCTCAATTCTGTAGGTGATTTACGTTGTCATTTACATTCGCCACTTAATAGGATTCTTGTTAAGCCTTTTTTGTTTATAAGTTCATGTTCCAAAACCACAATTGTGTCTGATATTAATAACAGGTTGGGGGAAAAATGACCCACAACTCTGCAACTTTGTATGCAAGGATTAGCTGTACAGCATCATTTTTAGCCCAGAAAAGCAGAGTTAAGCTTATTTATATAAGACTGACTTAGGAAAAAAAAAGTGTTTTCTTCCCACAGGAACGCTGGAAAGAGGCAAATTTAGATAAGAATGCTTTCTTGGACGGCTTTGTGGCTTTTGGAAGCGGGAAGTTCCAGTGTCCTGGAAGGTCAGTGCGGCAGCTGGGCAGCATTGATGCAGAAAGTGTACAAAAAGCCAGTGGCTCACGGGGAAACACACCACCCCGTCCCTTCATTACGGAGCCGCAGGGAAATCTAGGAGGGCACATTTGGTTTGTTTGGTCAGTGGTGGGGTGGGGTGTTTTTGTGGGAATGTCTGTGGTGGCTTCTGACAGGAGACCTCAGGAGACGACACTGCACTAGCTGGCACCCGAGGATATTGGGGCTTCCACAGTCCATGGACGGGCAGTTTAAAGCACTGCTTTCCTCTGTGTGTGTGTGTGTGTGTGTGTGTGTGTGTGTGTGTGTGTGTGTGTGTGTGATGCCATCGGAGGGGCATGTGATGCCTGTGTGCAGATGCATATGTACATGTGTGCCGGTGGAGACTGGAGTACAGCCTTAGGTGTTGTTCCTCAGGTGCTCCCCACCTTTTCTTCGTGTCGAGGTCTTTCATGGTCTCCAACTGGCCAAGCAGACTATGCTGGCACTCCAGGGAATCCCAGGAATCTGCCTGTGCCCACCTCTTCAGGACGAGGATTAAAGATGCATGCCTTTATGCCTGAGTTTTAGTGTGTGTGTGTGTGTGTGTGTGTGTGTGTGTGTGTGTATGTGTGTGTGTGTGTATGTGTGTGTGAGTGTGTGTGTGTGTGCGTGTGTGTGTGTGTGTGTGTGTGTATGTGTGCGTGTGTGTGTGTGTGTGTGTGTGTGTGTGTATGTGTGTGTAATGTCAAACCTGGGTCCTTGTGCCAGCCTTGCGGTTATCTCCCAAGCCGAGTGCCACATTTACAAGAACAAAGGTGTTCATTTGCTCAGCTACGGTGTTGTCCGATGTTGGTTATGGTTCTGGGACATTGCTGGCTTGGAGGTAGGCAGCAGTTGACACCGGGTCCTTCATGCAGTCGCTTTTGTCTCACAGAGCCTTCCCCTGGGCACCCTTTGTGGTTCAGTGCATCTGCGTTCCATACGCTTGGCACCTGTTCGAGCACAAGTGTCCGTCATTGATGGATTGTGTGTATTATTTATCCAATCAGAAAAAAAAAATGAGCATTTTCCTTTGCCAGGGACAGGCTCTGGGGAAGATGGGCATGGTCTGTGCCTCATGAGATTCATTGAAGAAGACCCACTTGGGGTAATGTTGGCATTTATTTGTAATAATCTCACTCAGGAAATCATTACAAATCCTTTAAAAAAGTATATTTAATGGATTTTAATTTCTTAATTTAAAAAGTCATTCATCATTGTTTGAATAGTAATTTCAGGTCATATTTACAATGATTATCCTATAAAGCACCAACTCGATTCCTCTTTTCTCTGGGTTTTAGAATATCAATATGCTTTTAATAGTTTGCATCTCTTCCTAAATGATTGTAATTTAGTCTGAGCCAACCATAAGCATCTAACGTCCTCTTTAGGATGGATTTCAGGGACCTGAATCTAAGCAGATTGGCACATGGTGTTTCCCTGAAGACAGGTGTTTGTTCTTCACTTGTAGTTGAAAATGGCCCAATCAGAACAAATGGAGACTTTTATCTACATAATTAGAGAAACATGTTCACTTTAACCCCTCACACCCCAGTCAGATATCATCATCCTCAACAACAACAATGACCAATCAGCCAGTGTTGCGAGCGGTGATCTTTATGGCAGGTTGGAGCCTGTGGATGAAAGAGCAGAGATGTGGAAAGATCCTGTGAGATAAAAAGCATTGTGTCACAATATGGCAGCCTTCTCAGGAGCTTGTCTAGTTCCTGTTTTAGTTGATAATGAATGCACACATTTTAAAGACAGTTTTAGAGGTTCCATGACTAGAACTGGACACATGCTCACATATCCACCTCATTTACAAGAGCTAAGTGCTATACACGCATGCCAGATATTTCATGAGGAGAGTTTAAACAGTACACAGCAGCGACAAAACTCACTTCTTTCATTCTGACTCTCATTATTGACACTATAGAAAACCAGTTCATTAAAGAGAAAAAGATTTATTTTACTTTTAAAAATCTCTCTCTCTCTCTCTCTCTCTCTCTCTCTCTCTCTCTCTCTCTCTCTGTGTGTGTGTGTGTGTGTGTGTCTGTGTATCTCTGGGTGAGTATGTGCACATGTGTGTAGGTACCCACAGAGGCCAGAAGAGGGCATCAGCTAGGGCACATAGATCTGATGTTACCAGCAATTATGATGTGGTGATGTGCGTGCTTGAACTTGTGCACATTGCAAGAGCAGCCATTTCTCCAGTCCCAGAAAAGCAGTTCTTAAACCAATGAGAAATCCATCATTTTTGTCACATAGTAAGGCATCATCACAGCTGTAATTCTTCTGAAGACAGTAAATGCTACTTTTTTCATAAATTCTCCATAGCAACTTAAAGTGTCTCTTATACTCATCTTCTTTGGTTTTAAGTCTGCTACTGAAGCCAAGGACTACGGTATTTACAGTGAAGCATGTAGCATGGGCCAGTGGTAGACAATTGCCTAATGAGTATTATTCCCAAGAGGAGCTATTACCATCCTCCCTGTAAGCTTCTAAGTCTGAGAGACATCTATTTGAGTATGAAGGTAATGGGTACAATAAAGAAGACCATGAAACTATAACCCAATCAGTGGTATCTTATTTGGGGCAAAAATTGTATTTTCAGAATATGTTGACCACAAACATTATATTTTCAGAATATATTGAATTCTTCTTATATGCAAGTCAGTGTCCTGTATACCTCTGGGGATGTGAATATGAAAGAGCCATATTCTCAATTGTCATGAGGTGAATACCTGGTGTTGACAAGAAGGACATGGGATTCATAAATAGCTTCAAGGAATGGAAAATAGTGATGCCACATACCATACTGAAGATTCAAGATAGAGGTGTAACTGGTTAGGGGGATCTTGGCGATTTCACAGGAAAAGTGGCCTTTTAAGGGAACAAAGAACTTTTAGGTTAAGAAAATAGAATGAACAAAAGGGATATCAGCACAGAGGAGCTTGGAGCTTATGTTTTTACAGATGTTTGGGCCAGATTAGATTAGGATTGGTTGAGGAGAAAGATTGGCTATGAATGTTGGGTTGGTGTGCTGGCTAATCTTGGTAATCGACTTGACACGTCTGGGAAGTCCTCAAAGAGGAATTGCCTTCATCAGATTGGCCTGGGGGTGTCTATAGGCATTTTTGGGATTGTTGATGCATGTAGGAAGGCCCAGTCCACTGTGGGCGGTGCTATCCCTAGGCAAGTAGGTCTGGGCTTTAGAAGAAAGGTAGCTGAGAAAGCTGTAGGGAGCAAGCCAGTAAGGAGTGTTCCTCTATGGTCTCTGCTTCAGCTCCTGCCTCCAGATTACTGCCTTGACTTCTGTCTATGATGGAGTGTAACCTGTAAGATGAAATAAACTCTTACCTTTCCATGTTGCTTCTGGAAACCAAAATTAGGATGCTGTAAATATAAGTGGCTGTCACAGATGGTGTGGATAGCTAAATTAGGAGCAGGAGGGTGTTTGGGGGCAAGA
This sequence comes from Peromyscus leucopus, assembly GCF_004664715.2. Taxonomy (NCBI): domain Eukaryota; kingdom Metazoa; phylum Chordata; class Mammalia; order Rodentia; family Cricetidae; genus Peromyscus; species Peromyscus leucopus. Next base: position 67,366,122 of record NC_051084.1, read on the forward strand.
TAGTAAGTTTTCCTTTGGAAATTTTGACTGAAATGTGGCAAGATATCTATCATATAATCAAACCCTACAGGTTGACTACAAATGTTGACTATGTCTTACATGTTTTTAAAAACTGCATCAAGTCTACATTTCTACTAAGTTTATGTTTCAAAAATATCTCTTTTTCCTGTCACTTATTTTAAACAGGCAATTCATGAAACATTTTGTTTTTAAAGAGAGATAAAAATTGTTCAGGCGAGCAGATGACTTCATTTGGGCAACGTACACCAAGAAAGCTTTTCCACTGGGAATTTAATCCTATGAATCCTGAGTATAAACACCAGCAAATGACACCCATTACTAATCGGTATATCAGGGGCCAACTTATTTTCTCATGCACAAAATACTCAGCGAGTTAAAGTTCCCTGCAATGTAGCTGACCATCAAAGTCCATCATAAATACATACTCTTATGGCCACACAGCTGTTGTTTCCTAAAAGTTCATGCCATTGGTGTTCCATAAGAGTTCCTCTCTTGGGTGAGCATGGAAAGTTTTGCTGATATAGCTAAGTAAGTACTTGGTACAGCCACCAGCAACTAACAGACACAATGGAAGATCTGTAGCACATCTTAGAAATAGTGGAAGTTCTAAGGGGTTTGCAGAGGACCCCTTTCTAGACACTCCCTGTAGTCAGACTTTTTTGGACCACAAGCTCCCAAATAATGACACAGAGACTTATTATTAAGTATGAAAGCTTGGCCTTAGCTTAGGCTTGTCCCCAAATATCTGTTAAAACTTAAATTAACCCATTTATATTAATCTACATTCTTCCGTGTGGCTTTTTACCTTTTCTCCATATTATATGTCTGACTTCCTCTACATCTTGCTGGTGATTCTCTACCTCTCAGATTCTTTGCCTGAGTTTCTCTCTCTCTCTCTCTCTCTCTCTCTCTCTCTCTCTCTCTCTCTCTCTCTCTCTCTCAGTCCTACCTATCCTCTCCTACTTAGAGCTATTGGCCATTCAGCTCTCTATTAAACTAATCAGAAGGTGCCTTAGGCATGTGAGTTAAAACAGAGACACATCTTTACAGTGTACAAAAAGATTATCCCACAACATTTCCCCCTTTTTGTCTAAATAAAAAGGAAAGGTTTTTAACTCTAACATTGTAATTCACAATGTCTAGTCCATTTGTATTTGGCAAATTCAAAGAAAGTACTTTATTATCTCTCCTATCTTAGTGAGTACAAAGTTCTATACCTAAGCCATATTTTATTATAACTAGTATTACCCTCATGAAAATAACCTTTTTGAACTTAAACTATTTTCTTAAACAACTTAAGTTTTTATGTTTCCCAAGCTTTATAAAGTATACATCTCTTTTATGAATTTCTTTTTTGAATTTGGTAACAATGAAAATGGTAAAACTATAACTATCTAATCTTCAATCCCAACAGAGACCTGAGAAGGATAAAATATTACCTGAGTTAACAGGAAGTGCAGAACAAGCAACGTCCAAAGCTATAGAAATTATAGAGACAGCTGGCTGCCTGGACAGTCACCCAAGGTTCCTCTGCAATGTAAGGGCATTCATCTTTGACCTATAGGTCTAGAATATCTGACAGACTTTTCTGTGAAGCAGGAATTTTGAAGGACTGGCCTACCTTGTCTTGGCAAAATTTGGCAATTGACTTCCTTTGTGTCTTGCTTGTCCAATTTGGACAGCATATTGTCAGCAGTTGAGGCAAGGACAGTTTCTTGCCCAGTAACTAGCTTTGACACATTTAAAGCAAACTCCATATGGAGTTTCTTCGATGCCCATCATCTTCTCTGAAGTAGATTGGTGCTGCCAGAAGCAGACATATATCACTGTCATGAAAAGTTTTATGTTATTAAAACATCTTAAATGCCATGTTCTATAGATCTCTGAAGTTTTTGAATACCACCTATCTATCTAAAACATATCTCTGTTTAACCTTGAAAACATACCTAATATGACTACAAGTTTAATTGTTACAAATGACTACTAACCCACATTTCTTAATTATCCCAAGCAGTTTGTAATAATAGCTTTCAAGGACTAGAGTTTTTACATTTTTAAATGAGCTGCATAGGTACAATACCTTAAACGAGAGTAGAAACATATATACAGTATGTTATAACAAAAATAACCTTAAATTTGTATCAATATACAAAAATGCATACCAGTGTAAATGTTTGAGACTAGTAGTTGCTTTTTAGTTTAAAAATAGATTCAATAATCTACCCTTTTATCCTATCTTTCCTATATCTACCCCCCCTTTTCTTTTCATAAAGGGATCCCTGAATCTAACCTCCTTTGCTTAGTTTCAACCATGACCATGACCAATAACAAATTGCAACTAACCCCCCTAAACAATGACAAACATCCATAACCCACTGAATAACCAAAATCCACCCACGCCACCTCTTGGAAATGTGGGTGTTGTGTTCTTAAAATTACTTCTGTTGTCTGGGGGATAACAGCATCTTTAGGGGACCCTGAGAAAATTGGGTAATGGTCAAGTCCTGGAAGAGGTAGCTGTATCATTTGTTGTTCAGTCTCTGTGTGATAGGAAAGTGCAGAGCTTATCTAAAGTTTTGGCTGGAGTAGTCTGTGAGGCTGGACCATCTCTGCTAACAGCTTTGAAGTTGTTATGGATGAAAAATTTTGAAGAAACTTCAACAGAGGCATTCTGAGAAGCTGGATCACCTGGGCCACTCATCTTCATTGGTGTCTGGTCTTTTTTTCTTTTTTTTTTTTTTCTGAAAACACACAAACTTTTAAAGGTAACATACATATCTGCATTAACACAAGTATGGAATATGCAGTGTGTACAAGTCAGCTAAAGATGATTCTCTACTTTATGTTTGAGCAGGTAGAAGGCATCTGTCAACTTTATAAGACCATTTGAACTATATATAACCAAACTGTAATATAAATCTCCATGCCATTTGAAAGGATGGCATGTAGTAATAAGTCATGAGGACTCGGTAGCCAACAAAATGTATCATGTCTCATTCGGGTTCTGAGTTGTTCCCATGTCCAGGGATCGGCTTACATCACCTTTCTTATAGTTGTTTTCTTTGGTTTGTTTCTATATGTCTACAGCCAAGATTTTCAGGAGGTCCCCCTGGTCAAATCTGATCTTTATTAATTTTGATGGAATCCATAGCTTTTTGTTTCCTTTGGAAACAAAGGCATAACCACTCCCCCAACACAACACATGTTGTAACTTCCATTTTGAAGTTAAGGCATTCTTAAAAATATACAGGCTGGTTTAATTTAGTAGTTTTTTTTCCCCACAATCCAATGTCTGTTAACAGCTGTTGTTTTTTGCTTATTAGCATTTAAAAAATTAAGAATTAGTTAAGCATTATATAGGGGTCCAAACTCACTGTGTCATCTTTTCCATTCTCACGTGGCTTATTCTTTTTATGTTACTTTATTCTCTAAAGATTTTATTATTTTTAAACTACTTTTTAGGACTGTCTATACCCATTTTCTTCATTTTCTTTTCTTTCTTCTGCACCTAAGCACATTTTCAAGTATACTGTACCTGTTCAGAGGTTTTCTTGGTCTGGACCTAGCTTTTTTTTTTTTTTTTTTCAGTTTTCTGATCCTGTGAGCCAAGCCTTAAAGGGCCAGGCTACCTGCTGTGACTGACCCTACAGGAAGGGGTGGTTGCATATGAACAGTTACAAGCTTGCTGGAGAAACTAAGGAGTATGCACACCATGACTCTGGGAAAATGCTGCAAAGCCCTTATGTATATACAGGTTCCTTTTGTGGCTCTGTTTAGCACATGGCACTGGTAGCTGGCTCTGCCCCACTCAGGTCCACAAGAGCCTGCAGGCACTTGCTGGGAGCTGTGTCTACCCATCCCAGCTCTGGGAAGTTGCTGGGCTGAGCTGCGTGCAACAGGCATTTCTACCTATTCTCCCATGGAGTAGCATGCCAGCTGCTCACAGGCCTCATGCTTGGATATATGGGCCTCCACATTGGATGCCAATGTAGTCAGGTCTTTCTCTGGGCCACCAGCTACCAAATAATGACACAGAGACTTTTTATTAAGTATGAAAGTTTGGCCTTAGCTTAGGCTTGTTCCCAACTAGCTCTTAAAACTTAAATAAAAAAAAACCAAAAAACTTAAATCAACCCATTTATATTAATCTATGTTCTGTCACATGGCTTGTTACCCCTCCTGAGTACTATCCGTCCAACTTTCTCTGTTCTCATTGGCGAATCTCTGCCTCTTGGTTTCTTCCCAGAGTTCCTATCTCTGCCAGGAAGTCCCACCTATCCTCTCCTGCTTAGCTATTGGCAGTTCAGCTCTTTATTAAACCAATCAGAAGGTACCTTAGGCAAATAAGGAAGGACTGAGACACATCTTCACACCATGTGATCAAATATCCTGCAGCATTTCCCTATAGCATCATAGGAAGGGAAGAAAGAAAAATATCTATCATATAACCATATTCTATGGGTTGAACACAAATGTTGACTATGTCTGATCTATTTTAAAAAAACCTCACTAATTAAAAACCCCAATTAATTCTATTGCTAATGAAGTTCAGGCTTCCAGCAGGAGGAAGCAGTGTGAGCGATCAAACTTCTTTAGAAATAGTAGAATGCCAAATGAAGAGCCCGATCATAGTAGACAGGCTCATATTGAGCTACGAGATTCAAGTGGAAGAGAAAGATGGGATTATAAGTGGAGAATTTTCCTTGCATGGGACTCTCTGAGAGCTGGTGATCTTACAGGAAGGGGACATGCTTTGTCTGGCTGCCCCCTGGGATGTCCATCAAAGGAAACTGGCTTTACTTTGTTCCCACACTTACAAGAGGCTATCTGCTCAGCTGTACCAAATGCTGTGGGTTGAATTCCAAGGCAAAACAACAACTCTGGGACTGGAGAGTTGGCTTAGCAGTTCAGAGTGCTTACTGCTCTTGCAGAGGACATAGGTTCGGTTCTAAGCACCCACTCAGGTGATTCACAGCTGCCTATAGCCCTAGTTTTCTGGGGTCTGGGCCTACAAGGCCACTTGCACACATGTGACACACATAAACTCAGGAAAACACACATACAAATAAATATGTTTAAAGATTCTGGTCTTTAGCAAGATTAACAGTGATCTATAGCAGGAAATAAATTCTTTGATAAGATGGTGTGATAAGAGTGAGGCTTCGATATTTGAAATATGAAAAAGAGGCATTTATCCTTGAAGAATAGAAACTGGTTCTGTGTGTGTGTGTGTGTGTGTGTGTGTGTGTGTGTGTGTGTTGTGCAGGGTCAGTGGTGTTTATGTATCCCAGGGCAATGCTAGGGTACAAAGTCATTGATGTGTCTTGCATTACTAATGGAAACCTCACAACTATTGAAAAATGCCTTAAAAGTGTGGACTCAGCTAATGTAGATTAGTAGTAGTTAGTCAACTGATTTAACAGCTCCTGAGCAATCAACATTAACATGATTACTCACTGACACAGTGACTACTTGTTGGATGTATGCTATGCTCACTGCAGGGTTCTGAGCATCACCTTGGGAAACCAGTCAGATGATGCTCCTTCCTCCACAGAAGGGGTTCTAACCCGTGTTCTAACTCAGGTCACTTTGTTCAAAACTACAGGTTCAAGAATAGGAAATGTTCCCGAACAGCTTACTGTGGTTGGGGGGATTAGATGTGGCAGGATACAAAGCTAGCCCTGGTCTAGAAACGTGGCTCAGCAGGTAGAGGCACTTGCAGGGGCAGCCTGATGATCTGAGCCCAGTCACAAGGACCCACAGGAGGTGGAAGGGCAGGGCTGGCTATCACAGGTGTCGTGCGACCTTCACATGCTTGTGCCTTCCTGTATGCTTGAATGCACACACAAACACTTAATACACCCCCTAGCCCTACTTAAAGGAAGTTGGCACATGGCCTGCAAGAGGACTTACATGTAGAATAACTTCCATAACATGGGAATAATCAATATAAAAACATTCAAGAAAGTATGTCTTCTTGGGGTATGGTCCTGTTAATCTGCAAAGGAAAAAAAAAAGCTCCCATAGGAATCATAGGAATGCAGTGTACATATTTGTTAGTATTAAGGCTACTGCTATTTGGGATTTGTGAGCTGTGAGTACATTCATCCCTATGTATTTATCATGCAGATATTATAATTCTTATGGTTAGATATTAGTAAATTATTTTTGCATAATCTTGCATTTGAGAAGGGGCATGAACAGCTTTTACACTTTAATGCATAGAAACAGCACAGTACTTTTGAAGAGTGAGCACACTCTAATCCCAGTGGACTTACTGGTCAGTGAATGAAATAACACATTATTCTGAGGAATGTGTTCTGTGAATAAGTGTGTCTCTTAAATTCCATTAGTTAAATATAAGTAAATGAAAGCATTCATTGGTTTAACATTTCTCTAACATCTGGAAATGCACTCTAATATTTTTACAAAGTGTGGACATGTCTGTTAGGGTCTATAAAAAGGGGTTAGGGATGAGGGCAGATGATGGGTAAGTGTCATTAGGTCCAAGGCTCTCAGCCAGGCTGCCAGAACCTCTTATTAATTTTTAGTCACAGTTGTCTTTTCTTGGTGCCTTGCTAAGGATCCTTGGCTCACTCAGAAGAGCACAGAAACCACTAAAGAATGGCAGTCACTATTTTCTTGGCCACTTAATTCTGATATTAATTATGAGGCTAAGATTTAAGTCTGTTGAGAACTGAACAGCATCTCAGGGGTAATATCTCACACTTAGATGAGCATGTTTCCAAAACAGAACATGTTCTTTTCTGGGCAAAACTTTCAGAAAAGGAGTCTTTTTTTTTTCTTTTCATATGTGAAATAGAACCCCAAGCCCTTTGTGGTACACAGGATTCAAGGAGAGGGTATTTGTCTACATGTGTCTACAGAGAGAAAGGAGTCACTTCCAGTGGGGTGTGCTCTTTTCTCCAAACCCCTTCCCTGTAGATGCCTCATGTTACCCAGTTGAGTGAGCTACTGACTGCTCTTTAGTTATCTCCACTATCTCCCAGAAAGAGAGATATGTTCTGTTCAGAAAGAGGCTTTCAGAGACAGGTGTGCTGGTGCATATCTGTAATCCCTGCCCTTGGGAGATGGAGGGAGGAAGATCAGGAGTTCAAGGCCAGCCTGAGCCATGTGAAACCCTGTCTCAAAATAAAACCCAAGAGAGAGGGTTTCACTCCTCAGAAAATGGGGCTGGAACTGAAGTGCACTGGGCCCCAGGATCAGCCATTGGCCACTATCTTGCCATGGCTTCATTCCTTTTCCCTTTCTGGTAGTCTTAATTTTCACATGGAGAGTCATGGTGTTCTGTGGCTCTGATTCCACCCACTTTACTGATGTGGGTCACTGCCCCCTCAGTGAATCAGTTCATTCAAACCCAGATCCATCTTTTCCTCCCCATAGTAGTTAGTCTGGGTGATGGCAGGTGTTTGCAGCAAGAAAGTTAGCTATCAGGATTCCTACTGAGACTTCAAGAGTGGTCACTTCCTCTCAGATGTGAATAAAGAGGCATGTAGACACAGAACTGATAGCATCTGTCCTTTTCTGTTGTGGTTGTTCCTTTTAAAATATATATAAAACAGTCATACTTGCATATAATGTGTTTGGATCAAACCCACCCCTCATTCCCTTCAATTTCTCTTCTACCCCCCCCACTTCTCCCCTCCAACTTTGTATCATCCCTCCCCCTCCTTCCATCTATCCCCTTCTCTCTCCCCCTTTCCCTCCCCTTTCCCTTCTTCCTTCCATCCTTCCTTCTTTCCTTCTTCCCTTTCTTTTTTCTTTCTTTCCTTCCTTTCTTTCATTCATTTAAAAAATACCCACTGAGTCTATGTAGTACTGCCTGTATGTGCCTGGGTATTAGATCTACTGGAGCATGGGTATCCATCTATTCAAGGATTGCATCCCTGAAGAAAACTGACTCTACTGTCCCTTTTCCAGCAGCTTCCATTACCAATAGCTCCTCACACAGAGATGAGGGTGGGGTGGGGAGACTTTCATGAGTCCCTCTAGTATCCTTGCTGGGGTTTGGACTGGCTTGATCTTGTACAGATATTGGCATTCAGACCCAGCCACTGTGAGTTCATGTGTGCAAGCTGCACTCTGTGTATGATTCTGTGCTGAATCTGTCTGGCCCTTGACTCTTGTTGGTTGGGAGAGTATTAACTACTACTGTCTCATTGGTGGTTATGTGTCTGTTTAAGTTATTTATTTCATCTTGATTAACTGTGGTACGTCAGCTACATTTAGAAATTGGTTTCTTGTGGCTTTTCCAGTTTAGTAACATTAACTTTTTTTCTTTCAAAATTGGAGAGCAGTATTATAAATACATCTTTTCCCCTTTCACAAAAAGTCATAAACTCATTTTTCCATTTAAAATTAATAATTTTGTAAGCTATTAGAACAGTCATGATTATAGATAAGTAGAAAGAAGAAAAATATCTGCACAGTAATATGCACCATCTCTCAATACCCAGCAGTATTTTGGTGTATTACTTTTATACTTTTAATTTGGTATATTGTAGGTACTTGATGTTATTTTGTGAACAAAGTTTGTCCTTATGATTTTCTGGATTTCCTCAATGTCTGTTGTAATGACTCACTTTTCATTTCACATTTTATTAATTTTAGTCTTTTCAATTTGACCAAAGTTTTATTAATCTTTTTAAAGTCCCAACTCTTTGCTTAATTGATTATTTGTATTTTTTTTTCTTTTTCATTAATTTTGTCATCCCTGACTTTGAATATCTCTTCCCATCTTCTCTTTTTGTTTGCTTTCCTTCACCCAAAGCTTTCAGGTGCATCATTAAGTAATCTCAACCCTTCTCAAACTTGTTCAAAACATGGAGAGACAAGTTCCTAACTTATCTGATGAGGTCAGCACTACCACAGTTAACTCCACACCGAAATACCACAAAGCAAACATTAGATAGAGCAACATTTCTTATGAATAACTGATGTAAAAAGCCTGGAGTGGTGGCTCAGTGGTTAGGACTTGTTCTCTTGAAGAGGACCCAGATTCGGTGCCCAGCACCAGGTGGTAGCTAACAACTCTAGTTCCAGAGGATCCCATGCTTTCTTCTGGCCTCAGCTGCCACTGTACACATGTGATGCAAACATGCATTCAGGCAAAACAGAAACATCCATACATTAAAAAAAATTAAATCACATTCTTAAAAATAAATCTCAATAAAATGCCAGACCTGCATTCTGCATTCAATAGCATTCCTTGGGGTGGGCTGGACATGGTGGTGCATGGCTTTAACTCTGGCATTTGGGAGACAAAGGCAGAGAGACCTCTGTGATTGGGAGGCCAGACTGCTCTATATAATAAGAACTTGTCTCAAGAAAAAGAAGAAGAAGAAGAGGAGGAGGAGGAGGAGGAGAAGAGATTAGGGTCAGCAAGATGGCTCCGTGAGTAAAAGCACATTCAGTGCAGACCAAACTCCAGTCTTCTGAACGAGCAACAAGCCCTCTTACCCTGTGCGTGATTTCTCACCCCCACCTCACTCCCACACCATTCTTACCGTCATATCCTCTTCCATTTGATTTTCCTCACTCCGCACAAAGTATTTACCTTTCTTCTTCCTGTCTATGCCTACTGTCACCCCGACAAAAGTCTCATGCCTCAGCCAAATCCTTTCATGGATTCTTTGTCATTTGGATGCAGGGCACTAAAATGAAGAGCGATGATAAGTCTACACCTGCCAGCATGCGTTCCTCCCTTCTCTTCACTAAATTCCTCTAGATTATCAATTTCCAAGTTGTGGGCTTCACAACACCAGTGGAAAAACTACCTAGAAACCTGCACAAAACACAGAGCTTGTGTCTTGTCCCATTCCTTTGGAGTCAGAAACCCAAGGGTAAGGTGCAGTGAGCTCTGCCTTCCCCCTTCTCCCAGGATATTCTGACAGATGCTGACGGTGGAGAACCACTGAGTCTGGGTTATTTTGCCTCCTGCCACGTACTTGATTTTTACCCTCCTCCAAGATTTCTTAAGAGGATGAGATTGTGGGGAAGCACCTCCTCTTGAACTTGAAGAGCTATGCTTCAATGTATGATACCTCTGAAACTATGCCTGCCTGCTGCCATCTCTGAATTCCAGGGCAAGAGCATTCTATTTTCATGTGCTGCAGCTGGTAGCAACCAGGAATACACGGCAGAGCTCCTCTTGCTCCTGGCAGCGGGGATGATTTTCCAGCCCTCCCTGGCATCATCTGCAGTGACTTCTAGGAGGAAAAAAGAGAGGTTTTTCCTCTTCAAAAGTCAGGGAGAAGCCAGATGTGGTGGCACACACCTGTAATCCAAGTATGCAGGAGACAGAAGAGGTTCAGGGACAGCCTGGGATTGTGTATGGGGTTCTAGGACTTCTTGGACTTGAAACCGACAGCAACCAAAACAACAGCAACGATAAAAGTTTGTTCAAAATCAAAATATCCAAAATGGAAAATCAGTAATTCCACCCGATCCTAGCTCTCAGTTTCTTTGACATACATTGCTGTCCTCGGAGACACCTGCTAGTCCAGGTTGTCTTTTACCCATCCACCCTCACTCTGTCACCCCACCTGCGTTCTCCCCTGTGGAACCAGCTCCTCAGGTGATAGTTTATGTCAGCTACCCTGGCTCCACACTCACTCCCTTTCCTCCATCTTTAGTATGCACTGATGAATGTTCTGTGAATGCCACTCTCTGATTAGGAGGAGCCTGACACCGATGCTGCCGATCAGACCCTTACCTGTCAGGACTCCTGGTTCTCTGTTAATGTGACCCCAGCTGTGTCTTTGGAAGCCCCTGGCGACCCTCCCCCAGGGGTTATCCGGCCGTATCCAGACCCCCATGCTCCCTGCTCTCGGTGCACTGGAAAGGCTTTCAGTCACCATGCCTGCGTAGTTAAAGCCGGTCCTCCCCAAAGATCGAGCTCAGGTTTGCCTTCAGGAACATCCAGGTCAGTGCCCTCTCCAGGCCCCAGGTCTCTGCAGCGTCTGTGTGCCCACATTCACCATATCCCCTTTGCCCTACTTCTTACCCTTTCCCTCTCACCCCATTCAGCCTTGGCAGCCTCGCTGGGACCTCATTTTTCCCAAAGCCCCCGCAGCTGCGTCCTGACGGGTATTTACAGTTGGGGAAAATCCACAAGTGCTAAGTATCTACGGAATTTTCAACATGTTTGTGTTTTAATGAGTTTTCTTTCTAGATGTGCACTCTTGTTCCTGTAAGGGTAAAAACTGAATCTGTTATAAATAACACACCTCATTATTTTCACTATTTTGACATTGGAAGTGTTGGGAAAACATTCTTAGCATGAACATAGCTCAGCTGGTTTCTGATGACTCTGAAAAAAAAAATACTGAGTGCCACAGATGGTCAGATTCTAGTGTTAGCCATGGAAGAAAACTCAACGTTGTAGTAAATGCCTAAAACTTTTATTTTGCCATTGCCAAAAATTTACCTCCAGTGGGTACCTGAGAAAATTCTACTAGAATGTCCAAATATTTAAATTTGGGTAAAATCATATTTTCATACTTTTTCTTTTGGCTAAGATACAATGTAACATTTTGATTTACTTTTGTTTATACATGTGTGCATGTGCCTGTTTATCTTCTGGCCTCTGAGGGTAGATTCACATGCACACAGACATACATACAGACACAGACATACCTACATAGACAAATTAAGATAAAATACATCTTTTTTGTTTTGTTTTCTCTGTGTAGCTTTGCGCCTTTCCTGGAACTCACTCTGTAGCCCAGGCTGGCCTTGAACTCACAGAGATCCACCTGCCTCTGTTTCCCCGAGTGCTGGGAATAAAGGCGTGCGCCACCACTGCCCAGCTAAAATACATCTTAAAAGACATAGATTTTCATTTGTGTTCACCTAATGACTAAGCATTTATACATCTTCTAAAGCAACTGAGCCATCCCAGCCACTCAGTGGTATTAAGAAAGACTGAAGTATTCATGTGTCTTTTAGAGACAAGTAATTGCCTTATGTTTTTTTTCTTCAGGTGGTTTGCTCTGTTAGAGATCCAAATATGCATTATCTTAGTGCTTTATAAATACGACTGCACTCTTCTGGACCCATTACCAAAGCAGGTAAGTGCTTTTAGAATTTCAAACAATATCATGACTTCAGATTTGATATAAACTTTAAATATGGGTTTCGATACTAGCCACGTGTTGAGTGAATCCCTTAAATTTGACCTTGGCTCCATTTACAGAGGTCTTCTGTAGGTCTATAAATGAACTCTTTGCTTTGAGTGCGTCATAGCCCTTGGTCCATCCAGAAGGTGACCGGATGCAGGGAAGCCAATCTCCCTATAAAGATAGTGAGCATAAAGGAAGAGGCTGAGGTTTCTCCCTCACCATTGAGGCTATCTGTCACTTAGCTCTATGTAGATGCAGTGGCTCCTGAAGGGACAGGAGCCCCAGAGTCCTGGATCCTGGAAGGTTTGCAGAGCATGGATTGTTTACTCTCCTCCCTAGGGCTCCTAATCCAATAGTTCTGGGAAAGGGCTCCATGTCTGCATTTCTGACAAGTTACAGATGTGTCTGTTACTGCTGGTAGCCTGGGTACCACGCTTTAGAGAGCACTGCTGTAAGGGGTGAGGAAAAGTCCAATTTCATCCCAAATGTGTGAAGACCGGCTTGGACTGGATGAAGGGTGCTATTTAAACAGAATGTGGCTCTGAGGTCACATCCGAGCTATTCACTAAGGCCGTTCGTGTTTCATGGAGGAAGGAGTAAATGAAACTCCTGGTGTTCTTTGAATGGAAATAATCTAAGTGTGTCAGTGCCTCAGGAAATATGTCACAGATACACACACTTAAGCACTTTCCATTGGTTTTGTTTCCACTTCTCTTTCTCCTAGTTTTTTTTAATGTTATCAATTTCTTGAGAATCTCACATATTATATTTTGATCATATTCATCTCTCTCCCTCATCTCCCAGATCCGCACCCCATTCTTTACTGACCCAACTTTGTGTCTTTATTTCTTTTTTTAAACCTGTGGAGTTCAGTTAGTGATGCCTACATGCTTTTGGGTGTGGTCATTCACTGGAGCATGCTAGACCTGCCCAGGGGTCACACCCTTCAAGAGAGCTGTGTTCTAGTAGCAACTATCAGTTACCAGTAGCTTCTCAGCTAGGGGTGGGACTTTGCGCCCATCCCCCGCCCCCATGCTAGGGTTTTGTCTGGCTTGAGTGTGCACAGAATGTGTGCACACTGTCACCACCACACGCAACAGCCCCCCCCCCACTCTGTCTAGAAAGCAGAGTCTTCTTATAGTCACCTACCACCTCTGGTTCTTACATTCTTTCCACCAATGGCAGCCCTGGGGGCCAGCCCACCTGAACCCACACTGCCCAGGCAAGGTGCAGGGCTCTTTCTCCTGAGTGCTGCCATTGGTGAGAGGCAGGGCCAGCTCTCCTGCCTGCCACAAGTGGCAAGGGACCAGGGTTGGGGTAAGGGCATCTTTCCCTCACCCATGCCACCAAATGGCAGATGAGGGGGGGTGGGATCAGCTCTCCTGCTCTCCTGCCCTCAAGGCCAGCTCGCTTATAACACCCCCCCCCCGCCCCACCACCACCACCAATAGGGTCAGCTGTACTGTGCTGTCCAGGCAAGGTGCGGGGCCAGTTCCCCTGAGTGGCTGCAGCTGGTGAGAGGCAGGGCCAGCTCTCCCTCCTGCCATAGGTGGCAAAGGGTGGGGCTGGGGGAGGGCATCTCTCCATCGCCCACTCCACCGTATGACAGATGAGGGGTGGGGCCAGATCACTCACACAGATTGGTGGGGCGAGACTACCTGTGTCTCTGTCAGCAGGGTCAGCTCTACTGTGCTGCTCAGGAGAGGTACAGGGCCCACTCTCCCACGCTTGTGACCCGAAGGCCACATATTTCCTCTCTAAGAAATAAATATAATTTCATTTCTCTCTCATTACAAACCAAATAACAAGGAAACACAGCAAAGCTTTATTTAAGCTGCACGCCACACCAGTGGCCCAGCCTTGGCAGCCTGGCATCCATCCACAAAACAACTTAAGTGTCAGGCACATGTTTCACTGGTTCTGGTGGTTGTTGCATTCTAACATTTTTAGGGTGCAGATCCCTTTTTTTATTTAAATTTTTTTTCTCATTTTATATACTAACCCCAGTTCCCCTTCCTATCCTTCTCCCACCCCCTCAGCTCTCCCCTATCCCAACCCCCATCTACTCCTCAGAATGGGTAAGGCCTTCTTTGGGGAGTCAACAAAGTCTGGCATACCGAGTTGAGGCACAGCCTAGACCCTCCCACCTACAAGGCATCCCTCCATAGGAAATAGGCTCCCCCAAACCAGTGCATGCATAGGGTGCAGACTAGTGCAGGTCCCTTCCTCCTCCACAGCTCATTGGCCACTGGGCCAAGGGGGCAGACGTGGCAAGCAGGGCCTTGTTCAACCTGTGAGTATAGTGGAGATAGCCCTTCAGGAGATGACTTCAGTGAATCAGCTCAGTGGTGTTCCAGAGTGTAGGGAATATATAGGATTGGGAACGACAGCTGGAGAATCACCTAACTTGCATTAAACAACACATTCCTATCATAAAGTTCCAGTGCAAGTCTCAGTTATTATCATCTGTGGATGCTTGGTCCTATCATAAGGCTCCCAGCACAATGTCTAATTATCATGTGGGCAGCCAAGGGAAAGCTTCTGCAGGGCAGGGAACTGTGTCCAGGGTCACACTAGAGGTAAGTCAGGGATCTGGGCCTAGCGACGGTCTCCAAATAAAGCCAGGTAGAGAACAGGGAGCCTTCCTCCCAGGGGATGGAGTCATCCATGTTGCCGAGATTGAAGAGGGCTGCCAGGCCATGGTAGACTATAACCTCCGACCACAGGACCTCCCAGCACCTTAGAAACTAAAATTTTGTGCATCTCTCCATGGAGAAGTACATACATCTTCATGTATAACTGGGTTCAACTTCAGTGGGCTCATGGGAACTACGCAATCCATTCTATCCGCGGAGTTAAGGCATCCATCCTGTGTTCTATTGTGTTCACACTTGAAAATAAAAAAGGCTGATTGCCTAAACTGCACCCCCCTCTTTTCTCACTCTTCACTGACCCCCAAAGCTCAAGGCTGACAGAGCCTTTCATAACTCTAAACCTTAGAATCCTTTCTGTTTTTAGGAGTACTCTGTCACCCCTCCCTTTACCCCACAAACTCAGACATTCCCCTTTCCTGAGGAAAAAAGATCCCCAAGCGGTGGTCATCCCAACGGTGTGGCTGTGGTCTGTCCACCAGCTCCAGGTAGTTCCCACGCACCTGTCACAGGTGCCGATTTTCACTCAGTGACTGACGTCCAAGCTCCAGAGCCAGAAAGGGGGGGGGGGTTACAGAAGGCTGGGAGGTTGAAGAGAATGTAAGGAGTCATCTACGGATAAGAATAACTACCAGCACACAGGTTGGCCTGCATAGGCCGCACACAGGTGCGTGGGCACAGGCACACTGGCAGACTCCCACGTAGCGTGCAGGCAGGAAGGTGGACTGGTTGCTTTGCTGCTGCTGTGATGAAACACCAGGACCAAGGCAACTCAATCAAGGCAGCGGGCATCTGGGCGTATGGTCCTGCAGGGATAAGGGTCCACGATGGCTTGGAGATGTGGCAGCAAGCAGGAAAAGGAAGCTGAGAGTTATGTCTTAAGCCACCAGCATGACGCAGAAGGAGCAAGCTGGAGGTAGGCCAGGCTTTGCGATCTCAGAGTCCACCCCCAGGGACACACTTCCTGTGTGTCAGAAGCAACTATTAACGGGGGGTGGGGGTAGGGGTGGGGGGTGTCAAGTGTTCCAGTACCGAGACTGTGGAGGTCTTTTCTCATTGAAACCACCACAGGAGAGGAACGCAAAGGCACTCATCTCCAACCTCAAGGTCGTTCTTCTGTAGAATCACACGAAAGTGGCATTCTATCAGCAACAGTCACGGATCATCACATCCCTGTTTTCCCTTTGGGTTCCCCAGGCATCTGCTGTCAGCCATCGTTAGCCGACTCAGTCCCCTCGGTATCTGGTGTTAGCCATGCTTTAGCTGACTCATGCCATATCACTGCCACGTTGTCTGAACACAAAGTGGCACATTCGGCCTTCTGTTTCCTACGCGAGGTGTCATAGCTTTTGAGTCAGGGATGTAGAAAGAGCCTTGTTTATTTTTAGCATGCCCTTCAGCCTGATAGAAGGGTGGGCAGAACACAGGCCTGTGGGCCTAGGTGAGCAACGTGAAGCTGAGAGATTATTAAAATAAGCTAGCTTTCTCTTCTCTGCTCCTCCAACGGTAAAGTTGATGCTCGAGGTTTCAAAACTCAGCAATGCGGACATTTCCCACCCTTCCAGCCTCCACTCTGTACCTTTAGAGATCACAACCAGGAAGACTTAGGACTAAAGCTGTTGGCCTCTGTCTCTTAGCTTCTGTGTCTCTTCTACATTTCTGCTTCTAGAGTTGTCTCCATTTGGTGGGTGTCCCCCAGCCAGAAGGGAAATGCCGAATTGAATATAAACAAAGAACATGATATCCGTTGGGGCTCAAGAGGGTCAGAACCTTCGAGAAGAATGAAGTAACCCGGCTCCTGCCCTCCAAGCATCTTGACCTGAAGACATCCTAGTGGCACACGTGTTTCTTATCTGAAGACCATGCATCCGATCCCACTGTCAGGAACATAGAAACCCCAATTCATGGTTTAGAGAATGGGTTCAAATGATTGTTTAAAAGCTAATTTTTTTTAAAAAAAAAGTTGGAATTTGACTTCATATATGACCATATCAAAACTTCAAGTAGAAATGTCATTTGAATAGAAATATTGGTACATTAAATTCACTGTGAAGGCAACATTCTTAAAATTCTATTTTGTAAAGAAGAAGAAGAAGAAGAAGAAGAAGAAGAAGAAGAAGAAGAAGAAGAAGAAGAAGAAGAAGAAGAAAACTCTAAAGTTTTGGACACTGAAAAAAATTAATGATTTCTAGACATTTTCTATTTTTAAAATGTGATTCTTAACTAGAGGTTGGAAATCTTAGGCTTATTAAAGCCAATCACTGCAGACATGCCCAGTGCTGAGAAGTATGGAGAAAACGGCAGATTTGTGGCACTTGTAGGGACCGGTTCCTGTGCTGTGCTCATTCCTGCATGGGCGTCATCTTCTCTGGAGGGGTAATCACTACACATCAATTGAGGGATTGATTTGTACTTTAATTAAGGGAGAAGCACTCTTTTGACTCAAAGTGTTTTCAATGATAGTTCAACAGAGATAATGCATGGTCTTACTGCATCTTGTTAGGCCATGTTTGGTTGATATTCCTGGGAGGTCTGCTCTTTTCTGAAGGGAAATGGAGGAACAGTGGATCTGGGGCAGGGCGTTATTAGGAGGGGAAACTTCAGTCTAGATGTATTGTATGAGAGATGAATAAATAAAAAGAAAAAATAGAAATGCACCTCTGATATTGTGTCCTTTAAGTAACTGCAATTGAGTCTGTTACTCACATCTCAGGACAGTGGAATATTTGCCATGAAGTTCTGGAGAGAAAACCCAGTATGTCCATGGGAATATACAGTTCTCATAACAACAAACAATGGTGTCATCGTTTATCCTCCAGATTCCAATACAAGTTCTCTTCATCTCCTCTGTTTCACTGTGGCTTTGTAGTACATGCTGTTCTCCTGGTCTCTTCCCTTCCCTACCTGGCTCCAGCTCCTGACGTTGGGTGTGGATAGTCATCTTTTCCTTACCAACAAGGACGTGCATCTCTAGAAGACAAGGAGTGCTTTCAAGAATATTCACTCTTTCCAGTGAGTGAATTGATTTTGAAGGTTAGCTGGCTGCTCAGGCCTTCTCTTTGCAGGCTTGGTGGTCTGGAGAAGGCAGTGCAGAAGTCCACAGCAGCTCATAGTGTGACAACCACAGCAGGTGGGTTCTGCAACAATAACAGCTGTCTTCTGAGGGAAGGCATATCTGCCCCACAGCCAAGGCCCACAATGAAATGCTGTATTTGCATACATTTGCATACAGTTGAACTAAATTGCAGGGCTGGTGTCTGCTTATTCTTGCTTCATAATGTTCGCTAACATGCCTATGTACTTTAAGAACTGTCAAAGACAAGGAAATCTGTTGGTGTTTGGAATAGTGAAGAGTTAATATTTGGAGGCCCCATATTTCTTTTATATCTCTCTGGGTGTTTGTATCATATATAATATTCTTGTATTAACTGGGTTTTCCAGAAGGCAGAGCCTGAGACAGACTAGTATGAAGACAGTTTACTTGGGATGCAGGAGACAGGGCAGGCAGATAATAAGCCCGAGAGCTGTGTTAGCAGGCCGTGTGTTGTAGCATCAAGGGTCTATGAGGCAGGAGTGACTGAGTGCTTTGGAGAAGTTAACCTGTGCTCAGTTCAGGAGCAAGGGGTTCTGCAGCTTTGCGTGGCCAGAGAAGCTCCAACACGGTGAGCGGGTGAGTCTGAGCTGCTCTGGATTTGCTGAATTCTGTAAACTGAGGTTGGGCTGTGGACACCTGGCGTGGGGGCACAGTGACATCGGATGTACTCTTCTCTGATCTGGTGGCCCTTTGCTGAGATCCACCATATCACCTTCAAAGCGGTGGCTGCCAAGCAAAGACTTGTTGGGTTTGGCTAAAGCTGCCTTCATAACATTTAAACATGTGCCTAAGGGTTTCTCTACTCATGATGAACCTAAAACCGTAATCTATTCATAACCCACCCTTAGAATGTTTTGCTGCATCTCTGCCAGTCCGTAAGTGGCCAGATAAGACAGGTGTGGGCTCTGTCTATACCTCTCTTTTATTTTCTGCACATAGCTTTCTTTGGCCACAAATGTAACGTGTGGTGAAGTGGTTGGGCACAGATCTGCACGGTTTTCTATCCAGACTGCTATCCAATTCTAGTATTGCAAGTCAAACAAAGAGCTACAAAATCATGTTTATTGTCATTTTCTAATGATTTCAGAGCTATTAGAGCAGATGAGGCGCCAGAAAGAAAGTGCTGATAACTCCCAAGAGTCCTTGAGGGATGCGGGAGAGGCTCTGTTGACCCCTTCCGGGGTCCCTCTGTCTTACAGAGTTGGTTCCATCTTGGCATTGGTGCTCTGTTTGCACTGAGCACCAAATCTTTTTGGCTTCTGTCTTTTGACTTTTGAGTCCAGTGCTCATTTGCACTGTGAAGCGATTGCTGACCATTGGAAGCCCTTGCAGAAACTGGAGTAGTTCCAAGATGCATTGAGTTCCATAAGTAATTGGACTGGATCCAATTGCAGGCCTCTGATGACTGACTGGATGAGACAGAATCTGGCAGTAAGTGCGCTTACTGAGGGAAATGCAAACCTTGGCCTTCCAGACTCTGCAGGGACTTCATATTCTAGCCTCCGTTTCTCCTGAACACGAAGGAATTACGACAACCTTGAAAAGCTGGCAAACCAAGAATGTGAATGAGACCATCAGATCTGTATCTGTGTGCATGGGGTGTGTATGTGTGAGTCTACCAAAATACACGAAGGAGCTTCTATTAGTCACTTTTCTGTTGCTGTGATAAAATACAATGACCAAAGCAACTACAGGAGCAGGAGGCTAAGGGTTCCTATCTTGATCAACAGACACAAAGCAGAGAGAGTGAACTGCAAGCAGGGTGAGGTTATGAATTCTCGAAGCCCCCCCCCCCAGTGACATACTTCCTCCAGCACATGCTGTACCACTTGCCAAACAGTGCCACCAACTAGTGACTATGTTGAAGTACCTGAGCCCATGCAGGATATGTCTCATTCAAACCACCACAGAGCTCTGTTTATCTGACTTAAAAGGGAAAAAAGTGTTTGAATCTAGTTGTTAATTATAGAATTTTACGTTAGACTTACTAGTTAAACAAGCTTTCCTATACCCTTGATAGATTAGGTCACAAAGATAAGGGTTTAGTCAAGGAGAAAAATGTATAAGAACAAATTCCTTCATCTATATCATCCCTGGGAGTAAAATGACAAGAAAGGGATTTGTGTCTGACTGTTGGATTTGAGTCTCTCTACTTCTGTGATGTTTGAATTTGATCATTGTTAGATGGGATCTCCTGTAGTCCGGGCTGGCTTGGAACTTTCTCTATAATAATGCTAGCTTTGAACTTCTGATCCTCCTGTGTCCACATCCCAAATCCAGGGATTACAGGCATACATAAACAAGCCTGGCTCCATTTATGATGTTTTTGATATTTGTTTGGTTTGCCAGTGAGCTGAGACTTTGGGACCAGCTTCAGCGCTTCCTTGGTTCTTGAATTACGTACATTTGGTTGGGAGCCTCTGGGATATGGAATGGTGGTTTTTGGACATGGATGTTTTGGTAATACCTGGGTTGCCAGCTACCAGGTAAACCAGGCCTGCCTGTTATGGCCTCCTCCATCTTTTCTGCATAGAATTGCCTCCTTCCTGCCCATGCTGGAAACTGTTGGGTTGGATACTTTAGGCATCATTACCATAGTTCCTTGTCCCTGATCCTGGGTTTATCACTCGGTGTATGAGTTAAAGACCTAGCCATGCCCTTTCATTTTTATCCATCTTAGATACTATATGAGGGTCCAAGACACAGGACAACTGGGGAGTGTGGACTGCTTACTAGGCATCTGTGTCTGACTTCTCAAGAGCCTAGAACAAGGCTGGTTGATAGTTTTAGCTTGATTTTGCTCCTTTTTTTTTTTTTTTTTTTGGTTTTTCGAGACAGGGTTTCTCTGTGTAGTTTTGCGCCTTTCCTGGAGCTCACTTGGTAGCCCAGGCTGGCCTCGAACTCACAGCAATCCGCCTGCCTCTGCCTCCCGAGTGCTGGGATTAAAGGCATGCGCCATCACTGCCCGGCTTGATTTTGCTCTTTTAAAAGAAAAAAAAATAAGACGACATTTTAACAAATGGGTTAAGCATTATTACCCACAAGCAATTCAAATTTAGCCATCAAAAATTAGTAAATTGGGTAAATACAAATGACATGAACATTTATAAATGAACACTTCATATTTCAGAAATCTTTCTGGTAATTTGAGGCCTTGACATGATGTGAAGAAATAGATACCCTTTGGGTGTCTGGGTCATTTCTCAACAAGTTAAACTATTAAGATGATATTTATTAAATATAAGTTTAAAGTTTACATATTTTGGCATTTTGCTATTCTATGGTTGAATATAGTAGCTAAATATATTTTGGATTGTTAATTAAAGTAGGTCAAAATGCATAGAGTAATGATTGTGAAGTGCCCATCTTCCAATGGGACATCTGTGACTCACCCCTACCTCAAGCCCAGGAGCATTGTGGAGGAAGGGGCAGAAAGACTGCAAGAGGGCCCAGGAAGGCACTGCTGCAAACAGTGTCTTCTGGGTGTGACAGGGATGCTGTGCCCAGGACTCTCGAAGGCTGGGGCTGCCTGTACAAGACTTGTACAAGATCCAACATTCCAGCCAGGATGTGGGGAAGGGCTCCCAAGACCCTAGTCCTGTTTGAGGAGCCACAGGCAATTGCTAGCTGCAGTAGGGAGGGTCAGTTTTCTTCAGTGACATGGCCATTGTTGGGTGGCTCATGCTCTCTGGTGGTCAGCCCTACACTCATGTGCACATGGGCAAGACTAATTGGACTCATGTAAAAAAGCAGCAGAAGAAGATGTAAATTTGAGAGGGGGATATTGGGGAGAGCTGAAAGGAGTTGGGGGGTAGCAGAAATGAGGGGAGGATATGATCAAAATGTATTGTATTTATGTATGAAATTCTCAAATAAAAATAATAAAAACAAAAATTGCTTCATGTGGAAGCATACTTCTAAAAATCACCTCAAAACTGCTGATAGAGAGCACTTCAAAAAGCTTACTATTTAGATTTTTTTCACAAGAAATTAAAGTTGCTAAGAATGAAAATTTTAATTAGCATATGATAAGCAAAACTAAAGATAATAATGGAAACAAGAAAACTAAGGTATTTTTGATGGGGAATATTTATTCTAAGCCAAAGTATGTATATTATTCAATAAACCCACTAGACTATTTTAGCTTTTATAGAGGCATTCTATTCAATTACTATTTTTCATTCCAGGATTTCTAAATCTGTAGGATTTTCCGTGTGAGAAGGCTGCAGTAGTTTGAAAGAAAACTGTCCTCAAAGGCTCATGTGTTTGAGCACTTGACTCTCTAGCAGCTGGCACTGTCTGTGGAGAATATGGAGCCTTTAGGAGATGTAGCCTTCCTGGAGGAAGTGCATCATTGGAGTTAGGCTTTGAGAGTGTATAATATTACCCCACTTCCTGTGCTACAATTGACAGACTTCCAGGTTTTCTCAGGTTAACTCAGTCACTGGGATACAGGATCAAGACCACTGAGTATTTTACAAGACAGATTTGGACCCCAAACCAAATGGTCTTATTTGTTCGTTAGCCCATACAGTCACCATCTCAGATTCCTGGTTCAAACAATGCTATTTCTACCTCTCCAAGCAATGTGTCCATGACCAAAACTATGCAGGATTTCATAACCTACCTTATACCAACAATCTCATGCTCTGAGAGATGAAAGATAAAGGGCAAATATGGGCTAGGCAATTGAATGTTAAATTTGTTGCTCCAGAAAAACAGCTTTGGTACACTTCCCTATCTATATGGTAGATTGTTGTGGAATAATCCTTTTGTACACTGTGAAGATATGTCACTTGGATTGGTTGAATAAAAACCTGAACAGCCAATAGCTAGGCAGGATTTCTAGG
Organism: Peromyscus leucopus; assembly: GCF_004664715.2. NCBI lineage: Eukaryota > Metazoa > Chordata > Mammalia > Rodentia > Cricetidae > Peromyscus > Peromyscus leucopus. The sequence continues at coordinate 67,388,881 of NC_051084.1, forward strand.
TGCAGAGGATACTGGGAAGGAGGGAGGAGTCACCAGCCAGACAGAGAAGGAGCAAGACATGCAGGAGGACAGGTAAAAGCCATGAATCACATGGCAGCATGTAAATGAATAGGAATGAGTTAATTTAAATTATAAGTGCTAGTTAGAAACAAGCCTAAGCTATCAGTCTAGCTTTCATAATTGATGACAGGTCCAACAAAGTCCATTTACAAATGGAGAAAACGTGGAGGCACCTATTTCCACATAAGACCTGAGAAAGCTTAAGTGGAAAAAAAAGGTTCCAAGCACAGAAAAAAATGGAGCCTTCTAGTCCCACAGTCTCTCATACGGGCCATTGTACAGAAATGTGTCTCTCAGCAACTGCCGAGGGCTTGAGCTGACAGCGTCATGAGCTAAGCTGTACAGTGGTTTAAGTTTTACTTATGCAGACAGAAAAGGTTACAGATACACAGTAAAGCAGGTTCAGACAGAAAAAAAAACTCTAAACAGGTTGAAGAGTCTTAAAAATGTGCTTAGGCTTAAGAAAGAAAAGAAAATGGGTATAGATAGTCATAGAAAAAATAGTTTATAAATGAGATAGTCTTTAAAGAAAAAATAATATTGAGAGGATGAGCCACATAAAGATGGAAAATACACAGAGTCTGGATCCTATATGCTGTTATATTGACTTTAAATTTTTTGATTGGTGATAGGCAAATAATAGCTGCTGAGAAACATTGGATTGTGAAAACTACTAAATTAAACTAACCTATATATTTTAAAACTATCTTAACTTCAAAATGGAAGTCAAAAAATATGTTACATTGGGGAAGAGGTTATGCTTTTGTTTCCACAGAAAATGAAAGGCTGTGTATTCATTCAAGGTTGATAGAGATTAGATTTGATCAGGGGAGACCCCCTGAAAATCCTGGCTACAGACGTAAAGAAATAAACCTAGAAAAACTACAAGACAGGTGACATATATTTTATCTGCTCAAGCATAAAACAAAAAAAAAATCATTTTTGGCTAGCTTGTGCACAGTCCATACTTGTGTTACTGCAGATTTGTGTTACCTTTGAAAACCTCTGTTTTCAGAGCAAGGGGACCAGAAACCAAGGAAAACAGGTGGCCCAGGTGATCCAGCCTCTCAGAGTGCCTCCGTTGCCGTTTCCCCAGAGTTCTAGATCCAGAACAGCTTCAAGGTTACTGGCTGAAGTGATCCAATCTCACAGATTATTCTAGCCAGGACTTGACCATTATCCTAATTTTCTCAGGGTCCCCCAAAGATGCCCGTGCCCCAGACAACAGGAAGATGCTAAAGAACACAACACCCATATTATCAAGAGATGGGATGGGTGGTTTTTGGTCGTTCAATGGGTTATGAATATTTGTCATTGTTTTGGGGGATTGGTTACAAATTATTATTGGTCATGGTCACAAAAAAAACTGAACAAAGGCAATTAGATGCAGGGATCTCTTTCTGAAGAGAAAAAGGGGGGATAGAGTATGGAAATGAGGGGGGAAAGGGTAGATTATTAAATCTACTTTTAAACTAAAAAAAATAACCAACTGCTTGTCTTAAATATTTTACATTGGTATGGGTTTTTATATATTGATACAAATTTAAGGTTATTTTATTATACTGTATATATCTCTCTTGTTTTAGATATTTTTATATATTGATACAAATTTGTTATTTTTGTTAGAACATACTGTACATAGGTTTCTATTCTTGTTTAAGGTATTGTACCTGTGCTGTTCATTTAACAATATAAGTAAATTTCTAGTCCTTGAAAGTTAGGGTATTTAGGATAATAAAGAAATGCAGGTTAGTAGTTAGTCACCTATGTCAGACAAGCTGGAATTCATGTTAGCAATGTTTTCAAGGTCAAACAGAGATGAATTTTAGATAGATAGGTGATCTTCAAACACTTCAAAGACCTACAGAATATGATATTTAAAATGTTTTAATAACATAAGGCTTTTCATAACAATGAGACACATATGCTCCTGGCAGCACCAATTTACTTCAGAGAAGATGATGGTCATCAAAGAAACTCCATACAGACTTTCTATTCAGCTTTATGTCTATGTAAGTATATGAGAAACACAAATTGGATTTCTGTATTTTCTTTTTTCCTTCTTTTTTTGTGGGGGGAGGTCACAAAGGTTGGGGGGCAGACATGGGAAGACTGGGAAGTGTGTGTGATCTGGGTTGATGATATAAAATCAATAAAAATGTTATGAGAAAAAAAAAGAGTGGACTTTGGTGAAGTTACCATGCAACTGAGCAAGGTGTTCAACTCCTTGCAGAGCTCTGTAGTTATGCTGGGTCATGTGGCTAGTCTGGGCTGATAGGATGTATGTCCCGGTGCTAGATGTCAGTGCCCTGTGGATATAATTGACCCTCTTCCTTTCTCCTGTGAGCTGATGAGGGAGAAGCAAGAGCAGGGCAGATTGTTTCTCAGGCTGCTCCTGGGTACCACCGAGTAGGAAAACGCCCTTTGCCACAGCCTGCATTGGGATACCGTGGAAGTGACAGTGATTTTTTTTTCTACCGCAGTATCAGAACCTACCAGGGCAACTTGGAAGATGAAGAGCTCCGACTGCTGTTCTCTCCTTCTGGTTTTAATCCTCTTTTCTCTAATCTGGTTCCATTTAGATCAGGGGTGGGTATAACCTTTTGACATTGCGATATGATGTTGCCATCTACAGTGAGATGCTGACAGAAGCCATGTGCTCTCAACAGGAGCATCAGCATGTTATATCAAAATGTTATCATGGATACTCTATGCAGATATCTTTATTTTTCTTAAGTCATAATATTTGCAGCCAAAATGATATGTTCACTATTTACTTCATTTTCTGAGCGGTTAGTTGGCTTATGAAATAGAAAATAATTCCCATTCGGCTTAATTCCCAAGTCACACAGATTACTGACTCATGTAGTAGACATTCAACAGCATACTTCTTGAGCCTGTAACAGTGCCATGCCTGGACCTATACTCAGTAGAATAAGTAAGTTTGGAGTGGGAATATACTGTGGTCATTTGTGTTCGACTCTAACCCTATCAATTTCTGAGTGTGTGGGAGTCTGCAGGTTCCTCGGCATCCCTCATCTGAGACCAAAATGGTACTTGGAAAGCGTTCTCATATGCTGTGGCTCGAACTGGTACGTAAAGCATCGCTCACAATCAGAGTGAAACAAGGGCATGCTTTCTTACGGGTGGAATAATTCCAGCCCCTCTCTCTTTGAAGGGAAACTGTACTTCTGTTTGGTAAGAAAGTCTTGCTGGAATTAGACCACAATTTCCTGTCTCAAGTAAAACTAAAGCACCACTTCGCTCTGCTACCACATTGCAGAACTGAAGATGTCTTCCTGCCTGGCAGCCAGGAACATTTTGTCTTTCCATCTCTCTCTGCATGGAACCCACTCAACATCAACTCTCCTTGGCTAAAAACAAAGTGCTTAATTACTTCCCCTCTGAACTTGTTATCCCAGTGTGCTTTATTGATTTGGATCATAGTTACATAAGCCATGTTCATCATGCCTAATGTAATATTTCCCATCTGTTCATTTTCACATAAGACTACCATGGCAAAGAGTAATTTAGCAGAGTCTACCTTCTTCCACTTTTTAAAGTGAAACAAACCATTCAAGAATGTGATGCACAGGCTCTCTAGGAAATAAGCAGGGATCCGTTGTCTCACAATATCTGTTGAATTCTGGAAAGTCACATGTTCAAATCCCATATGGTCACACAGTTCTGCACAAGAGTGAGCTGATCACATTGTTTCACCGAGTGCATTTCGCCACACCCTAAATATCATTTGGGAACAACAACAAAAAAGGATATACAATTTTTGTTTCTCCTCAATTGTGCTATGAATTTAGAGCTGGCAAAAAGAAAAGTCAGCAGAAAAAGAGAAAGAAATGATTGTTGACAGATACTGGACCTTGAACACATCCTGCTAAGTGAAAAGAGCCATAAAGGACTTCATGTGATGTGGACTGTCTAGGGCATGCAGTCATGCAGAGAGAAAGTAGATTAGTGATTTCCTCTGGCTGGGCAGGGACTCTCCTCCGTGTGTGTGTGTGTGTGTGTGTGTGTGTGTGTGTACAAGCACCTGTGTGATGATCAAGTGGATAACAGCTGTGTAATAGATAGAGGTAGTCTTTGAGGGTAACGGAACATTCTTTTCTCCATTATGATGCATTTCACTTTCTCAGAAAACAATGGTGGTTGCTAAGAACCAGGCATTGGGGAAGATTAAGATATGCTTGGTGGAGATATTTTGTGGTTGAAAAATAAGTAGGTTTTGAGGAACCCCTATACAGCATTGTGATTGTAGTTTAAAAAATAGCGTATTGAGGCTGAAGACACAGCTCAGTGGTTAAGAGCACTCTGCTCTTGCAGACAATTCAGAGTTCTGTTCCTAGTACCCACATGGCAGCTCACAACCACTTGAAACTATTTCCAGGATATCCATTGTCTCTTCTGGTCTCAATGGGGACTGCATGCATATGGTGTACATACATACATGTGGGCAAACATTCATGCACCTAAAAATAAATATTTAAAAATTTTAAAATGTGTATTGCTTCTCGGACTTTTGGCTAAGATCAAGTGTAAAAATTTTAAAATGTGGTAGCATACGTAAAATTCACATTAAGATATTTTAAATTGAGTGCAGTGATGGTTACACCATTCTAGGACATTCTAATGCTGCTGGATATTAAATGTTAGGTGGATAAATTGTCTGAAATGTTAGTTGTTCCTCAATAAAACTGCTTTAAAGGACTATTGTATGTGTGTGTGTGAGAGCAATGTGTTAGTATTCCCACAACAAGTATGTGTCTCAGAATACGAGACATGTGCAAAAAATACAAGGTACTAAATACTCTGTGAAACATCACAGTTCTGAGTCCTTGGTGTGCCTTTTTGGGGCCAATTGTTAACTCTTTGTGGGCGATTTCTTCCAAGGAGCCCTGTCCTCAGCATCATGGTAGAGCACCTGGTGCCTGGAAGTAGGATGTGCTCTACTGAGTTCCGTTGCAAGTCTTTTTCTACATTTTGCTGTCCACTGGCCTCCCACGGTGCCTGTGGTGTCTGCACCTCTGCTGTTTGCTGGCTACCCACAGTGCCTGTGGTTCTGGACTTTGCCCAGCATGGCTGGCAGCATGGAACCAGTGTTCCCCTGCCCAACTCCCTGAGTCTCATGTGTCCCTCATAGTCAAAGCTCTCATGTCTCCAGGCTCAGCCGCTTCAACCCTTGCCAGACTTTCCAATGCAGGAAGTGTTAGTTATTTGGCGGCGCTCTTACCCTGTGAGGAAATGTCACGAAACACGACAGAATCCACTAACAAGAGTTTTATTAAGATAAGAGAGACAGACAGGTGTGCTCAGGCCTGTTGAAAGGACAGGTGCATGAAGAAGGAAGCCAGGAATATGGCGCCAGCTTATAAAGACTGGGTCACACATGTGTACACAGGTTCATGTGGCTACTCCACGCATGCGTGTAGATCACATGGTTGTGTTGCCTGCTTTACGCAACCATGCAAAGCCACGGAGTCCTGGTCACACGAGACATTTTGACCCGGAAATGGCTATTTTGACTTGGAACTGGCTAGGCAGAAGAGTCTGGGTCTGCTGGATATACGCAACCAGCAACCATGCCCAACCATGGGGGTGTGTTGTGAATCTATCAGGAAGAACCTCTTTCAACTCTTGCCTTGATTTCAAGATCACTCTGGTCTCCCAGAAGTCTCTCTCTCTCTCTCTCTCTCTCTCTCTCTCTCTCTCTCTCTCTCTCTCTCTCTCTCTCTCTGTAGCACCCTCACTACTACCCATTCACCATGTCCCAGCGAGGGGCTGAGGATTAAAACAGAGACAAGACAGCAGGTCATTCATCTCAGTAGAATACCCTTTATTGAAGGAGGGAAGAGGCCTTAAATACAGGCTTACAGCACAGTGGGAGAACCCCGGAAGGCAGAGGTTCCCTACAGATGTTTTACATTCTTGCATTCTAGCTGTTTACACCAAATGCAGGATACACAAACAAGGAACCTCCTGTAAGCTGTTTAGGAGGAAGGAAACCGGCAGGGAATCAGCATAGGGAGGACATCTGATCAAGGTCAGCAAGCAAGACAACAGCTACCCAAGGAATGGGGTCAGGGCCCAACATCTATGCAAAAAGAGTCCACCTTGTTTTTGGAGACAGGCCTGCTCTCGAAGGCCAGGCTGGCTGATCAGAAAGCCCCAGGGAAATATGTGCCGCTACCTCCTCTGCACTGGGGTGCCAACACACGCCTCCATTCCTTGCATTGCATTTTTAAATTTCTATGTAGGTTCTGGGGTTTGAACTCAGGTCCTCACACTTGTATGACAACCGCTTTAGCAATAGTGCCTTCTCCACCCCTGCCGGCCCCCCCCCCCCAGAGATGGTTTTGATGGCTCATCAAACCCCCAGCCAAGCTAAATTGTAAGGCCACAAAGGCTTAAACTGAAAATATTTTCAGGACATGATAAAAATAGTTACATTCCATCTCTTCTAGTACAGGGAAGGAAAGGACTGACAGAAAGGTTGAATTGCTGTACTAGAACGCTCTGCGAGTTGATACATCTAGATACAGCAGAGCCCTGAGGAAACTGAAGTCATAAGTTAACACTCAACACGACTGCTTGGCATCCTGTAAGAACTTGACCTGCATCTCCTTCATAGGGATCATACTCAATAAGGAAATGCCGGTTTGGGTCCCCAGTTCTAAGAGTAGTAACAAACCGAGCCATGAAATAAGCTTCTCTCTGCAAACTGTCTGTATTACATAGCTGAGTGACTTGGTAAGAAAAGAGAGATTTCTGCTCTTCAGTTTTCTGCACCCAGGGAAACAAGCCAATGAGGTTTTGTTGTTTGTTTTTCTCCCCCAAATGATTTCTTCATCAAGAGAGGGAAATAGAGTTTGCAACAAAGAAAACCATCTCTAGGGAGGAAGTTTCCTCTGCACAGAGCATCTCACACTTGTACTGCAAGAGTCCTGGATACAGGATGAACCTTAATGATGGGACTGGGAGGAAAAGCCTCTCCAGCCAGGTCCTGGTGCACAAATGAGGCATGCCTTCTGCCCTTACTTCCTCCTCTACAGCGTGAGAAGCCTTGTCTAGGTTCCTGGGGCTGTGATCCATGACTGCCTGGCACACGAGGCTATGCAGTCAATACAGCAGAAATGAAGGAAGAGCTTAAGGGGTTAGTAAGTTACTGCCATAGTTCTTTCTTTGTCTTTTATCACGGGGAGAGTGAAGGGCGAAACCGCTCAAACAAGTGGCAGGAATGGTGGGTGACCTGGTCCCCAAGCTTCAACCTTGTTTTCCCAGGCTGTGTTAATTTTTCATCAGGTAAAAAAAAAAAAAAAAAAAAAAAAAAAAAAAAAAAAAAAAAAAAAAAACCCAAAAAGCAAGTGAGTGTTAAAACACAAGCAAGGTGAAAACCCAGAGCCAGAGACTGAAAGGCAAGCTTTGCACAAGGCTTCTTGGTGCTCCCCCACCTCCCCACCCCAAGCAGCCATTCCATTTATCAGACTCTGTGCCACTTGAGATGTGGCCGAGCTCTGTGGGTATCATGAAACCTTTCAGGGTGGCTTTACAGACCAGAGAGCAGGAGGACAGTCAGTTACTGACTCATCAATTACAACAGGGCAAGACAGTCCGTGCCAGGCACGAGCCGTGAGAGAGACAGAGACACAAAGAGAGGCAGAAATAGAGACACAGAGAGACAGAGACAGAAAGAGATCATGTCTCCTGCCAGTATAGTGTGCCTGTGAAAACTGAGACACTTAGATCCTCTGCGTTTTTCAGAAGTAGAGAGTGATGCATAGAGAAGCCAATGACTTGTCTAAGATCACACAGACAGGAGATGGAGAATCCGGATCCAGTGCAAACATCAATTCGCTTTATCTCTCCTTTCTCATCTATGGTCACCGCCAGCACTCAAACCCCAAGGAGCGAGCCATGCAGATATCCAGACACCTGGTCGAAACCTTCACACTCCCACATCTCTAGAGGCTAAGTAAGCAATCACAAATGCCACGAAAATCTGAAACCTATCCAAAACTTTCTACATACCTTGAGCTGGTGCTGCCCCAAAGAGGTATGATTTTGATGCAATTCTACCTTCATTTTAAAAATCCATTTTCTTCAAATTCTTTCTTCCTCTCCCTGCCATTCTTGGGAAGACCAGAACATCAGAGAGAAGAGATATACTTGTAAGAATCACCCCCTCCTTCCAGCTTGTTACATTGTCAAGATTTTTCAGTGATTTCGCTCTGAAAACAGCTACTGAATTCCATCAGCATTCCATTTTCCCACAGGAATAATCTTCAGACCTTATGAGTAAGAGACAGTGGGTGCAGCCCATGTCACAGGGTTTGGACAATAGTTCCAACATAAAAACTGCCAGTCAGCAATGACCAGTGTGGCTGGTGCCCGATGCTATCATTTCAGGGAAAACAAATGTCCTTTTCACCTTCCATAAATCCTCCCAAGAAATTCATTCTTGTGAATTATTTTTCTCACTAGACTAGTTCAGTCCTCTGCCTGTCTCATCAATAATCATCTGTTACTTCCAGCAAAACACACACACACACACACACACACACACACACACACACACACTCCTTCCCTAGAATTTTTTGAATATTAGCACACATCATAATTCTTTTTAAATGTAGTCAGCAATAGAATGCAGACCTCTTCTCACACAGGGGATGTTGACTTAAACACTTTTTTTGTTTTGTTTTGTTTGTTTTTCGAGACAGGGTTTCTTTGTGTAGCTTTGTGCCTTTCCAGGATCTCGCTCGGTAGACCAGGCTGGCCTCAAACTCACAAAGATCCACCTGCCTCTGCCTCGGAGTGCTGAGATTAAAGACGTGTGCCACTACCGCCGGGCAACTTAAACACTTTTGTGCAGAACAGACTGGCTGAAGAGTGATGTCCCCTTCAGTGGTTAGTGTCACAGCCATATCTTCCTGAACCTGTAGAAGATGCTGTAACCAGTGGGCTATCTGCATCTTGTTGCCACTACATCCTTTAACCCGGAGAGGCAACATGGAGCTGTAGACCTTTGCTCTGTGCCTCTCATACACAGTCACTTTCTTCTACACCTGCTTTTCCTTTGCAGAGCAAGGGGCCTCTTTCCATCCTTTGGCAACTCTGCAAATGGTCCTACTAAATGAATGCCCTTGACCTCTTGGAAATGTGACATCAGTAGATTTCCCAGATTCCTTTGTAGTTCCTTATGGCCCATGAGTGAGTCCTGACCAATGGAATGCTGACAAAATGATAATGTTCGTGACTCCAAGCCCTGACCTACAGAAGACTTTGTGTGTCCCACTCGGCTTCCTCCCTCCATCTGGCAGCAGGATTCAGAGATTGCTTATGCTCTGAGGCGGCTAGAGGATGGAACAGCCCTAAATGGAAGAGAATTGGATCCCTGGATGGCCATGTGGAGAGGGCTCTCTTGGAGCATAGCCTACATTGCAATGTAAAATAATAAACAATAGACTTTTACATTGTTAAGAATTGCATTGGTAAGAATTGGGGTTGTTTTTTTTTTTTTTGGTAGATTCCTCATGTATGTTTGTATTAGAGTTATGCAACATGATTTAAATGTGTTGTCCTTTGGGTCAGATTTAAATAAATGTCAATATCAGGGCTGAAGAGATGGTTCAGCAGTTAAGAGCACTCACTGCTCTTCCAGAGGACTTGGGTGCAGTTCCTAGCATCCACCATGTGGTAGCTCACCACCATCTGTAACTCCAGTTCCAGGAGATCCAGTGCCCTCTCTGGCCTCTGTAGGTATTGCATGTACACGGTGCACAGACATACATGAAGGCAAACACTCATACACATAAAAGTTATAAAACTTAAAAAAAACCTAACATCACTTGAAAATTATTTCTACTCTCCTGTCTTAAAGAAAACTAAAGTGCTACCAAATGAAATGAAACCAAATTAATTTATACCAGATTAGTAATTTGTCTAATATGGTTTATTGTAACTCATCTATCAAGAGAGGGAATATGTCGAAATGTCTGGATAAATCTCTCAAGGTTTCCTGTCCTATTTATGAGTCTTCAAAAATTTTGAATCAAGCTTGTTTGGTGATTCTGAACTCCTTCAGAAAGCAGTTTTATATTTAATCTGGAATGTTTGGTTGTTGCCAGGCATCCACCAATTAATAACACAAGCACTAGCTTTTAAAAGCCAAAGCCAGGATGGGACTGAAGAAAGGGACCCTGGAATTCCTGCCCTTAGGACTGAGAAAACAAGGAGGTTTCGTGTTTGAAATTCCGTAATAGGTTTTCTCGTCTTTCCCCTGTGGCTTCTGTCCTAGGAAGGAGGGAGGAAAGAATGCATAATTACAATTCCGTACTTCAGAGTTGAAGCCTGATGAGTTCTTGTTTAATGCTCATCATGGGGAAGATACGCGTCTATAGCAGAGAAGACTGGCAGGTGTGAGGATGGATGGACAGCTGTGTGCTTAGGGGGCCATAATAGGAAAGGAAGCGAGGCAAACCAGGGAAGCCATATCAGGTCCTGGAATTGAAAATGGAACTGAGACCAGTTCTTGAAGGGGGACCCATGTAGGGAAAAGGTAGGTCATGAAGGAAAACTGCCCAACCCCAACAGTGAGCAATGGGGGAGACATGTTCATGTATAGCAAAGTGATGGATGAGCATGGTGCCAGTTAGGGAGAATCTGAGACTGAATGTGTTGTACCCACACAAATCCCAAGCCCAAAGCCATCTGAATTGGCTACTTTTCTTGTTGCTGTGGCGAAACACTTACAAAAAGCAACTTTTGGAAGAAAGAGTCTATTTTGGCTCCTAGTTTGAGAGTACAGTCCACCAGGGCAGGGAAGGCTTTACGGCAGGAGCAGGAGCCAGCGGCTCATGGCCGGGAAGCGGAAGAAGAGGATTGCTGGTGTGCTGCAGCTTGTTTTCTCCTGTTTCAGCCCAGGATCCCAGCCCGTGGGATGGGTGGGTCTCTACTTCAGTTAATTCTCCCTGGGAACACCCTCACAGACGTGCCCAGAGGTGTGATGTCTGAGTGGCTCAAAATCCAGTCAAGTTGACAATAAAGGTTGGTCATCCCAGCGTCCCTTCCTGCTTCACTCTACCCTGAAAGCACCCTCTCTGTGAAGGCAGACAAGCATTGTGACTGTTGGCCATCCACATGGCGAAGCATGGGGCAGGGGGAATTGTTCACACAAGGGAAACTAGCCTTGGCTATAACAATTTACTCCTTGTCAAATGAAGACCAAACATATTAATAAGTGAACAGTATGTTGACTGCTGCCCAAGGAACATTTCCACACTGTACAGGCAGGAAGGAGGACGAATCCAGCCCAGGAGAGCAGGTGAGGCTATACAGGATTTGCGTGGGTGAAACACATCAAGTCTGAGATTCTCACTAACAGGTATCGGGCTCACACAGAGCTTTGCTATACTTGAATGCGTCCCTCTATTTTGCTCACGGTTTTGTTTAAGCAACACTCTCCCCTGGTAAGTTGGTCAGGAATTCCAAGTCCTTGTCTTCAATCCTGTCCTGGCTTTGGCTGTTTAAACTAGTGCTTATACGGTTACTGATGAGCAGATTCCTAGTGTTAGGTAGTTTAAAAGACAAATATCTCCCCAGGTTCAGGCATCTGACCACTTGGTTTCCAGTTGGCGGCACTGTTTTGGGAGGTTGGAGAGCATGACCTTGCTGGCGGAAGTCTGTCAACAGGGTGAGGCTTTGAGGGCCTCACCCTTCTTTTAGTTTCTTCTCTCTGCTTCCTGTGTGAGCTTGAAGACGTGAGCTCTCAGCTTCCAGCTCCACCCTCCATGCCTGGCCCCCAGCCTGCTGTGCCTCCCTGCCATGATGGACTCTTCTTGCTCTGGAGCCAAAACCCAAAATAAACTCTTTCTTCTATAAATTGCCTTGGTGTTTTATCAGCAACAGAAAAGTAACTAATATACTTGGCAGCAATCAATCATTCCACTTTAAATATAGCACTGCTTTCTGAGGGAGTTCAGAACCACAAAGCAAGCTTGACACAAAACTGAGACTCGTACATAGACCATGCTGCCGCCTCTTCTCTCTCTCGGTCCTAATTTTTCTTGGTCATTGCCCCCTCAGTTTTTTACCATTTTTTCCTTTTACTGAAAACAGATTTTCCTTCCTTCACATATTATATCCTGATTATGGTTTCCCTCCCTCTATTCCTTCCTTCTTCCCTCCTATTCATAACACCCCTTTTCTCTCATTAGAAAACAAACAGGACCAAAAAAAAAAAAAGAAGCCGGGCGTTGGTGGCGCACGCCTTTAATCCCAGCACTCGGGAGGCAGAGGCAGGTGGATCTCTGTGAGTTCGAGGCCAGCCTGGGCTACCAAGTGAGCTCCAGGAAAAGGCGCAAAGCTACACAGAGAAACCCTGTCTCGAAAAACCAAAAAAAAAAAAAAAAAAAAAAGAAAACAAACAGGCGCCGGGTGGTGGTGGCGCACGCCGGGCGGTGGTGGCGCACGCCTTTAATCCCAGCACTCGGGAGGCAGAGGCAGGCGGATCTCTGTGAGTTCGAGGCCAGCCTGGTCTCCAAAGCGAGTTCCAGGAAAGGCGCAAAGCTACACAGAAAAACCCTGTCTCGAAAAACCAAAAAAAAAAGAAAAAAGAAAACAAACAGGCTTCTAAGGGATAATAATAAAATAAAATATAGTAGTGGAAAACAAAAACTAATGTATCAGAATAGAGCAGGACAAGCAGAAGGCAAAGAGCCCAGGAGAAGGCACAAGAACCAGACCTGTCGTTTGCCCACTCAGGAATCCTCTAGAAAACACTAAACTGGCCTAGAGGGTAGAAAGAAAGAAGAAAAAATGTAAATAAAAAAAATAATACGATAAAATTTAAAGAAAAAAGAAGACTCCATGACACTATGAGACAAGGAACCTCCAAAGATGCTGTTAAGTTCCTTTTCTGTTGGCCGTCAGCTATTGGGCATGAGGCCTAATCTTAAAAGCAGTTTGTTTCCCCAGTGAGACCCCCTCGGAGGAAACTAAATTTTCATTTGCAAGTGGTTTTCAATCGGAGATGTCTCCTAGGTTAGGGATGGGGGCATGTGTCCACTTCTCCTTTCAGCTCTAGGTCCCTCTCTAGTGCAGACCTGTGTACATACTGCCCGAGTCTCTGTGAGTTCATATGTGCGACGATCCTGTTGATGTAGAGGGTCTTATTTTAATCTTTGGTGTCCTCCACCTCTCTGGCTCTTACACTCTTTTGACCTCCTCCAACCACGCAGTGTCAGGTATGGGTTCCATCTCATGGAGTGGGTCTTAGTCAAATCAGATATTGGTTGGTTGGTGACTCCCATAAGCTTTCTGCCACTATTGCCCTAGCATATCTTGTAAGCAGGACGCTATTGTAAATCAAGCATTTTGTGGCTGGGTTGGTGTTCACATTTCTCCTTTGGTAGCATGCATAGCACCGTCCTACACTGAAGACCCTGGCAGGTAAGGGTGAAGACTGTGTAAGCAACAGCTTCTCCGTGTTCAATGAGTTGTGTACATGTTGTCTTCAGCAATGGATCCTCGCCATCGGTTTGTGGAGAGCAATCTAAAGTCTTGGTAACAGCCTGGGTCATTTGAGGGTTACCATGGGGCCCCTTTGGCCAACATCTCAATGAGATGTAACACAAGCCCAGTTTTGAAAGCTTCATTTGGTGAAAAGAGATGAACAGTTAGGGCTTTGTTTCCTCCATTATTTGGTGACTTCATTTAGAACATCTTCATATATGTATATATTTTAAGAAGCTTATACTGCATTAAGTTTCCATACCACCCCTCACCCTTCCTTTTTGCTGTCTGCCCTCGTACCCCATCCCTCATCCCCCTCTTCCCTCCTTCTCCTCACTTTGTCCTGCCTTTCTCTTTCCTCTTCCTCATCATCCCTCTTCCTTCTCTTTCTCCTCATCCATCCTCTACCTCACCTTTAACCTCCTTGTTTCTCCTACTCCTCTTGCTCTGTATCTCACTCTATTCTTTTTCTTATTCTTTTCTCATCATTTTTTTTTACTGTCCCTTCAATTCTTTGAATAGTTATTTGACCCAATTAAAAAAAATAAAAGAAACTGGCCCTTGCTGTGGTTTATCCAAGAGTGGGCCCAATTTTTCCAGAAGAGTTCTGCTCTCGGTTCTGATCTCTTGAACAAAGGGCACCTCCCTCTCTTTCTAACAGCACAGCAAATATGGTATCAAGTAGGAACGAGGAACTTTTACAGGAATCTCACAAGGGAGAAGATAGTTTTTGGCCTTGTTGCCTGAGAATAACACAATCCACAATCATATGTTATCAGTCTGTACCCATATATTTCTTTCAACATTTTTCTTGGGAGGATGTATTATTTTCAACACCTCACTGTTTTTAGCAAAAGATCTCAGGTTTAACCAACCAACCACCACTTCTTCTTTTTTTTTTCTTTTTTGTTATCAACAACTTTTTTTTATTTATATGATACTATTTTTCTTTTTTTTTAAAACATAATTTCTTTATTGATTCTGTGGGAATTTCACATCATGCACCCCAATTCTGCTCATCTCCCAGTCCCCCCCATATCTGCTCCTAACCCTTGCAGCATCCCCACAAAAGAAAATTAAAACCAAACCAACCAAACAAACAAGACCTCTTCTCTTCCCCATCTTCCCCACCTCTCCAACACCTCTTCATTCGTCTTAGTGGTGCTGGGAGCCGAGGTGTGTTGCACCGATACCATTTTATCCCATCAGCCTTCATTGCAAATGTTCATTGCAATGAGTCATTGGTCTGGCTCCAGGTCTCTTGTTCTGATACACCATCATCACTGGGCCTTCAAAAAACCCCTCTTGGATATCCCATAGTCACCCCGAGTCATGGAGATCCTGCAAGCGTCATTCACAGGACCAGTCCCAGTTTCTTCACATGCTCCTGCAGGACATGGGGTGGGCCAACCCAATGGCCCGCATGTGGGCCTGGGTGGCAGCTGAGCTGGTCAGTCGAGGCCACTGGGGCTGCCCCCTCAGGTGAGGGTGGAGCAAACTCTTCTATGCCCATGCCAGTAGGGCCAGTTCTCTTATGCCCATTGTGAGGGGTGGGGCCAGCTCTCTTGCTGCAGTGTCCAGGGAGCAGCAGGGCCAGCTGTCCCAGGGCCAACAAAAGGCAGGGCTGGCTCAAGATGGCCCTCTGATTCATCACACATGGTTCCTATGGTCCCCTGAGGTGACATGGGCCACAGACATCATCACAGACCCCAGGTGCAGGAGAACCAAGGATCTAGACATGGTCCTTGGCAGCAGCCCAAGCCCAAACAATGCCATGGTGCTGGGTGGCAGTGCAGGCCACTCAGATCAGCATGGCCCAGCGGCAGCATGGCCCTCAGACACCAACATGGCCTCAGGTGGCAACCCAGACCCCAGGCCTCCACATGGCCTTTGATGGTAGCAGGAGTCACGGACATCAACACAGACCGTGGCTGCAGTAGGGCCACAGACTCAGACCCCCAGCTGCAGCTCTGGCCCAGGTGTCACCATGGCAATGGGTAGAAGTACAGGACACTGAAACTGACATGGCCCCTAACCACCATTTGTTTGTTTGTTTGTTTTTTGTTTTTCTGAGACAGGGTTTCTCTGTGTCGCTTTGCGCCTTTCCTGGAACTCACTTGGTAGCCCAGGCTGGCCTCGAATTCACAGAGATCTGCCTGGCTCTGTCTCCCGAGTGCTGGGATTAAAGGCGTGAGCCACTACCACCACCTGGCGCTAACCACCATTTCTTATGTACACATACATTGTTCTGAATCAGGAGCATGAATGGCTTATAATGGAAAGATAAGAAACACCGTGTACCCAATATCTGTCTATCTATCTGTCTATCTGTCTGTCTATCTATCTATCTTATTACATATATACATATTACATAGATATATTACATATATACATATATTACATATATACATATGTTTATATATTATACATATATACATATATTACATATATACATATTACACAGATAGTATATATGTATATATATTAAAATTGATTACACTGTTTTCCTTGAAGGTTGGTTAGTTCTAAACAGACTGAGTGCACAGTATGTAAGCAGAATGTGCACATAGCTCTAAATTATCTCACGGCACATTGTTACAGGTTGAGTGTAAGTGTCATTTGTAAAGGCAAGTTTCAAATAGCGTTTCTCAGAGAAAAACCATTCCCACATTTAGTCAACTCTCGAAGGCTTTTTAAAAAACGTATCTTCTTAATACTAAAAATACATAACACTTTCATCAACTAAGATTACATTTGGCTGACTATGATGGGAAAAGATCCAAAGTGAGAATTCATTTGTTGCACATTAAAGAAGTCGGGGTTTAGCAGGGAATATCCCATAGCATCCTAAAACTGACAGAGAGAGAGAGGTCAAGATACCTGATAAGGTCCCACATCAGGTCAGTGGACAGAACCCGGACTTCTGGAAAAACAAGATAAATTTTGTAGCCTCACCTATGGAACTCCGAGTGGCTTCTGATTTTAGTTCCATTTGAACTTGCCTTTCTTCTCCTTATCTTCCTCTTCTCTCAGGCTTCTTTGACTCCTTTGCTGGCTTTATCTCCTCCTTGCAGCATCCATGTAAAGAAATACTCCACTTAGTCTTATTTCCTGGGAGATAGCAGATGTCAAGAATATGGACGTCTCTGCCTTTGAGGTGGAGCAGGCACCTGCTTACAGCCTCTGCATAAAGTCATAAGACATTGTCTAGAGCTTGCAATGGGAGCTTAAGTGGAGGGAGTCAGAGACTATTACAAAATGAGATGTAAGAGTTCCATTTACTTTAGTAATTTCCTGGTGCTTCAGGCTTCTTCCTCTATTAATTACTGCTCGGTTATGCCGATGTCACAAGTAGACAGTAGGTATGGCAGAAAAGAAGGTGGGCTTCTATTTCAGATCTACTAGACATATTTTGAACTTACTCTTGTATTAGGTACTTTTCTGTTGCTGTGATAAAGCAGCATGACCAAGGGAACTCACAGAAGAGAGGTTTATTTGTGCTCATGGTACCAGAGGGAAAAGAGTCCATCATGGTGGGAAAACGCCATGACAAACAACGGCCATGGTGGTAGGAAGCAGAGAGAACCAAGGAGAAGAAGGTCAGGCTGTGAACTCCAGAGCCTGCCCCTGATGACATGCTTCCACCAGCAAGGCTGCCCCTCCCCATAAGCTGTCCAATTGTGCCACCAATGGGACCAAGAGCTCAGGAGCTGGAGTCTATGTAGAGCGTTCCCCAGCCGAATCACCACTCCTCTCCAGGAGTTACATGTGTCCGGTAGGCTATCTTCTTAAGCTCAAGTTCACTTGTACTAACTGAAGGTATAGTTTCCACTTGGCTCACTCATTGCCAGGATAAAGTAGGGTATTATACAGAATATTCCCACCCTTCTGTATTAGAGAGAAAAATACAAAGTGCAACAAAACTTCATGTTGATGAAATTAAGGTATTTAATTATCGATACTTTAAATTCTTAAGTAGCTGGGCAGTGGTGGCGCATGCCTTTAATCTTAGCACTCGGGAGGCAGAGGCAGGAAGATCTTTGTGAGTTCAAGGCCAGCCTGGTCTACAGAGCAAGATCCAGGAAAGGCGCAAAGCTACACAGAGAAACCCTGTCTCAAAAAAACCAAAAAATAAATAAATTCTTAAGTAATAACTATAATGGTGAGCTAAGGAGATAGGTATATCTGTCAGCAAACTGTGTACCACACAAGTACAGAGACCCACGTTTGATTATCAGAACCCATGTGAAAAACTTGGAGGTGTCAGAGTATGTACTCATAATCTCGGCACTGAACGGCTGAATACAGACACGCCCCTGGGTAGAGGGTCACTGGTCAGCCAATGTAGCCTAATCAGTGAGCTCTGGGTTAATGAGGGACTCTCTTCCTAAATTAGGTGTACCACACCTGAGTAACAACTCCTTGGGTTGTCCTCTGGCTTCTGCACTTGTATATACACACACACACACACACACACACACACACACACACACACCTAGAATACTTTAGTCTGTCTTCAAAAGGCATGCCAAGTCTTATAATGAGTCTTTCTCTTTCCTGTCATCTCCCAAATAATGACACAGGGACTTTTTAGTTAACTGTGAAAGCTCGGCCTATAGCTTAAGCTTGATTCTAACTAGCTCTTGCAACTTAAATTAACTCATTTATATTAACCTACATTCTGCCACATGGCTCTTGGCTGTTATCTCTCCACCGGTACGTCCTGCTTGCTCTGTGTCTCCTTGAGTCTCTGCCTTTCTTCTTCCCAGAGTCCTTTCTGTCCCCAGAAGTCCCACCTATATCTCCTGCCTAGCTATTGGCCATTCAGCTCTATATTACACCAATCACAGCAACATATCTTCACACAGTGTACAAATATTGCAGAACAAAGTCTTTTTAAATTTTCAAAAATAAAATCCAACAATACAAGAAGATAATAGATACCTATTCACTGTTATATCTAGAACAAGATGGCTTTGGGCATGCAGTTAGCATTCAGGGAATAGCTATTGAATGAATGAACAAAACACCATATGCACTTCACATTGTAGCAGCTGCTAGAAAGATAACTAAGGTCCAACTTTCATGAACCTCAGATTCCAAATGTAGACAGACCTGTTAGTAAAATGACTCCAGATAGTAAATGCTGGGAGAAAGACTCAATGGGATTTTATGATAGAAATGAACTGCAAGGAAGTAAAAGAGGCAAACAAATACAGAGAAAGCTTTAAGTTGCTTGGTCAGAGAAATCCTGAGTGGTATGGAGGAGATAATCATAAAAAATAGAGATTTGTATTTGGACCACTGTCCTTGTGTTATGAGATACACTAATATAAGTCTATTTAGATTCTACTTAGGAACATCTTCAGTTCTCTGTTGTTCATCAGGTTAACAGTTACAGTTCAACACCTATCTCAATCCCCTCAAAACTTAGAAAACCCTAGACTTCAAAGTTTACAAGGAACTAACTGTGAAATCATTGTTTGGGCAGAACTTTCTAAAAAATTATATTCTAGTAGACATTCCATGGCCATTAAAGCAATTCTTAAGTAAATAAATAAGCCTTGTGGTCAAATACACTTGAGAGTCAACCCATGAACAGTGGCACGATGCAGAAGTTCTAAAGCAGGATAATTCACATCCTGTTTATCCCAATGTTTCATTTAGTTATTTTATTATGTTTTATTTTATATTTATTTTCCCATCTGTATGTACCTAATAATAGTAACATGCAGTTTAGGGAATTCTGTTATAGTATAAAGACACAAGAAGTTTGGAACAAGGGGAGAGGAGAAAGATAATCCTTTGGATAGAAGCCTTATCTTTCCTAAATGAGATATACAAACTTTTTCTTTTAGGGTGTCTTGCTGTAGAGCCCAGGCTGCCCTTAAACTTGAACTCTTCCCACTTTAGCTCCCCAGTTATGTGTTTATAGGTGAAAGCCAGCACACCAGACTGGCATACCTACACAGATTTATCATAAACTTAAAAGGAGTTGTGGGTGTCATACTTGACATTGGCTAAACCAACTGAGCAAAGAGACTTGCTACATTTAGTTTTTTGACTCCTAGAGGCTGTAGAAATTGTTCTAGTCTATTAGTGGGATACATTTGGATTTTCTCTATTACTTTAATGAGCATGAATACATTCAAACTGACCTTTTTAATTTTTTTCTTTTTTTTAGTTTTTTGAGACAGGGTTTCTCTGTGTAGCTTTGTGCCTTTTCTGAAACTCATTCTGTAGTCCAGCTGGCCTCGAACTCTTAGAGATCCTCCTGGCTCTGCCTCCGGAGTGTTGAGATTAAAAGTGTGCACCACCACCACCACCTGGCTAATTATTAAATTTTGTTTTGTTGTATTGATAAAGACAAGCAGTAGGATTGTTGCTGGATGGCTTCTTTCCAGGTTCCACCAAGCCCCACAGTCCCACAATCCACGTAAAAAATAATCACTCAGATGCTTATATTACTTATAAACTGTATGGCCATGGCAGGCTTCTTGCTAACTGTTCTTATATCTTAAATTAACCCATTTCTATAAATCTATACCTTGCCACGTGGCTAGTGGCTTACCGGCGTCTTTACATGTTGCTTGTCCTGGCTATGGCTGCAGTGTCTCCCCCTCCTTCTTCCTGTTTCCCCAATTCTCCTCTCTCCTTGTCCCACCTATACTTCCTGTCTGGTCACTGGCCATCAGTGTTTTATTTATATAGAGCGATATCCACAGCATAGGATACAGCAGCAACTCCATGAGTCTTTGACAGATGAATACCATATTTAGTTCTGTCACTCCATAACTTTCTAGAGTTCATCTTTGGAGAGTTACTCCACATTTCCAAATGTTACTGTATTAGTTTGTGTTTCTGTGATAAAAGGTGTGAACTTAAGAAAGAGCTGATTTGTGTCCATAGTGATAGAGAAGTTATAGCATGGTTGTAGGAGCAGGGATCTGAGAGATCACACAGGGTCAGTTTCACATAGGAAGGAGAGAGAGAGAGAGAGAGAGAGAGAGAGAGAGAGAGAGAGAGAGAGAGAGAGAGAGAGAGCGCTAGCTGCAATTGGGGGTAAGGCTATAAAATGTCAAAGCCCACTCCTGTGACACACTACCTATCTCAAGGATCCATGTTCGCTGTGGAATGTGGCAGCAGCTTCATGAACCTTGGACAGGTGAACAGGTCCCTTAGGTCTGTCACCCCATAACTTACTAGAAGTGAATTTAGGCAAGTTACTTCACCTTTTCAAATATAAAACCTTTCTGATATGCAGTTAAGACACCATCTCCGTTTTTTGGAAGGGTCAAGCTGATGTCAGAGGCCCACAGAAGAGGCCATTTCAGCCCATTCGGAAATGTTCTTGTTAGGACTCTGGCTTCTGCCTTGTGTCTTTCCAGTTGCACCTGGAGTCTTGCAGGGAAGCACCATTTGCTGTTTGTTCCTACTGGGATGACTCAATTAGTGAAGAAACAAGATTAGTGCCCTATGTTATCAAAATGAAATGAGCTATTCAGTCCATGCTGCACAAGATATTCAATGCTCGGAGCTAGGACTGGTCTACAATGCTTCATTCCTATGTCACCTTAAAGAAGCCAATGGGAATTCTTAGACAATAGAAGAATTTCCCATTAGTTACCCACAATGTCTCAGAGATACAATAAAAAAAAACCTCAACAAGTGTGTTGAATTCATTATATCATCTTTATAATAAACATTATGGGTCTCCTCCAACTGCTCACTCTACCACATCATCCGAAGAAGATAGTATAGTCTTACACAACTATTCTGTGTCCAGTGGTCCACACACTATTAAATGCAGCCACAACTTACCTCTGATATTAACTGATGAAGGACATCATTTCCGACCACTGTTTAACAAAACATTTTCAGGCCTTACAGAATATCCATGAAGGTTCTTAAGCCTTTTTGTACCTATGTAGGAATCACCTCATACATCCTTACTAATATTAACCCAAAGTTGAACCAATGCTATGCTAGTTTTGTTTGAAGGTTTAGTTTTCATCAATGTTGATTTTAGGCCTGTGTAATACAAAATCTCACTCATAATTCTGGCTTGAACAGAAGAAAGCAGTGGGTCAGATACGGAAGAGATGCGGGACCCTGGCTTCTTCCAGATGCCTTGCATCCCAGTAGAAATGAATGGGATGAATTCCTTTCTGTGTCGTTAGACTATTGTAGGACAATAAATGACAACCAGAGAATGAAGTATCCTGGTTACACTAGGCCATGTTGATTCTACAGGCACTGTGTTGGATTTGCAACCTTTTCATTGATTTAAAAAAAAAAAAAAAAGCACTTTTTGCCATCTCTTGTGACCTGAACAATACACTAGGCATAACTGGAAATCTAGAAAAAACTGAAGATTCCCTTTTCACTATCAAGGTCTTTCTACTTGAGACAAAGTAGAAAAATTGGAACAAAGAAATAGATGCTAATATAGTCAAGAAGACAACACACATGATAAATGCTGGGAAACTCCTATAAGGATGTGGTTTATGTGGGCAAAATCCAAATAATATTTTAGGCAATTTGATGAAGAAAATAAATGTTCAAATTCCGAGTGTGGGAAGATTTGGTTGGAATTTTGAATCTAATAATTGAGGGATTTGATAAGGAGAAAAATGCACATGGATATGGTTTCCTGTCATCTCCTCTTCTTGGCATAAAGTAGCTCCAAGAACAAAGTGCATTCCATGGTTGGATATGATAGCATGGAGAACATTCCTGAAACAAAAAAGGAACTCACATAGGAATGTACAATACTGTTTGGGATAAAAAACAATCCAGTCATTCAGCTTTGCAGTGTGGACTTGGGTCTTTGCTGGGTGGGGTGGTATAGACTATTAGTCCCAGCACTCAGGAGGCAGAGACAGGTGAATCTTTCTGAGTTCAAAGCAGTTTGCTTTACATACTGAGTTCTAGGCTATCTAGAACTAGAGAGTGAGACCTTGTCTCAAAAAACAAAACAAACAAAACCCCACAAAACAAAAATCCAGTAGTTCACTTGATTTTCCTTGGCAACTGTAATAGTTGAGTTTACCCCAGGGACCAAGGAACTTCTTGATTATGAAAGAAGTCATGCTGGTTCCCTTATTGAGCTTAAGTCTCTTTCTTTCTCTTTCTTTCCTTCTTTCTTTCCTTCCTTCCTTCTTTCTTTCTTTCTTTCTTTCTTTCTTTCTTTCTTTCTTTCTTTCTTTCTTTCTTTCCTTCCTTCCTTCTTTCTTTCCTTCTTTCTTTCTTTCTTTCTTTCTTTCTTTCTTCCTTCCTTCCTTCCTTCCTTCCTTCCTTCCTTCCTTCCTTCCTTTCTTTCTTTCTTTCTTTCTTTCTTTCTTTCTTTCTTTCTTTCTTTCTTTCTCCTCCTCCTCCTCCTTCATCTTATCATCTTCTCCATCTTCTCCTCCTCATCCCCCCTTCTCCTTATTTCTTCCTCCATCTCCCTCCTCCTCCTTTTTCTTCCTCCTCCTCCCCTTCCTCCTTCTTTCCCCTGTAGATAAAGACCAGAACCTTCTTTGGGTATCAAGATGGAAAGAAGGCAGGAGTTATTTCATCATATCTCTTGACTGTCAAGAAAGCTACCAGTCATAATACTGTTTTTCAGGCCAGAAAGGATGCTTAGACTATCCCTGGTCTTCATTTTACTCTTTTGGAAAATAAAGAACAGAAGTTTTAGGAGATAGTGACTGGTGACTCTTTCTTCCATCAAAAACTATTTTTTGGGGCTGGGGAATGTCTCAGTGGGTAAAGAGCTTGCCATGCAGATGTGAGAACCCAAGTTAGGATCTTCAGAGCTCATATAGAGCTGGGCACAAGGGAGTACATCTGTGATACCAGTGGTCTTCCAGAGGCTGGTGAGATAGCTAGCTTGTCATCTACAACAGTGAAAAGGAGACCATGTCTCAAATAAGGTAGAAGGCAAGAATCAGCACCCAAAGTTGTCCTTTGACCTTCACATGCAGCTGCACACACACGCACACACACGCACACGCGCGCACGCACGCACACACACACACACACACACACACACACGGGGGGGGGGGGAGAGAGAGAGAGAGAGAGAGAGAGAGAGATTAATACATTTTGAGTAAGGGTTCCTAGAAGAATATAATCAATATGATGAGTGTGCCCATATCCAGATGACTTTGAAATACAAACATCTGTCTCACACCTGAGGGGCTAAGAATATAATAGTTGCTTTCTCCTTGAGGCCAGTGCCCCAGCAGTCAGAGTCCTACAGTGGCTGTTTCACGGTGGAGATGCTAACGATTCGTATTTGCTCAGTCCACATGGCTAAACGCCTCAGCAGTCCCAATCTGGCTCCAGAAATCTGTAGAAGTCTTGGAGAGCTGCTGGTCCTCAGTCAAGGATGGCAGCCTGGAGATGCTGGTCCTGATATCAGTGAAAGAATCAGCAGCAGCAACAGGATAAATTAACCTAGCCATGAAAGGGAATGCCAAGAGAGAAAAAAGTTTGTTTTACATCTTCTTGGACCTGAGCAATATCCAGACAGAACAGGAACAGTGAGATAAGCCTCATCCAACACTATCACAAGCACTTACATAGGAGAACCATTGGGTTATAACTTTACCATATCCATGCTAAATTACCATATCCGCCTTTTCATAAAAAAAATCTCATTTTCCCATCTCTGTGCCATAACAGTAAAATCCTTTTGTGATTTCTTGTTAAATGTAACAATTTTTAGTATACCATGTGTATTTACATTCTTACAATTTAAAATATACAATTTAACTTGGCTAAAAAAATTACATGAGAAGGCCAGGCGGTGGTGGCGCACGCCTTTAATCCCAGCACTCAGGAGGCAGAGCCAGGTGGATCTCTGTGAGTTCGAGGCCAGCCTGGGCTACCAAGTGAGTCCCAGGAAAGGTGCAAAGCTACACAGAGAAACCCTATCTCGAAAAACCAAAAAAAAAAAAAAAAAAATTACATGAGAAATACTTATTTCTTGTGGAAACATTGATAAATACAGATAAGCACCCAAAGGAAGATTAAAGATATTTCCAATTCTGTGTCTAGAGAAAACTATAGAGATACATTCTATACACTCTTGCTGTGCATTATAGATCTCTTTTAATCAAACAATGTGATTTTAATCTTTTGTGGTATGCTACTTTTAATTAACCTTCTAAAACAAGTTTTGAAATCCTCTACCTTGTCTCATTTCGGGGTTTAAGAAAAAACAGGGCTGGAGCCATCCCTGGTGAACTGCTTAAACCCATTCCACAAAATGCAAAACCTTACCAAATTGTATGTCCAAAACCACTGACCTTGCTTGAAAAAAAAAATGCATTTGGCTGTAGACATGAAGAAATGTGAAGCCCTTCCCCTGTTCAAATCTGATGGTATTATCAACTCCTATTTTAAGCTTGTTTATGGAACTAGAATAATACTGAACTTAGATATATAAAGGTGATTACAGCAGGAGAAATTTGACCTTTGGAAAAAAATCCTTCCCTGTATAAACAAAAAGTCTGGAATGTTTGTAAAACCTATAAGCCAGTCAATTTCTTTTTGATTTATTTTAAACCTGAGTAAACAAGGCAGGTCTATTCTATTTTAGAAGTAGAAAATGGAAATGCCTTAAGTTCTCCAAAATATTTTTAAGAGGTGCCTTGGGATGGTGTGGGCTGCATCATGGCTCTGTGTTGTTATCACGACCCTGCCTACCATCCTCCCTACAGCCCAGCGCCTTCACAGCATTGATGGATCTCCTTCCCCGATCCTCGACAAGCTGGTTCACTGCCCTTTGTCCTGGTGACCTGCGGACCTCATTCCCACACCCATATTTTTATATGTGCTTCCCCAGGGACTGCCCATTGTCTCCTATTCTTGTTCCATCATGACTTCCAGGCCCAGCTACCCTCAACCGCAGGGCATTGCCCCGCCTGGCATCCATTCCACTTGCTGTCTTCATCACGATGACACTGTCTCTGAGTGAGCCTCTGTGGCAGATCCTCACTCTTACGTACCTTGGTTTACATCTCTACCAGTCTCATGGCACAGCCAGGTGAGCATGTGACATGTAAGAGCTCAGAGAATGCCTGTTGATTGATGAATGATTGGGAAATGGGTTTGAATAACTGTCTATCAAAGAGCCACGTATTAAAGGTATGATGCTGCAGGCTGTGGCACTACTGAGATATGGGGGAACATTTAAGACGTGGAGACTTAGGGGAGGTCTTTAGGTCCCTGGAGGTGTGCCCTTAAAAGGAATAATGAGACCCGAATATCCTACCTTCTAAGTTCTGGTCTTGAGGTAAGCAGATCTGTGCAATTCCTCACTTCTGCTGCAATGGGCAGCCTGTCACAGGCACACTGAATCCCAAATTCTTGAGCCAAGCTGTCTTATTTAGGTTTTATTGTTATGAAGAGACACCATGACCATGACAATTCTTATAAAGGAAACCATTTAACTGGGGCTGGCTTACAGTTCAGATGTTTGGTCCATTATCGTCATGGCAGAGAACATGGCAGCACACAGACAGATATGAGGTTGGAGAGGTGGCTGAGAGTTCTGCAGTCAGATACGCAGGCAGCAGGGATGGAAGCATTAGGCCAGGCTTGAGCATCTAAGGCCTCAAAGCACACTTCCTTCAACAAAGCACACCCTCAGTGACACACTTCCTTCAACCAAGCCACACCTACTCCAACATGGCCACACCTCCTAATTGTGCCACTCCCTAGGTACCTATGGGGGCCATTTTCATTCAAACCACCATACAAGCCAACCCTTTTCTCTGTCTCTCTTTTTCTTTACAGAGAAATTGAAGGCACGTGTGTAACTCCAGGCAGAACCCCAGGTCGAGCTGGTCAGCAAGCCTAGTAGAGCTGATGAGTGTCAGGTTCAAAGAGAAGCTGAACTTCCCCATGCTCATTCAGGATGAGGTAGGTTGAACTCACAGCACTCAACTTGGGTGAACACAGATGGCCAGTTAATGTCCTTTCTTTGCTGATCCCCTTCCCTTTTCCTTTATTCTTGCCTTCCTTATTTAATGCAAGACTCAAGGGAATTATTTTTGTAATGCCATATTTTAAATTTAGAAGAGGCACAAAATTTGAGTTTTTGTATGAGCTTGTTTTGTGTGGGTGTGTACACTTGTGTGTGCATCTATGTGCTTGTATGTATTGAAGTCAGAAGTCCGCATTTGTTGTCATGTATGTATGTATGTATGTATGTATGTATGCATGTATGTATGTGTGTATGAAAATGCTGATAGTTAAAACATTTCAAGGAAGGAACTTGGAAACCTATACCAAAATCTGCAAAATTTAGCTCATGAAGTCCATTTCTTGAGATTTTGGAAAACAATATTTTAGGAGTGTGAAATGATCTAACCTCCAGATATAGTACATAATACCATGTATCTGAGAGACAGAGAGAGACAGAGAGAGAGAGAGAGAGAGAGAGAGAGAGAGAGAGAGAGAGAGAGGAGAGAACAAGAGAGAGTCCATAACAGTAAGACAACATAATAATAATAAAAAAAACCAAACCAGAAATGAATAATAAACCAACGATTGAGAAAAATCTGAATCATGAACTGCCATGAAACCACTAGCTTTTGAATGAATGGGGACAGAAGCAGTACAGCTTAGTCAGCAGAGTGCTCACCTGGAGTGTACGCTGCTCTGCGTCCCATCCCCAGCACCACACAGCACCGGGTATGGTGGTGGCGCACAACCCTAATTCCAGCAATTGGGCAGCAGAGGCGGGGATTTCAGAAGCTGGAGGTCACCTCCCGCTACACAGCAGGTTTAGGCAGCCTGGATTACATGAGACCCCATGTCAAAATTAAAGAAAACACAAAATAAGCAAGACTAGTGGGGAGTTAATTTACAGCATAGAAACTATAGTTCCTAACATACTATATTATGTTGAGAGATTAGAGCCCAAGGGTTTTCATCTCTCTCTCTCCCTCTCTCTCTCCCTCTCTCTCTCCCTCTCTCTCTCTCTCTCTCTCACACACACACACACACACACACACACACACACACACACACACACACGGCACCAATCATACAGGTGGTTACAGAAGGTGACTGATATGTAAAGCTTTGCTGTGCTAGTCATTTCATGAGAACAGGAGAGACACACAGAGAGACTGAGAGATTTATGGTTTATGAAAGAATTCTCTTCTCGGGGAAGCTGCAAGCTAAATATTTGAAGTAGACGAGTTACTTCTTGATCAGCATCAAGTAAGGGTCGGTGAAAAGAGCGAGGCAAGATAAAACGTCCTCCACTAAAATTTAACAGTGGGTGTCTTCGACTAGTAAAGATTATGGGGATCTTTGCTTTCCTGCACGTTCAAACCTTGCTGACTTCTGTGGTCATAAGCAGGAGTTTGTTACACACAAATCTGGTTGTATTCAAAACCAGATCCTATGCATAGTTTCTGCATCCTAGGCAACTGTGTTTATCTGGGGCACTGAAGGCCGGGGCAATACCCCACAACTTTGTGTAAGCCAGGCCTAACGCTGGCGGTAGTTGCTTGATTTTGTGTGAGACAGATGGTTCAGTGGGCTAGTGTACATCATTAGCGTTAGGCAGATAGACACAGAGAAAAACCTCTCCATCACTCTTTATCAGTTCACATGGCTGAGTTTTTAAAAAGTATTTCAGAATTAAGAAAAAAAAACAATAAATTCAAATTAATTCCTAATTTGGAAATTTGAAGTCTGAAATTTAAAAAAATATTTTTTTTATTTTGTGTGTGTATGTGTGTGTGCGTGTGTGTGTGTGTGTGTGTGTGTGTGTGTGTGTGTGTGTGTGTGCCTGAATGCATATATGTGCATCACATGCATGCCAGGTACTCAAGGAGGCCCAAAGAGGGTGTTAGATTCCCTAGGACTTGAGTTATAGAGGGTTGTGAGCTGCTTGATACAGGTGCTGGGAAGAGAACCCAGGTCCTCTGCAAGACCAGCAAGTGCCCTTAACGGCTGAGTCATCTCTCTAGCGCCATACAGCAGGAACGTTCTGAGCACTGATGCAGATCCAGTGGGAAATTCCATCCTGAGCTTATCTGACAGCGATAAAGGTGTTGCATAAAACTGACATCAGGCCATGTGAGCAAGGTGAATGTGAAAAGTGAATGAATTTCATGTTTTAACTTTGTTCTCTACATGAACACCCCCATTATGTACACATAAATATTCCCAAACCCCGAAACTGCCTGCCCCTGGAGCTCTCTGGCCTCAAACATTCTGGATGGGGAATATTATGAACTATTTTGCATTCTGGTGTTGGAATGTAACAAAGGGCTTTTTGCAGGCCATGTAAGCACCATACCACCGAACTACATACACAGCCCCGTGTGCACCACTTTGAAAGCCAAATGGCCACCAGCAGCGCAGCCATAACTTTGTGCATAACTTAACTTTGCTCTGTGTACCACTTAGCCTTCAAGGTCCAGCCTTAGGTCCTGATGGTCACCTAAACACTCAGTCCCTTGACCACCAGTGTTACTAATTTTGAAAGTCCTCACATTAGTAATGGCCTTTGTTGCTCTGTGGTGTGAGGTGTTATTTTGTAGTGGAATGCTTTTTGTTTGGTTGGTTTTGGGTTTTTTTGTTGTTATTGTTGTGTTTTGTTTTGTATTGCTTCTGGGAACAATTCTAAGCTAAGTACTCAGGAGAGTCAAGTGGACTGCCTGCTTGCCATTAGGCGAAGACTAGTCCCAGTTCAAAGGATGTTTTGTTAGTATTTTTGTTACTATAACAAATACACAAGCTAATCAACTTATAAAGTAAAAAGGATTATTTGGACTCACAGTTTTGGAGGTTCTGGATCATGATTGACTGGCCTTTGAAGAGGGATCAGATCACTGCAGGAGCATGTGATGATATAACACTGTTCAACCCATCACCAGCAAGCAAAAGGGACTGAGGATGGGGATCCTGTGATCTACTTCAAGGACAAAACCAATGGCCTAAAGACCTCCCACTGGGCCTCACCTGTTAAAGTTTCCAAAACCAATAATCTGGGGACCAACTCTGGAACACATGGGGCATTGTGGGGGAGAGGAACTTGATGCTGGAGCTGGAGGCAGACTTAAGCAGTTTCAACAAGGAGCATCAGCAGAGCTATCGGCTGCAGCATGGCCCTGAGTTAGATGTGTCTGAGTTGGCAGTTTATCAGTCCAGACAGGGATGTGAATATCCAGCTGTGTGGCTGTTAAAAACAAAACAAAACACCTTTCACCTCCGTTTCCTCACACTCAATTTGGAGATGTTGCTCTGCTGGCCAGAGGATTGATGTGGAACTGCAATCACTATGACATCACCCCTGGGATAACATGGCTATCCATAGATGCTCATTCTGCTTTAAAAAGATCAACTTTCTTTTTAACTATGTGTGGGGTGTACACAGAGTGCAGGTGCCAGTGGAGACCAGAAGCATGGTGTCCTGGAGCTAGAGTTACAGGTGTGGGTGCTGGGATCCGAACATGTGACCTCTGAAAAAGCAGTACACACTCTTAACTGAACATATCTCTAGGAGATATTTATTCTTAGGGAAAAGGATGATATGTTTTCTCTTCTTTAATGAAAGGAATTCTAAAAATATAGAAAATCCACACAGAGAAAAACAAGAAATTAAAAGTTTCCCATATTGTTATCTTCAGATATAAAGTTACCAGCTATAATGATTGTTTTTAAAATAATTATCTGACATTGAATTTGCTTCTTTATCCCATCTCTGCTCTGTTTTCTCTGTATGTATTTATATATATTTCAATTTCTACATGAAATGTTATGTTTAATAGCTTCAGAAAACATCATATCTTGTATTGTGCCTTTATAAAGTATTTTAATATATTCAATTATTTATGGACATGCTTCAAAATGTCCCAGTATTATTCAGAAAACAACTAAGCCAGTAAGGGCATATTTGGCAGTTTGGAGAATCAAATGTCTTTCAAATGAATTCACAAGGAAATAAAAATGTGGAAAAAAGGTGAATTCCTATCCTGACTACTCATATAGTAAAATTAGGAAATGTCAAGATATTGTGTCTAGAGCTTTTAAAGGGCTAAAAATAGCATTAAGAATATTTAGACACCCATGTTCTCCTTTGAGGAGGAATTTGATTACTCAATTTTATAAAATGGGACATTAAATTATTTTCTCTCATGTCTTACTTCATGTGTATTTATATAAGAAGATATAGAAC
Organism: Peromyscus leucopus; assembly: GCF_004664715.2. Lineage (NCBI taxonomy): Eukaryota > Metazoa > Chordata > Mammalia > Rodentia > Cricetidae > Peromyscus > Peromyscus leucopus. Next base: position 67,419,659 of record NC_051084.1, read on the forward strand.
TTTGGAGCTAGGACCTTGAATATTTCTGCAGATTTAGCCAAGGCCCTACCAAGGCAAAAGTGAGTCTCCAGCTATTTGTAAATTGCATTAAGATCCTAGAACAGGAGTGCTCCTGCCAGAAAGAGAGGGAGAAAAGGGGGAGGGAGGGAGGAGGAGGGAGAGGGAGAGCAGTCCAGAGCGTAAGGAAACTGCTCCTCAGAGGTGCTGGCTACGGAGGGAGAGGCCGGCACATGACCTGCATGTGACCTGCCGAGGCGCTGGTTGAAGCACAGCTGGTAGTTGCCGCCATTCTCCAAAGCCAAGAGCCAGGCTGGTGAACTCTAGCTCTACCTCTCTGCTATCTCCGCAGCCTCATGTAACCTCAGAGAAGTGTTCCTCAGCAGGGCTCTGCCTAACTGTCCCTCCCTCGTCGAGTTCTAGTGAACTCTGCCAGACTGTATACAAAGTGATCCGAAGAGGGTCTGAGATACACAGGATGAGCACTGAATAAAGGCTAACCACCACCACCACCACCACCACCACCACCACCACCACCACCACCACCACCACCATCACTTAGCAGTTAGTACTGTTTTTATGACCTCTTAAGTCTCTGACCTCCAGGCCCTGCTTTGGACATCCTGGATGGAAAGTCTGCAGGTAGAAGCTTCTAGGCCATCTTTGTGTGTGGCAAGGAAAAGAGCCGGATCAAAGCTGGCTACATTCATGCCACTATCATCGTTTCCAACCACATAAGTGAAACCATATAGAGATTTAACATTAAAATTAGAACAGTAGAGTTTAAATTAAAGCCAGTTGTGGTGGTGCATGTTGGTATAATACGCCAAACAGGCAGAGGCAGGAGGATCTTGAGTTCAAGGCCAGCCTGGGCTACACTTTGGAGGTGAAGGAATGACTCAACAGTTAGGAATGGGTACCGCTCTTGTGGAGGACCTGGATTTGGTTCCCAGCACCCATGTTGGGCAGCTTGCAAACACCTGCGACTCCAACTCCAGAGAATACGATGCCTGCGGCCTTTGAACTCACATGTGCAAAACAACACACAGATGCCCTTATACCCATAGCTTAAAAAATAGAAATCATATAGGTGGTGGTGGCACACGCCTTTAATCTCAGCACTTCAGAGGCAAAGGCAGTCTGATCTCTGTGAGTTCAAGGCCAATCTGGTCTACAAAGAGAGTTCCAGGACAGCCACAGCTGTTACACAGAGAAACCCTGTCCTGAAAATTGTAAAAAAACAAATAAGCAATTTGACACCGTTTATACCTATTGTGGAATGCTTGGGCCGAGTCTCTAAGTGAAGGCTACGATGCTTTATGTATTTAGGAGTGGGGCTTTGGAGAAATATCTAGGTTTAGATGAGGCCATGAGGTTGGGACATCGACAATGGCATAATGCCATTAATATTCTTAGACAAAGAAGAAACCAAACTGAGCTAGGTCTCTCTCCCCACCCCCCCATCCCTCTCCACAGAGAGAAGGCCTCATCATTGGACTTCCCAGCCTACTTGAGAAATACATGCCTGTCATTCACACCAGCTAGTCTAGGGCACTTTGTTACAGAGCACAAGCTGACTAAGACAGCGCTTACACTCACGGGTGGGTCACCAGTGAGTTACATGCAGGTTACCATGGTCCGGTTGCCCTCGGAAGGGCTTCGTTTGCATGTTCAGCTCTTCAGGTGACACGTGGTTCCTTCATACCAATTCTCACCAGAGCCTCACTGGGTCTCTACCCAGTTGTCTGGAGACTCAGCCCCATTTTTTCCATATATCAGGATCAAAACTGGGTAGAATTTCCAGATAGAGAAAGGATAGTAGCTCCAACACTAATTTCATGCAGAAAAAAAAATAAGTTAATATTATATATAACAGCAAGATACGGTATAGAACATAAAAGCATGATAGAAATGTCAAAATTGGTGAAATCAGCTAGTTAGATTTTGGTTCATAAACCTAGGAATGTATATTTGGGTCATGTAAAAACTGTACACTTTGTGTGGGGACAGACTTTTTTTCTGATGTCACTACTATTAGAACAGATTTTATTTTTTAAGTGTGTCTTCAAAAACGTAGCTTAGACTAGGGGGGTGCTGGGCAGGCCTCTCCTGTTTGGTTTGCTCCCTTCTGTCTGAGACAGACATTCCAAGGAGACGTTAGACATGGGTTTGTGACTGATAAAGGAACATTTGACTGCTGGACCCAGAGGCTTAGGCCTAAATAAGGAAATGAAATCAGAATGCTGACTGTGGAAACAGGTGCCTGGTGCTGTCCACACTGAGGTCTGCTGTTCAGCTAATAAGCACTCCTGAGAAACGGTAATGCTGTGTTAACAAAATCTCCATGCTTCTATGTGGGCATAGTTTATACATCTTGTGCTTGTTTTAATATTGGGAAAATAGTTTGTGTCCAACCTCACAAAAGAAGATTACTTTGGGGGAAACTGAGGCAGATTAACCATTGGCTGTCATTAAAAATGATTATCCTGCATTCCTTGTGCACAGCAATGGAATTCTATGTGACATTTACATAGGTACATGCATGGTGCACTGTCAGAATCCAGCCTCTGATTTTCCATATGATGTCATGCTCTTCTCAACCCTTAGGTCAATCCTCCACGTTCAGGTCGGCATGTTTTAGTTTCTGCAACGAGAGAGCTCATGATGCCTATCATTGGGTCTGGCCTATTTCACTTAACATAATGTCCTTCCACCCATTTTACAGCACACGATACATTGTCATCCTTCATAGTGACTGGGTAACACTCCATAGTGTGCCGTATATCACCATTGGCTTCACCATTCACCTGTTTGTGGGCACCGAGGCCAATTCCATATCACAGCCACCGAGAATAGTGTTGCAGTTAGCATGGCCATGAAAGTGTCGCTTCTGTGTTGACGTCATTTCTTCTGGCGATCTATCTAGGATTGGGACGTAGGGGTCAAATGACAGTTCCGTCTTTAGCTTTTAAGACCCGTCCCCTTGCTGCTCTTCCTAATGCCGCACTGACAGGTCCACCAGCAGTATGTAGAAGTTCCTTGTGTTCCCGCATCTTGGCCAGCGTTCTTTCAATGACAGCCATCATAACCGGGATGCGTTTGTACCTGACTGTCATTCTGATTTACATTTCCCCGATGTCTAAGGATACTGCGCCTTCCCCCACAGATTTGCTCCATGTTTTTAAAATAAGAGGCATCCATCCATATCTGCTGCCGATTTCTAAATTGGATTACATGATTTCCTGTTAATTTTTTGAGTTCTTTAATATTTTCTAGATATTAGCCCTGTCTCAGGAAGAGCTGTCAAATATTTTCTTCCATTCTGCAGGTTTTCTCTTCACTCAGCTGATATATTCATTTCAAAGCGTGGTTGCTTTTTAGTTTGATATGACTCTATTTGTCACCTTTCCACTTTTTCCCCCTGTACTTTTTTGGCCTTATCCAGAAAATCCATGTCAGTGCTGTTGGTTAAGGGGTGGATGTTGTGATTGTGGAAGAATCACGAGCTATGGTTACCTTTCTAGAGCTTTATTAGGAGAAGGGGGGAGGGAGAGAGAAAGAGGGAGAGGGAGAGGGAGAGGGAGAGGGAGAGGGAGAGGGAGAGGGAGAGGGAGAGAGAGAGAGAGAGAGAGAGAGAGAGAGAGAGAGAGAGAGAGAGAGAGAGAGAAACTGCACAGAGTAAAGAAAATACGGAAGGAGAGTGTGGAAAGAGAGCACAGAGAGGGCACGCCCGCTTTTTAGGCTGGGATGCTGTCACAGGCTAGTGACATAATTAACGACATAATCCTTACAGGTGCTTTGCATTATTTCCCTATGTTCTCTTCTAATAGTTCTAGACTTTCGGGTTTACACGTAGGTTATTGATTCATCTTGACCTGATGGTCATACAGGGTGAGATGGGTCATTTCCAATGGCTGGACTTGGACACCGACTGTTCCCAGAATGGAGGTAGGCCATCCAGGGTATGTTCCGAGCAAATTTGTTAAAAATCAGTGGACTGTAACAACACTGCAACATGGATGTGGTGGGGGACACATGAGGTTCCACCCCAGCTGAGGAGCTATTGGCAACTGAGGGTGCTGGGGAGATGAGAGCCATGTTCTTTAGGGCTGTGGCAGGTTACTCTTGTTCATGAAGGTGACAGCAGTTGGACTTGATGGATATCTTAGTTTGCTTTTAGTTACTGTGATAAAACACTGACAAAAGGCAACTTGGGAAGGAAAAAGTTCATTTAGCTTACACATCCTGATCACAGCTCATCATGAAGGAAATCCAGAGCAGGAGCTCAAGACAGCCGGAAACAGGAACCGGAAGCTGGTAGCAGAGACCATGGAAGAAGGCTGCTTAGTGGTTTGTTCTTCATAGCATATATATAACCCAGGAGCACCTACCTAGGCATGGTACTACTCATAGTTGTTTAGGCCCTTCCACATTAATCATTAATCAAGAACATGCCTATAGGCTTGCCTGTAGACCTATTTGATAGAGGCAATTCTTCAATTAATACCGCCATCCCCCTGTAGCTAGAGTTTTCCTGCCTTACCCACAGTCAGGACAAATCTCTGTCACCCACCAGTCCCATAGCCGCTCAGACCCAACCAAGTAAACACAGAGACTTATATTGCTTACAAACTGTATGGCCATGGCAGGTTTCTTGCCAACTGTTCTTATAGCTTAAATTAATCCATTTCCACAAATCTATACCCTGCCAAGCGGCTCATGGCTTACCAGCATCTTCACATGCTGCTTGTCCTGGCGGCAGCTTGTAGTGACTCCTTCTGCCTTCCTGTTCTTTCTTTTCTCCTCTCTGTTAGTCCCGCCTATACTTCCTGCCTAGCCACTGGCCAATCAGTGTTTTATTTATTGACCAATCAGAGCAACACATTTGCCATACAGAACATCCCACAGCACCCCCCAGATAATGGTAGGGTAGCATGTGTCAAACTGACAAATAACAATAACAAAAATAGCTAGCCAGCAAGTGGGCTATAAAAAACCCAACATAAGAGACAAGAGGATGGGAGAAGAGCACTGTAGGAGAGGTTGGGAGGGGATATGATCAAGACACATTGTATACAGCTATTAAATCATTATAGAGCAAATAAAATATATTTTAAGTATCAGTTGGCTGTAGACATGGGTTTATTTCTTAGATCTCTGGGGTGTGTGTGTGTGTGTGTGTGTGTGTGTGTGTGTGTGTGTGTGCTTGCTTGCTTTATGTGAATTCTATACTTCTTATCATGAAAGCAAGTATCATCACACCTCTAGCTTTTAACTTTTTTGGCTCAAGATTACTTTGAGCATTTGGGACTTCATCTTTATGTATGCTATACACTGGATAGCATATTCATTCTAGGAACAGTGGATGTCCAAATCCAGCCATTGGAAATGATAGGCTGGTCTATCAATAATGTTTTTTTTGTTTGTTTGTTTGTTTGTTTTTTTGGTTTTTTGGTTTTTCGAGACAGGGTTTCTCTGTGTAGTTTTGGTGCCTGTCCTGGATCTCACTCTGTAGACCAGGCCGGCCTCAAACTCACAGAGATCCACCTGGCTCTGCCTCCCGAGTGCTGGGATTAAAGGTGTGTGCCACCACCGCCCGGCCAATAATGTTTTTCTTTCTTGTGTTTCTTTTGTGGGGCTTGTACTTCAACACACTTTCACCTCTGGAGGGAGGACTCCCTGTGTAGCACCCTTTGTCTGGCTAGTACGGTGGCCATGAATTCTTCCTGCTTTGATTACATGGGCAGGAATTTATTTTTCTTTAGTTTCTGTGTTCAGTACTCCTTGCTGGCAGTTAATTGTGTCTCAGGGTTTGGAATACACCATCCCATTCTCATCTGGCTTCTTGGGATCTACTGAAAATCCGTTGTTACTCTAATGGCCATGTTACCCATCAGCATACATCAGCACAGAATGGCTCGGTTCTCCTGTGGATTTGGGAATCTTCTCACCATATTTACTTTTTATTTTTTTAAAATATGTTCTATGAGTATTTCATACATATACACAATGGATTTTGATCACATCTAACCTCACTCCCCAACTCCACCCAGATTGTATCCCACATCCCTTCTCAACTTCATGTCCTCTTGGTTTTTATCACCAACGGAGTCCAATTAGTGCTTCTCCTGGAAACCGGGTTGTCCCTGGATGTGAACAACCTACCAGAGGCCACAGCCTTGTCAACTTCTATAGCTGTTCAGCTAGGGGTGGGTGTTCAATCAGCCCTCCCCCGACAGAGAGCTTTTAAACTTCCTGGGCACCTTCTGTGGAGATCACTGTTGGACATGATCCTTAAAACAGACTTTGAGAAGACTCTACAGCAGTCGATTCCAAACATTTCCAGGTGCTGGAGTGTTATTTGCTGTGCTTTTACCACACAGTCATTAAATTCACTGGCCATGAAACTTTAAAGGACATCATTTTTTCTTTCCATCTTGCAAAAGCCGCATACATCAAATAGAACATGCGCTTGTGTTTATTAGCTTTGGGGTGGAAGTCCTCGGTCTATTAAGTTGCCTCTCTAACATCTTCTGAGTGTGAAAACCACGGAATGTATTTTCTCAAGGTGCCGAGACCTCACCAGGGCTTGTGTGTTTGTGTGACACGCAGACTATAACAATCCTTTCTGGTCACGTGACTTGGGTCTTATCAACCTGTCGGGCAAGGATGCCAGCATCTTTCCCGCGGTTAGAGCCAGTGTTTGCCTGTTATTTCTCTGCATACAGTTTCTATGCCATTAGCCTTTTCTTTTTTGCCTTTGAGTGTTCCAGAATCATAGATTTTTTTTTTTCATTTTATTTAGTGGGATTTCTAAAGTCATTAGTGTATTGTTGCTTCCTGTATGTCTGTATGCCACTGGATATTTTTTTAAATCTATCTTCCAGTCAGATATCCTTTGAATGATTCAATTTGTTTTTAGGGATTTTAGTGTATTTTTTTTTAATCAGACTTATTGAGACCTTCATTTCCAAGACTGATGCTTGGTCCTTTTACAAAAATCTTCTCTTTGCTGAGCTTTTGATTAAAACACTTTTCATTGATTTCTTTAAAATAATCACTATTTCTTTTTAATTTTATTTTTTATTTTTAATTGTATGTGTGCATGCATATGTGTAAGTTTGTGTGTGTGTGTGTTTGTGGAGAGATGTGCAACATAATGTAATTGCCCACAGAGGCCAAAAGAGGGCGTCAGATCCCTTGGAGCTGGAGTTAAAAGCAGTTGTGAGCTTCTCAACATGGGTGCTGGAAACAGAACTCACGTCATCTGCAAGAGCAGTACTTGCTCTTAATGGCTGATCCATCTCTCCAGCTCTTCCTTTAGGATTCCATCCATGTTTACTTCTTTTTTATTATCATTAATTAAATTCATTCATCTATTTTATATACCAATCACAGTTTCCCCTCCATCCTCTTCTCCCATCCTTCCCCCACCTCCCCTTTGCTCCTCCCTCTGCTCCACAATCCACTCTTTGTTTCTGATCAGAAAGGGGTAGGCCTCCCATGGGTGTCAACAAAGCATGGCATATCAAGTTGAAGTAGGAATAAGGTCCTCCCCTTTGTATTAAGGCTGGGCAAGGAAGGCATCCCAGTATGAAGAATAGGTTTCTGGAAGTCAGCCAAAGCATTAGGCTGGCCCTGCCCACTGGGATTCCCACAAGTACATCAAGCTGCACAACTGTCGCACATACATGGAGGGCCTAGGTCAGTCCCATGCAGGCTCCCTAGTTGTCGGTCCAGAGTCTGAGTTCCTACAAGCCCAGGTTACTTGTTTCTGTGGGTTCCCTTGTGATGATCTTGACGTCCCCTGGCTAGTACAATCCTTCCTCCCAATCTTCAACAGGATTCCCCAAGCTCGACCCAGTGCTTGGTTGTAGATCTCTGTATCAGCCTCCATCAGTCACTAGATGAAGGCTCTCTGATGACAATTGGGGTAGTTACCAATCTGAGTTACAGGAGATGGCCAGTTCAGGCTACCTATCCACTATTGCTAGGAGTCTTAGCTGAGGTCATCCTTAGAGATTTGTGGGAGTTTCCCTTGTACCATGTTTATATCTGACCCCCAAACCCCCCCTCACCTCCCCACCCCCGCATCAAGACATCTCTTTCATTACTCTCTCCCTCCATCCCACCCAACCCAAATCCCTCATGTTTTCATCCCTGCTGGCCTCCAGTCTATGCATGAGATCTTTTCTATTTCCCCTTCCTAGGGAAATTCATGCATCCCAGTCCCTCTTTGGGCCCTCCTTGTTACTTAGCCTCTCTGGGGCTGTGGATGGCAGCATAGTTATCCAGTACATACCATGTTTGTCTTTTTTTGGTCTGGGTTACCTCATTCAGGATGATTTTTTTCTAGTTCCATTCATTTGCTTCACATTTCATGCTGTCATTTTTTTTTTAACCACTGAGTAGTATTCCATTGTGTGTATGTGCCACATTTTCTTTATCCATTCTTCAGTTGATGGGCATCTAGGTTGTTTCCAGATTCTGGCTATTACAAATAATGCTGCTACGAACATAGTTGTGCAATTGTCCTTGTGGTATGATTGAGCATTCCTTGGGTGTATGCCCAAGAGTGGTATAGCTGGGTCTTGAGGTAGATTGATTCCCAATTTTCTGAGAAAACTCCATATTGATTTCCAAAGTAGCTGTACAGGTTTGCACTCCCACCAACAGTGAAGGACTGTTCCTCTTGCTCCACATCCTCTGCAGCAAAAGCTGTTTTCAGTGTTTTTGATCTTAGCCATTTTGACTGGTGTAAGATGGAATGTCAGAGAGTCGTTTTGATTTTCATTTCCCTGATGACTAAGGATGTTGAACAATTCTTTAAGTGCCTCTTGTCCCTCTGAGATTCTTCTGTTGAGAATTCTCTGTTTAGATCTTAATTGGATTATTTTTTACTTCTTTAGGATCTGTGGCTAAACAGTTACTATGTTCTTTTGGAGGTGTCATTTCCCTAACTTCATTTCCCACCTTTTTTGAGTTCGTACATTGTGAGGTTAGCCTGTGTGGATCTGGATTTCCCAAGTTTATGACGGGGGCTTTTATTAAGTAGATTTCACTTGAAAAGGTGTCTTAAGGTGTCAGTTTGTCATGCAATGTTGGCCCTGTAGTTTAATTTCCCAGTAATTTCTTTGGCTGTGGCTAATGAATCTGGGCACACAATATGTCATGGAGTTTCTTAGGTGTAGTATGTCACCAGGAGCAAGATAACAACCAGAGCAAAAGTGTTGATCAAGTCTCCTCAGCAGGCTTCCGTGGGTGGGAAAGGACTAGGAACTCAAGTTTTGCCTCCTCACTCAGTTGGTTTCAGGCATCTGAGTATAGCACTAGGGGAGTGGCTGGATGCTAGAATGCCTCTTTACGTCCCGGTGATGGCCAACACAAGGCTTACCATGTCCTTGCCATCAAATGGGTACCACTCTGATATCCTGGTTCTGGAAGGTGACACTTTCCCTTTCCCTTTGTGTCACGTAAGCCATTCCTTACAGTGCAGGAAACCCAGCATGCTCAGGCTAGTTACTCTTCAGGATCAAGGTAGATTCCTAAGGCAGCTATCAAGTCAGTCAAGTAGAGTCCTGCCAGCCACAGGACTAGGGGTCTCCGACCTACAGAGCAGTCTAATCTCACCAGATAGCTCATTTCTCAATGGTTCCTAACTACAGCATCCTGGGTGTTCTTAGGGAAGTGATATGGGGTCCTTTTTGTCAAAGCGGAGCTGCTGTGCATATTTCATGTATCCAAGTGTTCAGTCAGCCTCTGACGACTGTCAATCCTTCAAGCAGCCAGGATTCCAGTGTCCGTGCTGATAGAGCTTGCAGAGACTATTGCCTGTGTGTGTGTGTGTGTGTGTGTGTGTGTGTGTGTGTGTGTGTGTGTATTTGCATGTGTGCACATATTGAGAGCCGCTGGTAGCAAAAGTCCACGGAGTATACAGCAGAGACAACTAGTGTTCAGAAGGTCAATCTATCAGAACTGAGGGTTCTGTTAGAGGAAACCATGATGCAAGGCGTTATGGAATTACTGCCTTTTGAATGAACTGGCTGTCTCTTGTTGTAAACTTCTTGTGCAGTAACAGCTATGATTCTCCCCATTTACCATGCATCTCCATGTTATGCGTACACATAATCTCACGATTGCATCTCAATCTTGGGCACAACTTTCCCTCTACATTTAGGGTAGCTGTGTTTATTTTTCATTAACATATACCTGTCCAGGGCCATTCTCTGTGCAAAAGTATTTCAGCAAAGATCACTTTTTCCAAGGACAAAACTGCATATAGATAAACATTAGCTCATCTCATTTACAGATAAGAGAAAAGAACCGCTAGCAATGAAATCCTCAACTCCTTACCTTCACCCCGGGTTATTTACAAAAGACCCTAATTTAAGAGATTTACTGCTCACATTACTGGGATGATGCCACTTGCTAGTTACTGAGTTAAGGTGGTTACTTCCCACTGACCCAAGGAGATTGCTTCCAGGCCAGGCAGGTGATAGGTGCCAAGCTTCTTTCTTGTGCAAATTAAGTTTCAATTCCTCCTCAGCCAGGTGCTATTCCCAGATTCCCTAATTGATCTTAGCCTTTATTTGACCCTACCAGAGAACTCCCCTTTAGTCACTCCCCTTTTGGGTTGTAATTGGAAGCTGACATTTATTGCTTTATGTGTGGGTCCTTATCATCTCTCTCTGCACCCTGAACATTTTAAGCCTGGCATGGCTTTGCCAAAGAATTACTGCTTGGATGTATATACTGGTTCCCTCACAGCACTGGGAAAATGGATGGAGAAGAACCAAGATGAGGACGGAGATGGAAAGAACTAGACAGACATGAGAGGAGGGACTGAGAGGAGCTAAGAATGAGAACAGAAAAGAAGCTGTGTAGATAAAAGTGACTGAGAAGAATAAAGTGAATGGACTAAAGAACTCAGTGTACTTAGATTCATTTGAGATCCCTCAGATTGGAATCCTCAGTTGGTTGTTAGACTCTTCCATGGACCCTGGGAGTAAACAATATAGGCTGGACCTATTATTGTTTATGTTTTGCACATATGTACATACGCATATAGAAGGCAGAGGTCCATACCAGATTTGTTCCTCAATTATTCTCCACCTTATTTTTTGAGCAGGATCTCTCATTGAACCAAGAGGTCACTGATTGCCTAGACTGTCTGGCTGGTGAGCCCTGGAGACCTCCTGCCTCTGCCTCCCCAACACCACAATACCTGGCTTTTACTTAAGTGGGTCCTGGGAATTGACTTCAGAGTGCCAAGCTTGTATGACAAACTCTTCACTAACTGAGCCCTCTCCAGCCCTCTGTCACCATTGACCCCGTGAAGAGAAGACTCTCTGTCCCCAGCTCTGGATTGTGCAGGGGTGTGGGGAGCACAGAGAGCCCAACTTGTGGCTTGTTTTCATCCTGACTCAAGGTCAGAGAGTCCTAGCTTGTTTTCCCCTCTGCAAGGCTGCATAATAGGATGTTTCGGCCAAAGGCCTGGTTACCAGGTGCCTTATACTTCGAGGCCTAATTACAGGATGCTTTGCCATAAGGCATGGTCACCAGATGTCTTGAGTACTAAGGAGATGTTTATACTTAACTGTACTTTGAACCGTGATGTCCTTCAAAGGGGAAGCTCTTTTTGCCCCCCTTACTTTGGGTATATAAAGGCTGTGAGTAATAGACTCCAGGGTCTGAGGTATTGACCCAAAGCTCTGCTGAAGCTACCCTGTGTCTCTTTTTCTTCATCTACATTTATATTCCATAGCTATCATTCCCCAATTCCACGTTCCCCGCTTCAGAACCATTCAGCAGGTCGAGCGGGACTCGACATTAGATCAAATACGGTAGATGCTAGAGTAATTTCTCTCTGTGTGTTGTTGTCTTGGACCTCTGAAGTTTACAAAGTGCCAGCTGATCTGTCTGGGATTTCCTGTGTCCTCTCGAGGCACTCATTCATAATGCAGCTGGACACTGTCACTTTGGTTCTTCTTGGTGGGAGGAGGAGGAGATGAGCACCCAGCATCTCCATTCCACCACCTTGGGTCTATCCATCGCTTCTGTCCCCTCTTACTCTCCTGAGGGTTGACTGGAACTGACTTTTCCTGTCTTTGCTCCAGACTTGTTACTCAGTAGCCGTCCACACCACTGAATCTAGTCAGGGGGCAGAGTTCTGCATCTGGAGTGTGGGGTGAGGTTACCTGGCCCCACTTCCACCCTGAGATGGGTTGCCTTATAGTTCCTTCTGGAAGTTTTCTCATGGGGTACAGCTGTCCACTGTACAAGGAAACCCAGTACTGAGTACATCAGTATATTCGAATCCACGTTGATGTTCAAGTGACCAACGCTTCCCTGTCACTCATGACACTATTCCTGCTCTCTACACTGGATAAGGACGTGATGTTGTGACCACATTGTGTCTTTCTGAACCCTATATGATAGTTATCTCATGACTCTACGCACGCGCGCGTGTGTGTTTGTGTGTGTGTGATTTTTTTCCTCATAAACTTGACTGCTAGTTTTCTCTGCTTGGATCCTCAGCAGCAAACACTCTCTAGTTTATTATTTTCTTCAATAACATGTGTCTCGTGTTCCAGATGAGGACATGCAGAGTGCTGGGAGGTCATGGCTTCCAATTATCTGCTAGGGTTTTGTTTGGTTTTGTTTTCTAGCTGCTGTGTCATGAGCTTGGCTCACATTGAGTCTGACTTCAATAAAACCCCTGGATCTTTCCACAGGACTCCTGCCAAGCCATGGCTCCTCCTTCAATACTTGTGGGACTGATAGTTTCAAAAATAACACTCACATTTTCTTATGTTATAAAAGCAATGCACAATAACTGTAGGATTTCAAAGATGCAGTCAAGTAAACATATCCTTTTACTTTAAAAATATTTTCATTAATCTTTGAAAATTTCACACAATGTATTTTGATATTCACCTCCTCCCCAAATTCCTCCCAGGCCCACCCCCACCTTCCCATCTACCCAACTTCATGCTCTTTCTCTCTCTTTTTGAAAAAAACCAAAACCCCACCAAGTCCAATTTGTATTGGCCAACTATTCTTGGGTGTGGGGCCCACCCCAGGGATGACAGAATTCAAGACTGACTTTCCAACTTGGTTTTCTGTAGACATTGTAGGCATTGCAAGGGCAAGCAAGGCTCCAATTCCAACAGAGCCCAGGCCAGTGTGACAAAGGATTAACGTGAAGGGAGGGAGGGGGCGGGAACAACAGAGCAGGAGATCTGTTCATCATCTAAAGATGCCCAGTCATTTTACAGCTCCTGGTTATTTAATAACTCTAATCGAGACCTCCCCATCAAAAGGGAATGTCCTACCCATGGAAGACTCACCACTAGTTTATGGTGGCCAAAGGACTCACACTTGGAACTTGGTGGGTCCTCTTGGTGACTGTCCTTCTTGCCTTCTTCTTCTCTCTGTCTCTCAGAAAAATGTGTCCAGTGTGTCTGAATTACATCACACCTAGTTGTGAGTTCTGATCCACCGCACTAGAGTCTTTGCCTGGCTAACTTTGCCTCCTGGTCCCCTTTTGTCCCTCTTCTTCACTCAACCCTCGTCCTTCCTGTCTTGCTTAGAGCATCCTCCTTCCCAGCCCAGAAGAAGCTGTGCTGGCTGAGACCTCTGCCTGAACCCCACTCCTTTTCCAAGTCATCCCTCCGGACCCAGCACTCGCAGCAAGACCTCATCCAAAAATGCCCTCCCTCCGCCATGCTCCCTGCTCAGCTTTTGTAGTCAGAATGACTCATGATGAAATCCATCTTTGCACGTTACCAGTTACGTAACCCCGTGGAAAATCGCTTTGACCTCTGTGACATTTATTTTCCACAGCGATCATACTGAAAACCATAGTGCTTCCTTGGAAATAGATTAGATTTAAAAAAAAAATGATATAAAGTATCTTAGGAATCTGAAGCTGTGTGATGATGGTATCATCGGCCCGTGCTTATAATTGTTCCCTACAATGGGATAAGGATAGAAGTCAGGTAAATATGCTTGTTGAATGTGGAAAAATAAAAGAGCAAATAACTGAACAAGTGAAAAGGGATAAATAGATAGGACAAAGGACTCGAACACTCACTAGTGTAGAGATGCAGAGAAACCGTCCTACCTGAGACAGGAAGGGGAGTGCCACCCTGCGTAACTTTCCTTTCCCCGGCTTATTCCAGAGCACTGTTGGCATCAAAATGAGACCCTCCTCCGAGCGGTATTGGTTTTAGTAATTAATTATTAAAAAGCTTGTGTACTCCAATTTTTCAAATATGTGAGAAACAGAATTCTCAACTCAGCCTTCTTGGAAATGTTCTCTCTCTTGGAAAATTCCCCTCAGGGTTTCCAGCAGCTGACCTGTCCCTGGACAATTAGAATACAAGCATCCAGGGCCAGCCTTTGGGAAAGTGCTTACCTGGCCCTTCCTACACAACGAAGTTCTGCCAAGCTCTCCTGCCAGCAAATGCCACAGGGTCCTCAAGGGTGCTATGGGAACCAGTGTGTATCTTTGAGCAAATGGACTAAAACATGTCCCTGGACAGAACTGAAAATGTCTCTTACTGGGCTGGTGAGGTGGCTCAGTGGGCAGAGCACTTGCCTTGCAAGCTTGGTGGCTCCTGGTCAATATCTGGAACTCACAGGAAGATGCAAGAAGAAAACTGGCTCCCCAGAGGTAGCTCAGCTGATAAAGGTACCTGTCACCAAGCCTGTGACCTGAGTTTGAACCCAGGACCGACATGATGGAAGGAGAGAATCAGCTCCCACAAGCTGTCCTCTGACCTGTACACACACACCATGGTATGCCTCCCCTGATCCTGGCCAATTAAAATAATAAATGTAATTAAAAAATTCAACGTTAGCCAGGTGGTGGTGGTGCATGCATTTAGTCACAACACTCAGATGGTAGAGGCAGGTGGATATCTATGAGTTAGAGGCCAGTCTGGTCTACAGAGTGAGTTCCAGGACTGCCAGGGCCACAATGAAACCATCTTGAAAAACCAAAAAATAAATAAATAAATAAAAAATTAAAAATTAAAAAAAATTAAATGTCCTCTGTCCTCCACACATGCACCATAACATGCCCTAACACACAATAATAGTAGTTAGTAGTAGCAGTAATAATCAGACATTTTTAAAAATAAAAAAATCCATTTTTTATTACTTTGTTACTCTGTGCACCTTACTAGATGTATGAAAAGTTGGTTTGATCTTTTTAAAGCTTGCTGACCTCACCTGTGTTCAGGCAATAACTTCTCTCTCTGTACCTTCTAGTGATGGTTATATTGATTTTGGTGGTAAAGGACACTTGACTGAAAGTAACCTGAACAAGAAGGACATCCTTTGTCTCACACAGATGCTGTCTAGACACAGATGGTCCAGCAGCTTGCTGATGGTTCCATTCTGAGGAAGCAGCTCTATTGCTGAGGTCTTGGTCATATGATAGCTGCCATCAGATCCCGTCACCACAGGAAGTAAAAGGCTTTCCAAGTCTGTCTGTCTGTCGTTCTTTCTTTTTATGCTTAGGGAATAACAACTTCCCTAGGAGGGTGAGCATCCAGCTGATGTCCCCTCACACTCCTCCAGAGTGCACACTTGAAACGGAGCTAAAGGCAGTAGAGGGATTTCTAGGGTTTGTTCACACCAATTATGATTTGTCTTCCAAAAGAGAAGGGAAAGTCTCCCTTTCTTGTGCACCCTGCATCTGAACATGAGAGGCCAGATTCCGGGGAAAGGGATGGTTGTTGAGCCCATCTAATCATAGTTACTATCGTCTACTGGTTGTGGCTGTGCACCAACCAGTGTCCTAGCCTTTCCGAGTGTTAAACACCCATCTCTGTCCAATAAGCACTTGTTTTACCTCCAAATGGGAACATACACTCTTAGGGGGAGCAGAGAGTCTCATAAGAGTCAGGAAGTAAATAAAGCTTACAAGGCTTAGGAAGTAAACAAAAGCCACAGAGCTCAGAAAAGCTTGGAACCTCCCCAAATTCTCAAGGACCTACCCTAAGGTTGGATAATCAGTAACAAATGTTGGAGAAAGGAAACTCTCAGATAGGTCCAACTTCCTTCAGGTGTGAAGAGAACGCCAGGGATGACTAAATGCGCATGCTATTAGTCATTACGCCATAGGGGCAGAGTTTTTGGTGATATAAATGCCATCAAGTCATCCATGCTTCTGTAAGGAATACCTCATCTATATTCCTATAAGTAACTCCAATACCTCACTGGCTAACTAAGCTAGAAGGGGTTAGGTGGAGAAGTGGGGCAGTAAACACAAAATACAAAAGAATTAATAAAATGTTGTACACATTTAAAAACTAAGAACATAATGTTGGTTCTTTTGCATACCTTACTCAAATGCCACCAACTTTTTCACAGGTGACCTTCTTTGTTATAGAATTGAATTTAGGATAGAGCAGTGCTCTTACTTAGTATGTGCAGCATTTTGTATTCCGAGACTTTCATTATATTCCAGAGAGATAGCTGAGGGAATGAAGGAACTTACTGCTAAGCCTCTTGACTTGAGTTTGATCCCTGGGACCCACATGACAGAAAGAAAGAAATGACTCCCACAAGTTTTCCTCCAATCTTCACATGTAACCTGTGACATGTGTTTTAATACATACACACATGCACAAACGTGTATACAAGTTAAAACATGAAATAAATGTAATAAAAAAATTAGCAAAAAGATCTTTTGTTACTTTAAATGACAAAATATGGGATTAAGAGAACTCAATGTATATAGTTTCTGGGAGGAGTAATCCTCCCTAACTAGCTACCATTAACCAGGCTTCTACTATGTGATCCAGATTACACTATTAGTAGTTCATATGTATTATCCCATTTGGCCCTTAAGGAAACTCGGTGAGATAGTTACTATTGTTCCTTGCCTCATTATATGCATAGGAAATGAAGGCAGAGGATGCTTCATCACTTAGCTGGTAGGAGCCATAATCAAAGCCAGATAGAGGCTCATATATTGTATTATGTGATACCATTACTGTGATAAAATACTTGACATAAACAAGAAGGAATAAAGGGTTCATTTCAGGCTACAGTTACGGGAGGATACTGTCCATCATGGCAGAGAAGGAATGAGGGCCCAAGCAAGAGACTAGCTGGTCATGCTGCATCAATAGTCAGGAAGTAGAGGGAGATGGATTGTGGGGGCCCACAGAGGCTCCCTAGTAAGTCCTTACTCAAGGTCAGAGGACCTGAGCTTGCTTTACCCAGCAGGGCTGCATAATGGGATGATTTGGCCAGGGGCGTGGTTACCAGGTGATTTGAAGGGTCTACACTTGGCTGTATGTTGTGCTTTGATCTTGAAAGGGAGAGGTCATTTGCCTCTCTTCTTGGTATAAAAAGCCCAACTCTGGGTGACTGGGTATTGACCAAGGGCCCTCCCGAAGCTATCCCGTGTCTCGGTCTTTCTTGTCTCCATCTATATTTCTAATACTTCCTCATTCCTCTGTCCTCCCCCAGAAAAACCCTTCAACAGGTCAGAGATGGACTCTGACAATGGATGCTGAAGCTCAGCCTACTCTCTCTTTTTAATTCAGTCCGTAATTCCACCCCAGGGAGTGGTGCCATCCACATGTAGAGTGGATTTTCCCACCTCAGTTAACTTAAGAAGGATAATTCCCCACAGGCATGCTGAGTGGCTTGTTTCTATGGAGGCCTAGATTCTGTCAAGTTGGCAATCAATATTAACCATCACATGTATTATATGTAAATATAATGTTTTACAAGAAGCTGCAGGACTATTGGGTAGTTTCCTTTTGTACTTTTTTTTTTGTAGTTGTTTTCAGGAAATCCTGGTCTTTATGTAAGAAGACCTTAAACTGGTTCTCCTGGCAGTGTGACCCCTACTGTGTACTGACACACCCAAATCTGGGCATTTTTCTTTTTGAGTATTATGGCGAGAGGAGGGAGTGAGGTCATGGTTATTCCTTCTGGATACACTTTGAAGGGCTGTAGTCTTTGCATCCAACCATGATGAACTGAAGAAGGGTGGCTGGCAGGGGCTGTAGGACTTTCACTAGAATATAACTGAAGATCCTGATACCTAGTCTCAAGCTCCCTTCCTGTCTCATGTCCTAGAGTGGCATGACCAAGGCCAGGACATAAATGATAAAATGAAAAATGAATGTGATTAGTCATCATCCTGCCCGTCATAGACCTCTGCCCAAGGACTCTAATGCTGGCCCTTGGGCGGAGGTGGTGAAAGAGAGGATGGAGGTGAACCGGCAGAGCTCTACAGAGGTTCAAGAGACAGGCTGGCGTCTCCCCAACACGGGGCGTTCTAAATGCGTCTCAGACACAGTCACCTAAGCTCCAGTTAATTGACAGTGGGGAAAAAGAATAAAACATCCACCCACAGAACAAGAAAAGAAGCCCAAAAGCGCCCCCCCAAAAACCTTCAACTTACAAATTTTTCTGTTTCTTTTCACTATCCAATACAATAGTTCATGGAACCATTTCTCACCAAGAGTTCCTGCTGAGAACGTAAGATCACCATCACAGGTTTGGAGTTATGGCTATTGGCTGAAAACCTTTCATACAACCAGACACTCAGACTTTTTTTTTTAAAGGCAATTCTTGCAGTAGGGCCAAGTGGTTAAGTGGTAGATGATGACAGCTAGCAGGAACAGCTCATAATATTGGTGCATTCTTTTATAACGCACTCAACAAACATGCTGAATCCCTACATGGGTCGGAGCTTCACCCTCTCATAGGAAAAGGGAAGATGCATCTGAACGGCAGCTCCTCTGAAGTAAATACCTATGTGCGGCACCTTACACTTGTCGGTCACGAGCCACTGAGTAGTCCTTATACTGATTCTATGGAGTGCAGGGGGAAATGCATGAAATTTAGCAGAGGAGTGATTAAAAATATTCGAGTCTATCACACACACTCATTACATGTATTCTTTCATGCAATTTTACTTTGTGTGTGTGTGTGTGTGTGTGTTAATGTGTGTACCCTCCTGTGTATGCATAAGAGGCCAGCTGAGGACATTAGGTGCTGTCCTCTATCTCTCTTGACCTTACTCTCTTGAGGCAGGTTCTCTCACTGAACCTGGAGCTTGCAGTTTTGAATAGACTGGCCAATGAGCTTCCATGAAATCCACCTGTCTCCACCCCCAATGCTAGAGTTATAGGTAAGTGCATACAAGCTGAATCCAGGTCCCCATGCTTGCACACCAAGAACTCTACCCACTGGGCAGTCTCCCTAGCCACTTTTAGGCAGGTTTTGTTTCTGTGTTATATAGGCCCCTCTCTCAAACATCCGTCTTGCCATGCATTTTAGCCATATAAATTTGAGTAGTACTAACCTGTGCTTCAGAAATACGGCTAGAAGTGAGGGGTTCTTCTCTCCCAGGGAAGGGAATATGAGCATAGGAAAAGTCTTTATGATGTTGGAGTTCAGTCTTGAACAATGGTTTCTACCAGTGCCATTATAAGACAAATGACATTATGAGCTAACCAGAAGAATGGGAAATTCACCAAGAGGCTCAACAGTCTAGCGTATTATGAATACTGCAAATTCTGCCTTCCTTTTGAAATCAGAGGGCAAGCCAGTCCCCTGGCATGCACCTTTAGTGGTGTCCAGAGGGAATCTCAATCCTGTGTATGCTTAAGAACAGAACTTCTCTGATCCTACATACACCAAAACCATCAAGGGTCTTATAGATTCACGGTCTGGTTAGGAATGACTGGGTGCATCCTGACATTCCTAACCAGTTCCCCACTACGTCCCACCAAGTCCCCCTCTCTGAGAATCACATCTCTTCTTAGAGAATAAGAGTCAAGGGTCCCCAGCAGCCTGATTCTGCCCTTGCTTTATCTATGAGCTCTGGAGTCTGACCAGATGCAGGCAGCCTTCTGGTGTGTGTGTGTGTGTGTGTGTGTGTGTGTGTGTGTGTGTGTGACACAGGGTTTGACCAAGCCAGGTAAAGATAGTGACAGCTGTTATGTACCACTATTTGACAGAGGCTGTTTTGAGTTAGTTATGGCCAGGTGGTCATTGGCCATCTGTAACAAACATAATTGGTAAGCACTATTGTAAGGAAAACAGTATTTTGTGTGTATGTGTGTGTGTGTGTGTGTGTGTGTGTGTGTGTGTGTGTGTTGGCAAAGGAGTGAGAGCTAAGACACCTATGTCCCAAATGCTGTCACAGCCCAGTCTCCCAGCAAAGTCACCATGCTCCCATAATCCCCATATTCTAAGTTGAGTGGGTCCCAGATTTCCCATGGCCATCCATGTGGCCCAGCTGAAAGGCTATTTCAGAGTGTTCTAAATCAGGTTTTGTGCTCTGGCAAAGGAATGGAGCCCTCTTTTCTAATATTACTTCTGTGGGAAAGTGTTTTCTGAACTCCAAACAACTCCACTTACAAATACATTTTTGGAATATGACCCACTTATATGCTGAAAACTGCCTGTTCATCGGGGGTGGGGGAGACTTCTCATGTACAGCTGTATTTTGTTTAAAATATATAATGTGCTTGAGATCTGAAGCACTTGCAAGATTTCTTCCAGGAAGAGTTGGCTATGCAGATTTCAATCCTATGTAGGATTTCAAGGTGGAAAGAGACTCTTCTGCGGATGCCCTCAAATTGGTCTTTATCAACATACCTGAAATGGTCAGGGCCAATGAAGGCCCTGTGTGTAGAATCTTGTTACAACTTTGTCTTAAAACCAAGCTATTCTTTTTGCCTTCTCTCTCTCTCTCTCTCTCTCTCTCTCTCTCTCTCTCTCTCTCTCTCTCTCTCTCTCTCTCTGCATGTATACATGTATATGTGTGCTCATATGTGGGCAGGAGCACTGTGTGACTACCCATGCATATATGTGTGTGTACATGTGGAGAGCAGAAGACACTCTTGACTGACCCTGGACTGCTGTTCCTCAGGTGCTTTCCACCTTGATTTTTTTTTTTTTTTGAGGCAATGTTTCTTACTCACCTGGAACTCACCAAGAGCCTGGGTGTCCCCAGCTCTGGCATTATAAGCATTTGCTACTTACCATGTCTAGATATTTTTTTAAAATGAGGATTTGGGGATCCAGCTCAAGTCTTCACACTTCCACAAAAAGTACTTTACTGAGTGGGCCATCTCCCCATCCTCACATCAACTTCAGAAAAACAGAGTCCGAGACTCCATCTCCGGACTGTCTCATGGAGGATGTGAGGGATGGGGCTTTCTAATCCCTGTATGTTCTGAGGCTCTCCAGAAAATTATAGTAGAAAAGGTTTTGAGCCAGGGTATTCAATGGTCCTCAGACCAGTTCATTCATTTATTTACTCTGTATACCAAAGCTGTTTGTGGCACAGATGTGGGAACTGAGGACAGGAAGACAAGAAGCCAGGTGTAAGACACGTGGCACACAGAGCTGCTGGTACCAACTGGTGGTGTTTGGGGACTGGAGTGACAGAGGCTTCACAGGAGAGTTTATAGAGCAGCAAGCCATGAGCTGTGGAGTGGCCAGGCGGCCATGTTCTAGAGCAGGAGGGCAGGGGTTCCAACGACAGACAACCTCAGAACTTCTACCAAATGGCTTAGCCTTCCTGTGTCTTAGTTTTAGCAACTGGAGAGTTGGAACAAGCTTGGAGGGCAATTGGGAGTAGTAACAGTGCCGACATAGGTAGATGGCTGCACTGAGTACCTGCCTGGACGGCTGCTGTAAAGATTAGCAGGGCTGACATTAAACTTCAGACATTTGAAGAAAACCTGCTAGGAGCTAGGGGGACCTGCTATTGCCCGGTAGCACCTTAGCTCAAAGTGATTGGTCAGCGTCATCTGTCGCTAGGTCCTTCTTATTCATGCCTGGCCACTTTTCATGGCCACCATAGATCATGCATCTTCTTTAGAAACCTGCCCATAACAATGACTCACAGGAATCCGCAGCTAGTCAATCATGTCACCCAGAATCTTGTGGGGGGACAGTCTCACCACGGGACTTGTAGCTCTCTGATCACACCTGGCATCTTCCACTGGTGTCTGCACATTCATACTGCCAACCCCCAAATGCATTAGGTCCTCATTTGCAGACATGAAGATATACAGTAACGTGGTCTGGAGAGATGACCCAGAGGCTGAGAGAGCTTGCTGCCCTTGCTTTGCTAATACTGACTACGGACAGCTCACAGCCACCTTTAACTCCAGCTCTGGAGGATGTGACACCTCTAGCCTCTGCTGGCACCTGCTTTCATGCGCATATCCCCCACACGGACACAAACATACATTTAATTAAAACTAAAACACAAATCTTAAAAAAATAAATAAAAATGGGAGACGTATTGATAAAGGAAAGAGCAGTTAAAAACCAAACACAGCTCACACATCTCTGGGTTTTGTGAGTTTTCCCCTTGGGCAAACCAGGAATGTCACACACTTCAGCTTCAGAGACAACTGTTGAGCTGCGGTTCCTTCTGCATCTTGTCTCACGAAGGAGGCACGGATCAACCGGAGGGCTGGTCGCTGGTTCTGGCTTTGCCATTCTCCTGGCATGTTAACTGTACAACTTGACATGCTCTGGAGTCCACTCTGGAGCCAAGTCAGATCCGCTGTGAGCACCGGTGGCTTTCATCCCGGTGTGGTGAGCACGGGGACACTGGGGAGGCTGCTGTGACTATTTTGGGCATGGCACGAGGCAGCAGATGGAAAAACAGAAATCAGAGACAGCCAGTGTTCCTCTGCTGTCTGAACAATGATGTGGGTGACCTGTGCCACCGGGAAGAGTGGGACTCCTATGCAGGGAAAAAGTGGTACTGCTGATTCAGGAGGGGGGAAGAAAGGGAGGAGGAAGAAGACGGGAAGTAGAGGAGGAAGGAAGGAGAGGGAGATGGGGGAGGAGGAAGGAAATAGGAAGAAGAGGAGAAGAAGAGGGAGCAGGAAGAGGAGGAGGAGGAGGTCAGGATGTAGAAAAGTCATGTAAGAGTAGAAAATGTTCTGGTGGGTAGAATTTACAGACAGAAACCCCAATGGCTGTGTATTTTATTTATTTGTTTATTTATTTATTTATTTATATTTTATGTGCATTGGTGTTTTGCCTACATGTATGTCTGCAGCCTTTGGAACTAGAGTTACAGACAATTGTGAGCTATTATGTCGGTGCTGGGAATTGAACCTGGGTCCTTCTGAGGAGCAGCCAGTGCTTTCAACCCCTGAGCCATCTCTCCAGCCCGAATGTGGCTTTTGATGAAGGCAAAAATAACTTCAGTTGCCCACCTGCCTTCCTGCTATGTAGATAAAGATGTGTTAACAAAGAGTGAGTCCTGTGTTCTCCAGCATCCACTCTGGAACGGGGCAGTGCCCGAAGTCTTAACCCTCCACCACATCACTTAAGATGAGTCCAAGGGCCTTGAGAAGTCCTTCCTGATGTCCTCCTGCCATGATGCCTGGCTGCCTCCTTCTGATGTTTCCCCTGATGACAGACAACGGGCAGCAGATCCAACTTGGTCCAGGTTCTAGTTCATCTCTGTTGCTGGGATAAAATTCTCAGACCAAAAGCAAGAGGAAAAGGTTCCTTGTAGCTTACAGGTTACAGTGTATCCTCAAGAGACATCAGAGCATAAACCTGAGGCAGAAACCGTAGAGGAATGCTGCCTGTTGTCTGACTCAGAGGTCAGCTTAGACTCAGCTAGCTTTTCTGTAAAGTTGAAGAGCACCTGCCTAGGGACTGCACCACCCACAGTGGGCTAGGCCCTCCTGTATCAATTAACAATTAAGACAGTCCCCTCAGACATGGCCAGTCTGATCTATACAGTCCTTCAATTGAGATGCTCTTCTCAGCTGACTCTAGGCTGTTTAAAATGGACAGTTAAAGCCAATCAAGGCAATTGCTCCTGTCTTTGGTTGGTGGACACACACTAGAAATTTCTTGAGCAACACACTTGTCCTTCTGATCTGTTTATCTATTTATTTTACAGGGAGTATGTGTATTTTCTCCTTTCCCTTCCCTTCCCTTCCCTTCCCTTCCCTTCCCTTCCCTTCCCTTCCCTTCCCTTCCCTTCCCTTCCCTTCCCTTCCCTTCCCTCCCCTTCTCTTTCCTTCCCCTCCCCTCCCCTCCCCTTCTCCTTCCTTCCTTTCCTTTCCTTTCCTTTCCTTTCCTTCCCTTCCTTCCTTCCTTCCTTCCTTCCTTCCTTCCTTCCTTCCTTCCTTCCTTCCTTCTCTCTCTCTCTCTCTCTCTCTCTCTCTCTCACCTTTCCCTTCCTTCCTTCCTTCCTTCCTTCCTTCCTTCCTTCCTTCCTTCCTCCCTCCTCCCTCCCTCCCTCCCTCCCTCCCTCCCTCTCTCTCTCTCTCTCTCTCTCTCTCTCTCTCTCTCTCTCTCTCTTTCAAGTCCAGGTTTTAATCTGAGCAAAGCATTCCCGGGTGGTCCCAGGGAAAAAGAAGAAACCATGAGGGGAAACCACAAGGCAAGTCTATGGGCGGGGTCTTAAATACCCTGTAGGTGTTGCTCCTGATTCTGTACTCCCCGTGGTCTTTGGGAGCTCTGGGGGAGGAGCTCCTGCTTGGTGGGCTTTCTTTGGGTAGGGTCTAGAATGGGCAGCTCCAGGGGAGGAGCCATCACTTAGCAGGCTGAGGGTGAGGTTTGGAATGGGGTCCGAGCAGCAGATTCCCAACATCCCAAATTTTTTTGGTATCATATGAGCAGTGGTTCAAGTCTGGCTACTACCTGCTGGCAAGGGATGATGTCGGGAGGGGGAGTCTGGTGTCGATGGGAGGGGGGGGTCACACTCATCAGGAGGTGTGAGTGAAGAAGCATTCTATTAGCTGCCATCCTTCAGGAAGGAACCTGTTTCTTGAGGAGGTGGAGGAGGCAGGTTGCTAGGAGAAAAAAATAGATTATTAACACCTGCCCTATGAACAGGGCTAGCTGTGGGAAGAGTGAAGACTGCCAGAAAGAAGGAACAGAGAGGTGCCCTGGTTGTACAGAAGAGGCACAGGTGAATGAGGCCGACTCAAGCAGATATGCCCTTGAGTCTGAAGAGGTGGTACCAGCACTGATGTCCCAGGAGCTTTTTGTTGTTGTTTGCTTGTGTGTGTGTGTGTGTGTGTGTGTGTGTGTGTGTGTGTGTGTGTGTTGTTTCCTTTCATTCATTATTTCCAGAGAAGTTACTAGAGCAGTTGAAAGCAATCAAAATTCCAAGAGGATCAGCCACCTTGTTCCTGATTCTGTACTCCATGCTCAGTGCTTAAGAGTAGTCTTCCTTCCTGCCCAGTTCCACAAATCAATCTGAAGTCTATTAGGGTGCGTTGCTAGCTTCGTCTCTGTGAGAGTTTGCAAACAGTATGATGTCATGTAAAGACTTTACACTGTAAAGAGACATCAAGTTGTACGGGATGAGTGGGACTGAGAAGAAGGCTCGGCCAGTACAGTGTAAACAAAAAGGACCTGAGTTTGATCATCTAGGTGCTGGTGGCCATCAGGCTCTCATCTCACTCAGTGCTACAGTATTCAGATAAGATCTACATAGGGTAAGAGGTATTCAACACACTGAATACAAAATTTGAGATCTGAGTGTTCTCAGCACATGGAATCATGAGATCATTCTCCTAATTTGAACATAAGAATTTTACTATACACTGAGAGATTGTGAAGCAAATTTTTTGAAGTGCTATAATGTTCAACAGTAAAACATCTGAGAAGTACAAAGACTATTATGGGTAGTAAATCCAGCATGCACAGCTTGGTCTTTTGATAGCAGAGCAGCCAGACACTTAAGGAGAATGCACAGAAGCAGTGTTGAAGGTAAAGTGTGCAACTGCTCCATTTTATCCTGACAGGTGGACAGGATTTGTCTTATATCCAATTATTTCCTTAAATCTCCATAACTCTCTCCTTTTCCCCCTCTCCCTCTCCTTTCCTTTTCTCTCATCTTCCTCTTCATCCCTCTCTTCTTCTCTCCTCCCCTTCTCCCTCCCCCCTCCTTCTTTCTGTCCTTCACTGACTTTGGTACCGTCAGAGAGGCCGTCTGACTAAGAATGATCATGGTGTTGAGACTTTACAAAGAGAGCACCACAGAAGAGTACTATAGAAGTGTGAACAAAGAAACTAGCTCATCATGGATAAGGAGCTATGCATTCTCACTGCCAGGGGAACGGAATGTGTGTGAGAACAGAAAGAAATGTGAGAACTCAAGGCTGTGGGATTATAGACACAGAATGGTTGTAACCTCATGTTCTGAATAAAGCAGCTATGGGTTCAAGTGAAGGGCCCACCTCAATATATAATGTAGAAAGACACTGAGGAAGGTACTTTATGTAAGCCTCTGGCCTGACATCATATGAGCATGCACACTTTACACACACACACACACACACACACACACACACACACACACACACACACAGAGAGAGAGAGAGAGAGAGTTCTTTGCAATTTGATCTATAGATGAAGAAATAAAGATGCAAACTTGGTACATTTGTATGTAATTGCAGATTTGTACGTACACATATACTCTCAGCCCTTTTATTGAGAAGGCCTTGGGATGGGCACACTCTAACAGCATTAAGCCACAAAATCTAACACCCAGGTTTTGGCTTTTAATTACTATCCTTCACTAAGTCAGAAGAACAGCAAAACAGAGCTTCTTGAAGAAATGGCTGACTCCAAGACTTGACCAGAATATTCCTTGTCAGAAAGTTGAACATACCTCCCAGGCATGGATGCACATGCCTTTAATCCTGGCACTTGGGGGGGGAAAGAGAGAAAAAGAACACATTCAACTATGCATGTCTCTATAGCCTTGAAGTCATAGTACTCAAGCTCCTGTGTGCACATATGGACACACGCAGGAGGTGAACACCCATCCCCAACATGGGAAGGGCCAAAACAGCTAAAATCAGCCCCATATCTAGAAGCTTTGCAATAGCCCTGGAGGAACATTGCAGAAGAATATTGCCATAGAAACATTGAGACTAAAGTACAAGCAACTAAAGAACAATGGCTGATTTATACTTTGTTAGAACTAAATACTTTTGTACTCAGTAGTCAAGACAGACAAAAGAAAATTCTCAGACTGGGAGAAGATGCTGTGTACTGGCTATCACACAGGCAACTACACCAGACTCTTTAAGAAGTGTAACAACTCCATATAAACAAATAGCCCAACTAAGCCTGGGCAAAAGATAAAATACAAATCCAATAGGTATAAATCTATCATTATATACAGTGATTTTATGAGAAAATCTATAAGATTATGAGAAAACAATATAAGAACTAAGCAATGGGGATTAATGATCATGGATAGAAGGAAAGACTATTATCAAGATGCCAGTTCCTTGTGTGTGGCCTGTGGAAGTGCCTCAACAGGTAAAATTCCGGTGGTTCAAGTGTGAAGACAGAAGGTTGGATCCAAAGTTCCCATAAATTTCCCAGAGATCTAGCCCAGCTGAATAGACCAGCTCTGGGTTCAATTGAGAGACCTGGAAATGTAGAAAGATATTGAGGATGGTACTTTATGTAATCCTCTGGCTTGACATCATATAAGCATGCATACTCACATACACATGTACACACACACACACACACACACACACACACACACACACACACATTCAGATCTTTCCAACTTGATCTATAGATTTAATGTAATCCCTAACAAATTCCCACTAGGTTATTTTGTGTAGTTTAACAAACTAATTCTGAAGTTTTTTCGCCCAATTGCCTTTCCAGTACTATGGAGAATAGAAATGGCAAAAGTTCATATGCTCATCATATTCTGTACCTTCAGGGAAGATTTCCAACTATTCTTTGTTCAGTTTGGTTCTAGCTTTGGAATTTTACTGTGTTGGGGCTCATTCCTTCTATGTTTAATTTTGCCTTTATTGTGAAAAGATACTGAATTTTGTCACACGCTTTTCCTGAATCTATTCAAATCTAATAAAATCTATTGCTAATCAGTTGGTTTTATCTTTCATTATGTTAATGTGGTGATCATATTTACATGTTCGGTCAGACCCTCATAGCCCAGGGGTAAAGGCCCCCTGACTGGTGAATGCTATTCTCGGTGTGCTGCTGAGTTCTGTTGGGTGGTGGTCCCTTGAGGTTTCCTCATCCCTCTCCATCATGGATACTGTTCTCTGGCTTCCTTTTTTGTGTGTTCTTGTTTGATCTGAGTACCCAAGATAGTTCTGGCCTCAGAGAATGAGTTTAGAAATCTTTTCCTATTTGAAAATGTTTTGATCTTTTGAAAATAAGGAGTATGAGTTCTTCTTTAAGTGTTTTGTGGACTTAGGCAGTGAAGTCACCAGGTCCTGGTTTTTCGCAGAAAGGAATGGGGTGCTGATAATGCTATGATGTACATAGACCTTGAAAACGTAACATATGTCAAGTGAAAGATGCCAGATGTGAGAGGTCACATATTATATGAATTCATTTGCATGAAATGTCCACATAGGCAAGTCTAAAGAGACGGATCGGACAAATGGTTCACAACACATTGGTGTGAAGGTAGAGAATTGAAGGTGACTACATAATGGGTATGAGGTTTCCTCTTGTGGTTAAAAAAAACTAGAACTAGATAACAATGTATATATATATATATATATATATATATATATATATATATATATATGGCTCTGTATATGTACTAAAAGTCCACTAAATTGTTCACTTTGAAGTGAATAAAATAGTGAATCTTGTTACACAAATTTGCCTAATTAAAAAAGATTTAAATGTTGGAATCATATGTTGACATGAGAAAAAATATTTACCCATAAAAATAACGTTATCAAACACTGTTGAGTTTAATCATCCAGGTTCATTCAAACCAATCTTGCTCAATAGGTAATTATAGAGACATTTAACATCAAGCTGTCTTGGGAGCCACGCCAGTCTCAGAAACCAAGTGATCTAGTCTCAAAGTAAAAATAGAATAGGACTTTTAATCTTATTAGAATCCTTGGATGTCAAAAGAGGCGTACATTCATAATATAACAAGTATCAAGGGGCCAGTCTTGTCAAGCGGGGGTCTACAGCCAGTGTCTAGATTTGGATTTAGCTATTAGCTATTGCACTTGTTATCTTGGAAAGTCTTGCATTTAATCTTCCTGTCTTCCCTTCCTTCCTTTCTTTTCCCTTCTTTCTTTCATTGTGTTTATATAGCATCTGTCTGGGTGTATGTGTGTGCACATGTGCATGCCATGACCCATATATGGAAGTCAGTTCTCTCCTTTCACTATGTGGGTTCTGGAGCTCAAACCCAAATCATCAGGCTTAGCAGCAGGCATCCTTACTGGCCAAGCCATCTCACTGGCCCTATTTTTATTATTTCTATGGGTTAATATTTTTTATCTAGCTACTAGGGTTCCAGGGAGAGTTAAATAGATTCATAAATACAAACCAATTTTCATAGAGCTTGGCATATATGTGCTCAGTAAATGTTAACAACATAATTTTACTATCAGCCTTCATATTAGCCACCCATGAGCCTGACTCCTGTTCCCCAAAATACTTTCAAAATCAGCCCCCACAAATTATTTTTCTCTAATGATAATATACCTTTCTTTAAAATGAACCAAATGAAGATAAGTTTGGTTTCTTGATTTTTACCTTCTAGTCAACACACAAACTGACCAATGGAGACTTTACCTCTGCAGAAGAAGGAGAAATCTGTATAGCTATGAAAACTTCAGAAAGAGTCTAGAAAAGTAAAATTACCTGTATCCAGGTAGTAGGGAGATGGCCATGTTGATTTTTGTAACAGTGAACACACATTTAAGGTCACTGTGTACCAGCCAAAGAGCTAAAGCTGCATAAGCAAGAAGACCTGGGTTTGAACCCCCAAACCCAAGCAACACCAGGCAGAATGCATCTGTGATCCCACTACTTCTATAGTACGATGGGAGGCGGGGACAAGAAAATCCCAGGAAACTTGGATAGCCTGGCCCACAGGGGAACAACAGAGACCCTGTCTGAAACAAGGCAGAAGGTGAGGACTAGCACCTGGGGTGGTCCTCTGCCCTACACACGTGTACTGTGCCACACTGGAGCCCACATTCACACACACCGCACACTGACAAAAAAAATTTTGCTTTTCCAATTTTCAAAAATTTCTGCAAAAATATATTCTGTAATCAAGTATTTTATTTTATGTAAATATGTACTCACAGAAATGGACCTCATTACGATAAAGTCAACACACTGGTAGTTGTAGTAACTACTGC
This sequence comes from Peromyscus leucopus, assembly GCF_004664715.2. Taxonomy (NCBI): domain Eukaryota; kingdom Metazoa; phylum Chordata; class Mammalia; order Rodentia; family Cricetidae; genus Peromyscus; species Peromyscus leucopus. The sequence continues at coordinate 67,449,832 of NC_051084.1, forward strand.
AGTGAAATTTTGTGGAAAGAGTTGAAGATCCGTTACCTGAAAAGGGAAAGCTCAGGGTGAGTTAGACACCATAGCTACCTTCCTATGTTTCAAAAACAGTCTGTAGGAAGAGGAATTAGACTTGGTCTCTATGAGCACTTTCGCATGTGAGCTATAGCCCATGAGGGAAAATTCTAGAGGTATTTTTTGCTTGATATAAGAATGTCCTTTCAAAAATAAATCTCTCCCAAATGGTAATTCATCCAAATTAACAAACATTTAAGATGCATGTGTCCAAAAGATGACGAAGTCGAAGGACATTTTCAACTCTGAAATGTTTATTTAATGCTGTGTTTATGTTAATGCAGACTAAGCAAAGAAAAGAGCCATATCATCACACACACATACACACAAGCACATACATACACATAGAGACAGAGACAGGCAGACACACACACACACATACACACACACAAGACTGTTTTGTGGTATTACTTCAATGCAGTTTTGATACTGTTATTAAGCACCGATGAAGTGGATTCTAGACACAAGAAAGGGCCCAAGTATATGACAATGAGAAAGGCTACAAGAAACAGGATTCATTTCTATCTGTGATTCTCTCCTCACTCAGGCTGGTCTGCACCATCCGTCTTCAGTTTCTATGGTCTTCACTCTAATCGTTTTGTGATTGATGTTTTCCTGCCGTGAGATTCAGTCCTGTCCTCATCTGTGCCACCACTGGTCACAGGCTTCCTTGTCCTTGAGTTGCTTCCTTTTGCAGAATCTTCAAGTGGTTCATTTTGATGGGAAGTAAATCTTCCCGATCCCGTTTCACTTCCAGCCATCCTTATCCTTTGGAATACCAGCCTCCCATTTCCTAGTGTTCCAGGCTCTCACACAGTAGGAGGAGTCCCGGAAAGCCCAAGTTCTGCGGTCCCCAGGTCTGATGGCTCTGAGTCCTGCTTTGGCAAAGCCGTGAAGCCCGCACAGGGCACTTGCAAAGACGCGGGCAGGGCGCACTCAGAGCCCCAGCCAGAGGGCGCCAGCACCCACCCAGCACAGAAGCTCTTCAGCACTCAAGAGTGGCTTCCAGACAGTTCCCCAGTTAGCTAGCCAGAGGTCGACCTGTAAGAAAACAATCTCTCAGTCCTGCCCACCACAGTTTCTTCGCTGCCCGTTTATTTTTGGTGTTCTTGTATGCAGATGCTTAGCTCCAGGGGCGACCCTCCCCCACTTAACCCTCAAAAAAGACTCTCACCCGGGCAGTGACCCGGTAGTCTCTTCTTGGAAAGGCAGTGCCTTTGGGGACAGGCTTCTGTGTCAGATTCTTGCAAAGGGTCGAGCGCGCCCCGCGATCGCAGAGGAGGGGTGTGCAGCTGAGCTCAGAGTGGGAGCCCAGGAGGTGGAGGTGGGTGGGGGACCCAGAAGGGCGCCTGGTCAGGAGGGAGGCGACCAGAGGAGGCCAGGCAGGGGCTTTGGCTTCCCTGGGGTCTGATTGGAGGTTGGCCCGATGAGTCGGAGCTGGGGGCGCGCCCATCTCCACTGGCTAGGGCGAGAGCCGCCGGCTCGGCCCCTCCCCGGAGCCGCTTTGTCCCGGGTGACGGCGGCGGTGGTTGCGGGAGCACCGGCAGGAGGCACAGCTCGGGTGACCCCGCGACCCGGAGAGCGGGAGGCGGCGCGCAGTGCGCACCGCCCCACGCCCAGGTCCGCGGGCACCGCGCTCGCCCCGCCGTCAGGTGAGCAGGCAGAGCCGCGCCCGCAGCCTTCCGCCCCGAGGACCCCCGAGCCGCCGCCACTGTCGCCGCCGCCTCCGCGGCGCATCGAAGACGCCCTGCAGGTCGGTTACGTAACGGCGCAGGCCCTGTCACCCCTGTCCCCTGTCCCACCAGGGCTGAACGGCTGGGTGCCAGGGGACCTGGGCAGTGGGAACCCAGGACCGCGGCATTTAAGGGCAAGGCTGGAGCAGCTGGAGAGATCTAGTGGCCAGTCCCCAAAGCATCCCCGGGGACAGTTCTCCCATGACCCCCTCTAGGAGGCGCTCATCTCCAAGAGCCCCCTCCCCATTCCTACTGGCCAAGGGTCCACCCTCCCAGGTGCAGCAGCAGGTGCATACGGACTTGAGGGTTCCGAATAACTCGGTTGCCCTGGGCGTTGGGCTTAGAGAGGGAGTCGGGGGAGAGGAACAACGCAGAGAGAAAGGGAGAAAACGAGGAGACCCCTGTCTAACCAAGCTTTGCCAAATTTGTTAGGGAGGGGGAAAGGGGCTTTTGGACACAGCGGGCTGAGAATTGTCCTGCCTGGGCTTAGCCGGCTTGGGTCATCTAAAAATAACTTCAAGTTTGAAAAGTGACATGGTCAGGAGCGCGGTGTGCCGGGTTCGTCGTGCCTGTCAGGCTTTTCTCTTCAGAAGTCATCGGAGGGGACAGGGCAGTTCGTCTCAGCCACCTGATCCCTCTCGGCTCCCTCTGGATCTCGTTGGTTTCCAGGGTGCCTCGGTTTGACTTTTGGTTAATGATTTATTCCCCCAAGGCCTTGCTGTCTTTTTTTTCTTATCCGCGATGGATTTGAGCAGATTGCATGCTTCGACACTCTCCTTTTTCTTACGCCAGGGTCGAAGTGGTCAGCGGAGGACTATTACACCCACCGCCAAAGCGATGTTTTAAAAAAATCTTGCTTTAGCAAAAACAACAACAAAAAGTGTTTCTTGTTTCCCTTTAATTATGCAGCCCTAGCATTTTCCAGGGACGGAGACGAAAGGATGTGAAAGCATTCTTTAGCCAGAATTCATGTATAGCAAGACTTTTAGGAAAAATGATGCATTTTTGCTACATAACTTAACTTCCATCCATTGTTCTTAATTACAGTAAGTTCAAAATACATAACAAGGGAGTTGTGGCCATTTGGTCGATCTTGCTGGCCAGGATCTGGGTTCCAGGAGATCATAAAGATAGATATGGACAGTAGGTAGGATGAGTCAAGAAGCAGGCCAGCGTGGGCTGTGGGTTGCAGGACTGAACCCTCGGCAGCTTTTCAGGAGCCACATTGATTTTCCTTCTAGCCTTATGGAGCTATTATACCACCTATGACCGGTCACTGAGCTCAATTAGCCTGAAATGGGAGTTGTGCTTGGCTTTCCAATCCACTGCAAATCAAATCAGTATTTACTGAGCACCTATTACCTGAATCTGGTAAGATGATTTGGGGAGGGAGAAGTGTCCTCAACTAAAGTGACCAGATTGTAAGATCTTAGAAAATGCTGAATGTGTGCAGGTCCTTCACAAGCCATCTAAATCCGGGAGGATGCAGCTTTCCCCAGTGAGGGACATTTAACACAAGTGGGAACTTGAGAGCTTTCTCATTTGCAAGTACTCATCACACTTGCATAACTGCAGATTCTCAGGTGTGTGGCGGGGATGGGCGTTCTTTTTATCGGGTCTGACTTCGATGGGGACCGCGGAGATTGCATTTACCCACTTCTTTAATTCTCTGCGCCGGTTTATTGACCTGCTATTCGGTGAGCACCTACTGTGTCTGTCTGCAGGCTCTGTGCTAGGGGCGAAAAGAGACAAGGCCCTAGACTTCCCAGAAAAGAATCCAGCAGAAAATAAATGATAGTGATTCAGCATAGTGAGCATTTAATGTAGAAAGGAGCGAGGTCAGTGGGAGCCAAGAGATGGGAGAGTGGAAGGAATCTAGAGGAGTCTGCCAGAGAGTACACATTTGGACCGGGTCCCAGTGGGTGGTTGGCATTCGCTGGAGAAGGCACTAGGCATCTTGTGTAGAAAGAAAGGTTAGGTTCAAGAGCACCGTTATGAGGTGACAGGGTATCACGGCTGAGGAGGCTATGGTGAGCTGGGGGTTCTGAACAGATTCTACTGAAGAGGAGGCACCATGCAGCCTCTCATAGGAGAAATGATTTGATCTCGTTTATATTTCGCAAACGTGACTCTGGAGGATGAGGGAAGTAGGGCGACAGAGTGGGAACTCAGGTGTTAGGCGACTGGTATGGTTCAGGCCCCTGCACGTCCTCCCCAGATCATGAGGTGTGTGTGAAGCAGGTGCCAGGAGCAAGAGAAGCAAAATCTACAGGGAACCTTTTCAGGGCAAATCAGTGGCACTTTGTCTCCAGGTGAGGACTGGTGAAGAAGGAGGGGCTTCGGCGTGTGGGGGCGTGGTCAAGCTTTGAGTGAGGTAAGGCGCTCATGAAGATGGGCAGGTTTGAGAGGGACTGTGGGTTTTTCCTTTGAATATCCAAACAAGGCACTTCTGTTTACAAAGGTGGCTTCTTCGTTCTGGAACTGTCTACTACTCTAGCTTTCCTTCCTTCCCGAGGCTATCAAGTGTTGCCTTTGGGGAAGAGGGAGGTGAACTCTCTCCGCAGTAGGATATCGTCTCTGCCTTTAACGCTCCCCGATCCCCAGAAGTGAACATTTTACCTCTGTTGTGTGAATACTGCTAATGGTAATCATTAGAACGTGTGGCATTTATTCCGCGCTGGCCGTCATCACTGGATAACCTGCAGTTAACCTTAGGTGGCACTGCGGTTAGTCTCGAGGAACTGATAAGGAAAGCAAGGCTAAGAAATAATAATAGGTTGTCTAGAGCACACAGTTGGTAAAGGGTGCACCTGGTGTTGGAGCCCAGGTTCTGAGCAGTGTCGCCAATCACCAGTGTGAACTGATAGCATTGAAATAATCCCTTCCCAATGTTTGGATGCCTGTGGCCAATGCTGCAGAAGAGAACGGAGCTGGTCAGGAGTCTCGGCTTCTCCCTGAGCCCTGTGCTTGATCGCATATACAGTGAAACCTTTGCAATCTCACATCTCCTCTCTGGCTTGGGCTATTTTATTTTAAAACTCATTGTTTTTAGTGTGTGTGTGTGTGTGTACATGTCTGGGGGTGGCTGCCGAGGTCAAAAGAGGGGTAGAGATCCATTGGAGCTAGAGTTACAGGCAGTTGTGAGCTGCCTAAGGTGGGTGCTGGGAACTGAACATGGGTCCTCTGGAAGAGCAGCAAGTGCTCTTACCTGCTGAGTTCTCTCTTCAGGCTGCGTTATTTTGATTGTAACGGCAGAAGAAATTGGCTCGGTATTCTGTAAGTAATCTCTGTGTTCTGAAGTCCTGGCATCCTGTTCCGGGTTTGTCTTCTAGCGCTGCAGATCTGTGTTCCATTCATGCCTGCATGGGTACCTTGTTCTTAATGGCTTGACCTGGCATAACTAGAAGTGCAGAGGTAATGGGAGAGTCTAATGTTGAGAGAGCCCAGCTAAAGGGTACCAAGTTAGAAGACTCTCCCATCGGCAGTGATCCCATTCTTTACTTCAGACATGTTACTTAGATTCTGAATGTTTCCTCATCATGAAAACAAAAACAAAAACAAAAACAAAAAACTAGGGAAATTAGTAAGCATCTAGTAAGGTAGCTATGGGAATTGAAACGTAACAGGAACCAGGTGCTGAATTAAAGTTGGCCTCATTGCAGGGCATCGGTGGTCCACACCTTTAATCCCAGTACTTGGGAGGCAGAGCCAGGCAGATCTCTGTGAGTTCGAGGCCAACCTGGTCTACAAAGTGAGATCCAGGACAGGCACCAAAACTACACAGAGAAACCCTGTATCCAAAAAAAAAAAGAGGTTGGTCTCACTGAAAATACTCTAGAAATTGGGCCACACCCTTCATCCCCAGGACAACAGATGCATAAAAAGGAAAAGCAAAGTGTCTCTGAAGATGCTTTACTATCCTGTCATCCTTTGTTTAAAGTTATGTGTATATTTATTTGTGTATGCATGTCCATGTGTGTGCAGAAGCATGTGCTCATGTGTGTATGATGTGGAGGCTGGATGACAACCTCACGTGGAATCCTCAGGAATGCCAACCACCTCCTTTGAGACAAGACAAGGCTTCTCATCAGCCTGGGGCTCACCAGTTAGGCTAGGCTCGTGAGCCAGTGAGTCACAGGGATCCTCCTGTCTCTGCCTCCTACTCCTGGGATCACAAGTGCATGCCGCCACACTGGCATTTACTCACTTTACCAGCTCCCTGACTCTGAAGTTAAGATCTACTCCTGCTTTGGGTAGCATCTACCATAGGGAGATTGCTGAGATGAGGCGCGCGTGCACGCACGCACACACACACACACACACACACACACACACACACACACACACACAAATGCCTTCCAACACATGACTCTGAGAAGATGCAGAGTGACTCCCTTTCCTGTGGACCCTGTACCTGCCTTCCGTTTTCCCTAATTCATCCCGCCTCGCCTTCTAAAGTGCTTCTTGTCCTTGTTTTTCCCCTTGTGCTATGGATTTCCAGGTGTTGTTTTTTTTCACAGGTTAACTTAATTCACCTAGTTTATGAGTCAAAAAGCCTTTTAAACTTAGCCGAAGACATTGTGAAATTGATAAGGAATTCTGGTACTTTCGAGATGTTAAAGAAGTGCTTCCAGAAAGAGCTCGCATTTCCCACAGTCCACAATGTTCATAGAAATGTCTCCTGTCACAGGGAAGGAGAGGACTGTGATTTCACGTCTGAGCTCTCTGTGCGCAACTCACTGTGAAACAATGACTAAAATGTGGAGTTTCTACATTGTAGAGCGCATGCACTAAAAGATATGTGAATGCTCACTGTTGGACTAAAGAATAAAATACATGCACTGTGAATGAGACCCTAGCTTTTTAAAACTATTGCCTGAGTTCTTTGAGGGAATAACTACCTTGTTCTAACAGATTTATTCTGCCATGGGCCACGCCATGATACCTCTCTTACAGCATTGGAAATGGGGTCTAAAAAGGTTGGACTTCAACCCCGCTATACTTGCTCCCAGCTACGTGACCTTGAATTTGCCACTGACCTAGCAGTTGTTGGAAGTGGCATTTGTGTGTTGTTGCTCCAGTTTCAACACTTGGTTCAGCAGGCTGTGTGCATCGTCTTCTCCAGACCTTACAAACTTGGGGAATGGGCACGAGTGTGACTATCTACAGATAAGCACACTCCGGGAGTCCAGGGGGATAAGCTACCCAGTGCCAGGCCTCTGGGCTGCAAATTAGGAAAACAATCTCCCTACCTCACAGAGAGGTGAGGGTGGCTGGGCTCCACCCACTCTGTGCACTGAAGAACAGAATGCTCTGTACAGATGTTAAGGATAACTGTCACAGTAAGAACTCTAGGGTTGGGCGGTGGTGGTGCACGCCTTTAATCCCAGCACTCGGGAGGCAGAGCCAGGTGGATCTCTGTGAGTTCGAGGCCAGCCTGGGCTACCGAGTGAGTTCCAGGAAAGGAGCAAAGCTACACAGAGAAACCCTGTCTCGAAAAACAAAAACAAACAAAAAAAACCCCAAAACTCTAAGAGTGGGGTCTGGTAGAGGACTATGTCTGTGAGGAGAGAGAGGTACTCTGTGTCTTAAAAACATGTATGTCCAGACTGGAGAGATGGCTCAGTAGTTAAGAACATTGACTGCTCTTTCAGAGGACAATGGACCTGGTTCAATTCCCAGGACCAACATGGCAGCGCAAGCCATCTGTAACTCCAGTTCCAAGGGATCCAACACCCTCTTCTGGTCTCCACAGTCACTGCATGCTTACAGTACACAGGTATACATGCAAGCAAAACACCCATACTTATATATAAAATAGAATTTAAAAAATTAAAAATAACCCAATTATGTCATGCATTAAGGAAACTGGATCTACTTGCTCTGTTCCTTGGTACAAAAAAAAAAAAACTTGTTTCCTTCAAGATTAACTAATGTGTTGTTAATAACACAAGCTAGCCAACCAAGGTCAAGGCTGGTCAATCATGGAATCAGGTCTGGCTGGTGGAGGGGAAGGAGAATGTGGTATGTAAGGAAGAGGTGACTGGCAAAGGGTGTTTCACTATAAACAGATGCTGGAAGTCAAAGTCAAGGTCGAGGATGGGATAGGCACAGAGCAAGAAGAGAAAGTCATCACCAGGGTTCACATCAGGTTTGAGTGACAGGCAGGAGGCTGGAAATATCTCCAGTTGTCTGCTGAGATCTGTCTACTCAGCAGGAAAGACATCCTACCCAGGGATTTTTTCTTATGTATTTGTTTTTCTTTGACATATATGCATCCTATAATTTTTTAGAAAATATGAGAAAATTATAGAAAAATTAAAATTGCACATTACTATGAGCATTTTTGATTTTTTCCATCCAGTCTTTTCTGTTTGTGTATATACACATATATATATAAACTAGGGTCATAATGTGCAGAGAACTTTGCCTCCTGTGTATTTCACCAAACGTTTTAGACAAGTTACAAGTTACCAGGGCAGGTCAGTGACCTTTGTGAACACTCATGGGTGTGTGTGCACATTTGCAGGTGTGAGAGTGTGGATGCATAAACCCATGCATACACTGTAGAAGTCAAAAGTCAATCAATGTTGAGCATCTTCTTTAATTGCTCTTGAGCTTACTTTCTTATTCTCCCACTAAAACCAAGAGTTTACCATTTCAACTAGACTATCCTGCGGGTCCTTCTATCTCTACCCATTTCCCCAAGACCTGAAGTGACAGACATGCACTGTCTTGTCTGGATTTCAATTGGGAGCTGGAGATCCAAACTCAGCTCCTCATGGCTGTGTTTACACATTAGGCCATACAGTCACCTCCCTAGCCTGCCCCCCAGCACTAGGTTTGGTAGGTGCGTAATCTTTTCAAGAATAAGTTTACTGTAATGCATTTACTCTTCTGCCTTTGAGTGGACGTTCAATGTATTTCTAAATATCCAAAAAGTCATAAACTAGACTGAGATAAAATTATTTTTAATATTGTGTAAGTATGTGTCTATGTCCATGAGTGCAGGTGCCTGTGAAGGCCAGAAGAGGGCATCAGATGCCTGGGAGCTGGTGTTACAGGCTACTGTAAGCAAGCCAAGGTGGATGCTGGTTGTCTTGTACATAACCAAACTCCAGTCCTCTGCAAGAGCAGCAAACATTCTTAACCAGGGAGCCATCATCTCTCTAGCCTCTCTTGTGAACAACTTTTTGAGCACATTTGTGTGTGTGTGTGTGTGTGTGTGTGTGTGTGTGTGTGTATGTGTACAAACTTTGGATTATTTTTCTAGGCCCAATTACTAAGGTTCTCCCTAAATAATTGATACTACTTTCATTTTATTTTTTTTGTGTGTAGATGTGTGCACATGTCTGATAACGTGCATATGCATGTGCAGGTACAGACACATACTTGGGTGCATGTCTACATAGAAGCCAGTATCAAATGCCTCCATCTGTTTCTATACACCTTAATTTTTGAGATAGGGCCTCTCAATGAACCTGGAGCTCACCAAGTTTACTAGAGTGGCCAGGCAGCAAGCTCCAGGGCTCTGCTTGTGTCCTTCTGCCCAGCACCATTGAGATGACCTATGCAAGCCGCCATGCTTTGTGAGTGCTAGAGATTCAAACTCAAGGCCTTACGTTTGCGTGGCAGACACCTGCTGCTTTTCTAGGAGCGTGAAGTAGCAAACAACTTGGCAAAGTAGTGCAAGGGAATGTGGCTCACACCTCTGCCCAGTGTGTAGGCTCTCTTCATGTGAAGGTAAGAGTTGGCACCAATGCTTTGCAGAGTCAGCCCCACTCTGGGAATATTTGAGCTTGACAGTTAGCACTGGAAAGTTAGATTTTCTCTGGGGTACATCAGGATGTCGGACAAGGGCCTGATAGTCCACATGCTTGAGTGCTTATAATTAAGTCCAGTGGAGTGAACAGCGTCTCTTCTGGCACCGGTTACTAACAGCTTTTCATATGGATGCCTTGACACATGTGATGCTGACCTGAGTGGCTGCTGATGGGGCCTGTTGGGCTTCCAAAGCACCTAGAACCGAGCAGAAGACAATGCCTTTGCTTCACCGAGGACTGCCTCACTGGGTCCTCTGTTCAGCAAAACCAGTGTTTGGATCCTGCAGCATGAACAATGATGAGGTTCATTTACCATAGTTCTGCCGTGTCCTTGGGTTTGGACCAGCTCCTTTCCTTCTTTGTAGGCAAGCTTCAGAAACACATCATTGTTCACCCTCTACTGAACAACACAATGTATTAGTATACCAAGCTAAAACACAGTTGATTGTACTTACCTATTTATTTTGAACATTGGGGCAGGCATGTGTGCCACAGAACACAAGAGGATGTCGGAGGACAGCATGGGGTGGTGGGATTTTCCTCCTCCCATGTGTGTTTGGAGGACTGAATGCAGGTCATCAGGCTTATGGTAAGCGTTTTTACCCAAGGAATCATCTTACTAGCCTGCATAGTACACAATTTTGAATAAAGACATAGGATAAGAAGGTAGGCTCTTTTAAAACAATACTCAAATGTTCACTATTGAAAAATTTTAATTTGATAGCTAATCAGGTTAGTGTTTCCAAAGAGAGAGCCTCTGAAAACACCCAGTTGCCATCTTAACTATTCTATTTAATCAGGCAATTACCAAGGTAAACAGTCACTTTGAATTATTTTCTCCCACAAACTTATCTGAAAGACACACTTAATTAATATAATTTTTTTATCTGACCTATGAAAGTACTAAAGCTAAAAGCCCAGTAAATGTATCTTGCCAGGAAAAAAAATCAGTGTCTAATTTCAACTTTTTAAAAATTAATTTCTTTTAGGTAAGCCTACAAATAATTGGCATGCTCACACATATGTGTCATAATATGTTGTTCTCAACTGTTTCCCTCCCTTGCCCATCCTCAATAAGTACTTGTCTTTGGAGTATTTCTCAAGAATGAAATTACTTATTTGATCCCAGGTATCATTAAGTGAATTTCAAGATGGAGCGTGATAAATTCAGATCAACTACTGGGTAGCTGAAACCAAGGCTTATTTGCCCCAGAGCAAAATCTCTTAGACCTGAGCAGTGAGACCAAAGCAATAATGTGTCAATATGCTAAGCTGTTCCTCCTGTGGACATCGGTGATGCTCAGGTCATCTTGTATGACGTACGAACAACGTCTGTAAAAACACAGGGTCCAGCTGTGGTCAGGGAAGCTGCAGGTGTGTTTATGAGGCCCTTTCTTTACTGTTTTATTTATGTCTTGGTGATTTCTGCTCTACACAGCTGTTGTTTCACAGTAAACTTCAACATTTGCCAAGGTGACATTCAGGGGGAGCATTGAGTGAAATGCTCACTTGGTCAGAGATCTCCAACAAGACTTTCCCCCTGAGCTCTCAGGGCCCCAGCACAGCAAGAGGCCGTGGGAATTCTTAGCTGGCACTTGGACGTTGGTTTCCTTGTAGCATTGTGAGATTGTCATGGGTGAGGTCGGGCAATTTCCTTCTCATTTCTGTTTCCATCAACCCTGGGAGACCCAATGACATTGTTCTGGAAGGTTAACAAGGTGTTCCTGGAGCCCCTGTGCACACAGACAGGCTTGGGAAGATCAGCTGCAGGAGGAAGTGAGATGGACTGGTAACCTGATCAGCAATCACGGTTCTGTTAGGTCCATATGACCTTGACTCGAGGCGGTACCCAAGTATCTGTTTTGTAAAAAACTGCTTGGATGATTGACATGCAAA